>NC_060283.1:8851023-9161460 GCF_021613505.1 Equus quagga | reverse complement strand
AGAAGAAGAAGAAGAAGAAGAAGAAGAAGAAGAAGAAGAAGAAGAAGAAGAAGAAGAAGAAGAAGAAGAAGAAGAAGAAGACTGGCAACAGATGTTAGCTTAGGTGCCAATCTTAAAAAAAAAAAGAAAACAGGAAGATTGGCAGCAGATGTTAGCTCAGGGTAAATCTTCCTCAGGAAAAAAAAAATTGTTCAGTGTGTCCTTCAATAAGTAGAAATTCTTCTCGATAGAATCAGATTGATATAGTTGCCATATGTATATATGGCATCTCTATCCCTATCTATCTATCTATCTATCTCCAAACCCTCCCTTCAATTCTCTTTGTCTCTTCTTGCACCAAGAAAGCCATAGACATACTATGGTTTTGTTGTATGTCTTAGTAGATGGTAAAGTGAGTTTCTCCTCTTTGCTTTTCCATTTCAAAACTGACTTAGCAATTGTGGTCCTTTATTTTTCCACATAAATTTTAGAGTAACTTTTTGGAGTTCCTAAAAAATAATCTAACTGAAGTTCTGATTAGGTTGCATGGAGTTTCTATAAATTAACTTGGGGAGGTTGGACATCTTTATAATATTGTGGCATTCTAAGCAAGAGCGTGGAATGTCTTTCTCTTTACTAAGATAATCTTTATGACCTTAAAAAGTTTAAAAACTTTTCGCTATGGAAGTCTTGGGTGTCCTTTGTTAATTCTCTAGTAATAGCTAGCTGTTGGTGTTATTCTAAATGGTATCTTAATTTTCAAAGATTTTCTAGATTGTTTTATAGATTATTGCTTCTCGATTATTGCTATTAATATTTTAGTAATTTGGTTTTCTATCTGGCATCCTTATTAGTTTTAATTGTTTATTGATTTTACTGGCTTATCTGGGTAGATGATCACATTCTCTATAAAGAATGACATTTTAAACTTTTCTCTTTTCAATTTCTTATTTCTTTTTCTTTCCTAGTAGAGTAGTGTTGGCCAGAACTCCCAGAACTGTGTTAAACAGTTGATTCTGAGATCAAAGAGAAGGCACGTAACTTTTCCCATGATGTACAGTGTTGGCCTTGATGTTCAGTTCTCTGCTTACCTCTCTGGGTTCCTGATTTCCCTTATATGGTTGGCCTACTTTTTCCTTACTATCACCCCAGCTCTTTGGTGTTTTAAAGGATACTTAAAAATATTTTATACTTTTTTGGTGTTATTTTGTTGGAAATAGAACTCCTTTTCCTAATCAATTTCCAGAAGTTCTTTCAAATGCTTGATACTAATCCTTGCATTTTAATATATTTTGTTTTACTCTTTTCACCTTATTTATGGTGAAATGGCCAGAATTTTTAAAAACTCAGAGTGGAAAAATTTATCAGTATTCCTTTTTTGATTAGCCCTTATGTCTTAAGAAATCCTTCCCTCTTCAGCAGAAATTATTTTTTGTTAAGGTTGAAATATGGATTGCATTTTATTTATTTCCCATTTGGGCAAGTAGATGTCCTTGTATTGTTTACTGGACAGTCCATGTTTTAGCCAATTATCTGCAGTGGTTCCTCTCCAAGTTTCTCCTTTGTGTGGGTCTGTTTTTGGGCTTGCTGTTCTTTTCAGCTCGCCAATTTGTTTCCCCCTGCTCCATCATCTGCTGCCTTAATTACTACAATTTAATAATAAGACTTTATAATAAATCTTGATTTCTGGTAGGGCAAATCCTTCCACCTTGTTCTTTTTATTTTTTATTTATTTTTTGCTGAGGAAGATTTGCCCTGAGCTGACATCTGTGCCAATCTTCCTCTGTTTTGTATGTGAGTCACCGCCACAGCATGGCTGCTGATGAGTGGTGCAGGTCTGTGCCCAGGAACCGGACCCAGGCCTGAGAAGCTGAGTGCACCAAACTTAACCACTAGCCCATGGGGCTGGCCCATCTCCTTGTTCTTTTTAGACAAGCATCTTAGTTTTTCTTGGCCATAGCACTTTTATATACATTTTAGAATTTGCTTGCCAGTTTCTTGAAAATATCCATTGGGATTTTGATCAGAATTACATTGAATTTAGAAATTAGTATTGGAATCATTGACATTTTTATATCCTCTTATGTCAATTATGAATTGGCGTATTATGAGATTTCCTATCCGTGTACATAGTACATTTACTTAAGTTTTAAACATTTTCTTTTTTATTTAAGTTTTCTTTAATACTTTTCAATATAATTTAAAAACTTTCTTGATACAGGAATGAAAAAAATTAAACTTCTCAATTATTACCAGAGTAGAGAATATAAATAATTTTTTATTTATTGACCTTGTATCCAGCCACCTTGCCAAACTTTACTATTTCTAATAATTTTAGATTTGTACATAGGCAATTATATCCTCTGTAAATAGTGACACTTTTGACTTTTCCTTTTCGATCCTAATTCTGTTATTTGTTAGTCTTATCTTAGGCACAGACCACGCTCCAGGATAATGTTGAATCAAGGAAGAGACAGCAGGGGCATTGGTCTTGTTCCTAAGTTTGAAGAGAATGCTTCTAATGGTTCGCCATTAAGAATAATATTTGCTGTGGATTTTTGGTAGATGTTCTATGTAAGGTTAACTTCCTTTTATTACTATTTTGCTAAGATTATTTCCAATGGATGTTATTTTTCATTAAAGATTTTTCTGCTTTTATTGGGGTGATAATCTATTACTGTGGTGATATTAATATATTTTTAAGGTTAAACTACCCTTGCTTTCCTGAGATTAACTTTATTTGGTCATAATGTATTATCTTTTTTATACATCACTGGATTCATTTTTATAACATTTTATTTGGGGTTTTTGTATCTGTTTATGAGTGATATTGGCCAATAATCTTTCTTTCACAACTGTCCTCCTTTGGTTTCAGTATCAACTGGCTTCATAGGATGAATTTGAGATGATCCTTTTTCTCTTTTTAGGGGGAGAATTTTTGTAATTTTGGAAGATTTGTTCCTTAAAAGTCTGGTGGAATTCACCTGTATTATTATCTGGGCCTGGTGTCTTCTTTGAGGTAAAATTTTAAAGTTTACTATTCAGACTTTTCATTTATTCTAATTAGTTTTCCTATATTATCTTTTTAAGGCATTTGTCAATTTCACCTACAGTTTAAATTTATCAGCATGGATTTGTTCATAGATTTCTTTTGCATCTTTGTAATTACTCTAGATGTGTAGTTCAGTTTCTTTTTTATTCCTAGCATTTGTTCATGTCTTCTGTCCTTTATTTTTTTGATTATCATTACCAGAGATTTGTCCATTTCATTGATGTTTTCAAAGATCAACTTTTTGTTTTGTTGAGCCTCTCTTTTATATCTTTAATTTCTATTGAATTTATTTCTACTACTACTACTACTACTATTATTATTATCTGTGTTTTACAGGTAAGATAACCGAGCATTTGGAAAGGTTACTTTATGTACCAGAGCTGTATTATTAACCATTGTACTTTTTTTGGTCTTAAAGTATATTTTGACTCCTATTGGTATATCTACCTAACTTTCTTCTGGTTAATATTTACCTGGTATATATTTTTCCATTTCTCTACATTTACCATTTTCATGTGCTAATGTTTTAGATGAATTTCTTGTAAACTACATGAACTAGATTAAAAAAAATCAACTTGGAATATCTTTGCCTTTTAACTTATATGTTTAATCCATCTACATTTATTGTGGCAACTGACATATTTGGAGTTATTGATACCATCTTACTTTCTGTCTTTTATTTGTCCTAATTTCTATATGTTTTCGTCCTCCTTTCTTGCCTTAAAAAATAAGTGACTGACCTCTGTGCCCTTTCTGACTGGAAACTTTCTGGGTCTAGGGCCTGATTGTCTTATCTTAGGTCTCCTCCCACACATCCCACTCACCGCATTACTGTGGGGTATAGTTCACTTGTGTATATAGACAAGCAGTTTATGGAGCCAGTGATGCAGCCTTTTCCTAACACGGCCATTGTGGTGCGGAGGAATGACTGGTCTGGAAGGAAATGAAGGTGATGAGAGGGTACTGGGAAAAGTTTGGAGGAGCCTTGAGTCTTCTCTCCTTCCAGGTAGCTGGTTTGGACCAGATTTGGGGCTGGGTCTGTGGAAGGTCCAGGACAGGAGCAGGAATGGGGCACATACTCACCCAGGGGTATCACGGCATAGGCCAGAATAAAGATCCCTGACAGCAGCAAGGAGGCCATTTGGGTAGGCTTGCGGCCCAGTGATTTCACGGTCCAAAAGCCCAGGAAATAAAATGGGAGGTCCACAACCGCAAAGAGCCCCTGGAGCAGGTAGATGTTTATCCCAAAACTTTGCAGACTCATGACCAAGCCAAAGATGCTGAAGTAGTTTGCAAACCTGGGGCAAGAGCAGATGGGAGACATTTTGGGTAACAGTCAAGCCACATCTATATAGTGATTGCAGCTGGCAAACTGCTCTCACATCTGTTCTTTCCTTTAGGCCTTATATCAGACCTGTGAGTGGGGTTTTTAATATTTCAGGTGCAGATAAGAAAATCTTCCCTTCATTCTAAAAGACAGAATATTATCTATCAGATGTTAGACCACATTTTATAATTACTTAGGAGAAAATAATGTTTTTTACTCTGCAATAGGTCCCCTTTCCCTTCTCCCGATTCCCTGCCCTAAGACACTTGCTTTTGATAGGTGTATGATTTGTAGAGTTGATTGCACTGGGGAGGTGTGTGTGAGAGACCCGTCCCCCTACGGATGCTCAAGTAACCATTGATGAATTCTAAGAAAGAAGGATTCATTTAATGGCAGGAGTTTTCCTTTGCTGAGTGATGTAAGCATTTTTGTAGCTAAAGATGAATTTTGAGTAGATTTTAGAGGTTATGTGGAGGAAGAGTCAGGAGAGAGAGGGCGAGTCAATGGCTGTTAGCCAAGGATGGATTTGAAGGAGAACAGAAATGCCTATTAAGTTTTTGGCTGTGTGGTGTGTGACATAGGGATCTCTCCCATCTCCCCGTGGAGTCTTCATAAAATCGACAATGTTTGGTGATACTTTGTGGAGAAGCTTTGCTTTTAAGAGATGAAATGCTGTGTTCTGCCTCAAGGTTGGTGAAGGGCACAGTGAGAAGCTGTCCGCAGAAGACAATTTTATATGAACCACACTATAATTGAGAATTAAACAGAATAGTATTAGCATCAGAATAGACAGACAAGTCAATAAGACTGAATAGTCCAGAAACGGTAAGTGATAGGGGTGGTGTTTCACACCAACCATGAAAGGTTAGACTATTCATTAAATGGGTTTGGGACAATTAACTAATCTAGGAAAAAAAATAGAATCCTACTTCCTACCTTATGTTCAACTAAATTTCAGATGAATTATGATAAAATATATAAGCCCAAACAAATGTGAACATGCTTGAAGGAAATCTAGGTGAATAGATTTATACTTAAGAGGGGGTTACATTTCTAATGTTACCTGAAACACAGAAGCTGAATTTAACAAAATGGATAAGTATGATTATATAAAGCAATAAAAGGTCTTTATGTTTAAAAAGTGGTCAATTTAAAAGATTTTGAAGTGCAAAAAATATTGATCATATTGTGGTAATAGTTTAGTATCTTTAATGGAAAGAAAGTTCTTACAAGTCAATAAAAAGGAAAAAATGGGCAAAGGGTAAGGATAGGAAATTTTTAAAAAAAGAAATTATAAACAGATCGAAAATCATTTGAAAAAAATGTTAAACTTCCTCCAGAATCAAATAAATGTGAATTAAAACAACAAGATACTATTTTCTTCTTCTCAGAGCAATAGTACTCAGTGTTAATGAAGGTATCTTATAGACTTTTGTAAAATATTACTTTACTGGAGAATAAATTGGCAATATTTGTGTAAAATCATGCATATTTTCATAATTTTGGCCCAGTAATCACACTTTTAAGGTTTATCCCAAGGAATATCAGACGGATGCATGGGGATGCATGCATATGGATACTTATGACAGCCTTATTTATAATTGGGAAGAGCTGAAAAGAAACTATATGTCCACCACGGATACTGGTAAGATAAATTATGAAATTATGGAATACTATGTAGTCTTTAAAAGTGGAGTTCTTATTGGAGGAGGGGGAAAATTTATTATAATAACATAGGGAGAAACTACCAGGAAAGGTAATAGGTATGGTAAATGTTCATAAGAGATTCTTGCATGTTTGGCAATATTTTGTGTGTGATATTTTCTGGTTAGAAAGGGAAGACATTCAGTCAATATAATTGGATAAACCTAATGATCTCTGTCAAAAACAGTGACAAAAACCTGGCGAGCAGATGCTTGGAGACATGTAAATGATGAAGAGGAAGAGACAATTCTTTTTAACGTATGCGCATGTGTGTTTCCAGAAGGGAAGAGAAAAGAGATGAGAAAGAGATGGAGTTTTGGAGGCGTTTGTGTGGAGGATTGGAATAAAATAATATGGTAGAGGGCTTGAGTGGTGGATAAAAGAAATATACTTAACCTGTGTGCCCCAGAATGGTTAGAGTCAGCCTGTTATTTCTGCTGCTCTCATGGGAGCACAAATAAACCATATGCCTGTGAATTGCCCCACCTCTTCCATCTCTTAGTACCATTGCATGGAGACAACCTGGACTGAAAAGAGTTGGAGCCTCGTTTTCCTGATGGCTTTCGGGAATCAGCTTGAGTTGTTAGTCACTGTGGCAAACTGCTGCCTTCATTACTCTCCCAGGCCCTTGCCACAGCCAAAGAGAATGGATCCCACTTGAAGTGGGGTGAATCAGTGAGAAAACAGGGTCAACTGTGCAGGTCTACATTTATTGCTATGGAAAGATGTTCATGAAATATTAAGGACAAAGTCTTCTCGAACTATAGGAAAAGTATGGTTGCATTTTTGTAACTACATGTAATATAGATTAGTGTATTTCTTGTGTGTGAAAACAGTAAAAAGTCTGGACAGACAAGTACCAGTATGTTAATGGTGGTTATTTCTGGAATATAGGACTAGAAAATCATTAAAATTTTTTTGTCTTCTTATCCCTATTGCCAAGGATAACTTTTAAACATGGATTACCTATAATCAGAGCTGTAATGGAAAATAGGCAAATCAAGTGAGACCATGGCCGTACCTTTATCGGCCACAAATGACCCTGTTGCCAGGGACACAAGGCACATTATTCAGGAAGACATTGCGGTAGACAGATTCTAGGGTGCCCCTGCTAGCAGACCTAGCTAGAGCAGTCTCTAGAAGCAGAGGACAACCTCCAGCTGACAGCCAGCAAGAAGCTGGGGCTGTTGGTCCTACAACTGCGGGGAAACGAATTCAGGCAGCAACCTCAGAGAGCTTAGAAATGAATCCTTCCCTAGTCAAGCCTCCAGATGAGAACAGAGCCCATCTGATACCTTGATTTCAGCCTTGCAAGACCATAAGCAGAGGACTCAGCTAAGCTGTGTTTGGATTCCTGACCCAGAGAAACTGTGAGATGAGAAATGTGTGCAGCTAAATTTGTGGTAATTTGTTACCCAGCAGTAGAAGAAGATTACAGACATCTTCAGGAAAATGTGAGGGTCTATGACACAGAGTTCTCAGGGCCAGAAGCTCAGAGCTTCTTGGGGGTGGCTGTTTCTTTTTTTTCCCCGAGATCAGTGAGGCCACTTGGATGAACTCAGAGCCCTTGGGAGGGAAGGGAAGAACTCTGTAGTCTGAAGGACAGCTTGGCTTTCCCTAGAGAGGTGAGGAAGCCTCTGAGCCTCCAGAGCACCTGTGTCCTTTTCCACTTGCTGTAGGGCCTCCTCCAGCCTCTTAGCTTTCAAGCTTGCCCTGTTTTCTCAGTCTGCTTATCTGTTCATCAGTTTGTCTGACTCCTGCCTGAGTGGGGATGGACCTACCATGGTGGTAAGAGGCAGAGGAAGAGGCGGCGAACAGCAGGAGAGCGCAGCAGCTGCAACATCGAGGGCTGGGCTTGGCCCATGGTCAGGTCCTTCTGCGGACTCATCTGGAGCAGCTGCTTGGATAGATGGGATTCAGGGCCTAAGTTCCCCTAGGGTCCCCTCCCTGTATTCCATGACCTGGGAAGCACCAGATGTCTTGGGTTCTAGGGTGAGGATGGTGGCAGCCAGAGCCCTGCTGGTGTATGGCACAAGGTCCCAGGGTTCTCACCCCTATACTCAGCTTGGCACCCTCCTCCTGCTTCCCGTTGATCTGGGCCACTCTCCAAAATGCCTTCAGGGTGAGGTCCAGTCTTCCCAAGGAGGAGTACCAGAGGGCAGACTCAATTAAGAATCTGTGGGTGGAGGGTAAGGGAGGGTATGACTTCAGCCTGGGTTGACAGAGAGAGTTATGGCTGCCTGATAAGCGCACAGACCAAAGCAGAAAGGCACCTTGGAGGGATGGAAAGAATTATGGGCTGGTAGTTAGGAGCCCTGGTTTCCTTTCCAAGGATTGCCACTGTCTTCTTGAGATATCTGGGACAAGTCCTGCCCCTCTCTGGGCCATGATATTCCCCACCTATCAAACTGGGCATGGGTTCTTTTTGCTTTGACCTGCTTTGATACTAGGAGGGAGGTAGGGGCTGTTCCAGGAGATGTTTTGCCCACCTGTGACTTATTGTGATCCCTCCACCCTACCTTCAGGCTCCACACACCTGGAGTAGATGAAGAAAACAAAGAAGGGCAAGGATACCAACAGCTGCAGGTGGCGCCATTGGGGCATGGCATAAGCCATTCCAGCTACAAAGAACTGGCTCAGGCTGGGGACAAGTCTGACTAGGAGGCCCAAACATGGCCGGGCATGGATGGGCAGCCACTCCAGACCTGAAGAGAAGAGTAGAGCTCAGGTCAAAGTCAGGGCTGTGTGAGTATGTGTGTATGTGGAGGGTGGTAGTCAGTTCCAGATGGACAAGGATCCTCACATCAGAGCAGAAGAGCTCCTCTCTTGGGTTCAGTCCTACTCTGTACCTCTAGGCCTCTCAGAGAGTAAGGCAAGGGTGATTTGAACCCTGGCTTGGTTCAGTGTGTGTGTAGAGCAAGGGATGGGATGGAAGGCTCTGAATTCCCAGGCATGCTCATATTCAAGTCCTCAATCTCAACACTTGTATTTCCTCACTTCCCCCAAACCTCTTTTGACCTGCCTACTGCCATACCCTCTGCATTTCCTTCAACTCCTTTTAATTCAACAAACATTTAAGATTGGCAACTCAATGCCATGCATTTTGCTTGGCCTGGGAAATAGAGATGAATGAGCCCTGCCCTCACGCCATCCTGCACCACTTTCATTTCCTCCAATGGGTCACACCCTGGCTTCTGAGTCTTGTATATTCTATTCTTTTGTCTAGAACTCTGCCCCCAAACCTTACTCCTTCTCTCTTTCTGCCTCACTTTTCACTCAGTTCTGAGCTTAGATGTCACCTCTTCTGGGGAGGTTTCCTGGCTTGCTAGGTCCTGATTGAACACCACACTTCTGAGCTCCTTCATCACCTGAGATAGCCCCCTTCCCAGCCTTTATCACACCAATTTTTTACTGCTTGGCAGTCTCCTCCGCTAGACTGTCAACTTGTTGAGGTCATGGGTAGTGTCCTTCTTCACTTCTGTATCCCCAGAGCAGGGTCTGATACAACAAACGAAGTGCCTTTTGAAATCGTGTTGAATAAATGAATATTCAGTTAAAGGCTCACAGTTTGATTGGCCTCTCTAAGCAACCCCACTCCAATCTCAAGTCTTTAATGAGTTCATCCTTTCAGTGATCCCTAAATATCTGGGATGAGTTCCAGCCCCAAATGATCAGAGCCACCAAAGAGGCCACGATCTTAATTTCCTTCTGCCCTGGGCACTGCCTACTCTGTGAGAGGCCTTGATAGGCAAGGATAGGCTGGGACAGGTGGATTCAGCTTTGGATTCAGGGAAGGAGCTGAGGTCTGAATTTTTCAGGTCCCCTTGTCCACTGAACTGTGATTCAGGAATTCCCACGAGCTCAGCCCTCCCAATTTCCTCTCACTCAGTGTCACCGAGTTGCTGTTGATGGGAGATGTAGCCATGCCCGAGAGGAAACGGCAAATGCAGTAGGCTGAGAAGTTGGGTGTAAAGGCAGTGCAAGTCCCTGACACTGCTAACTGCAGGTAGGTCCAGATCAGCACCTTCTGGCGGCCCAGCCTGTGGAAGGAGGAGAAACTTGGGTCTGGGGAGCACATTGCTTCCTCCTCTGCCCTGTATGCTAGGCTGTCTCACCCTTGGTGCCCTGGCAATCTAACAGATGCTGTGAGGCTGCCCACATGTGACCGTGAGTTTAGGTGCTGAGACGGGAGGTGGGGAATAATAAGGTGAAGGCTGGCATTTGGGGGCCCTGGTTTTGGGAGGATCGTTGGGTTGCTGCTGTCCAGGGTCCTGACACATCCCAGCACACCTCAGGGGAGCGGCCGAAACCCTCTCATCAGAATCATAGGGGTGTCCTGAAAACAGCTCTGATGCCTGAGCCCCACTCAAGGCCTGTTGAATGTCTGGAAGGTAAGCTGGAATCCTGATTCTTAACAAGCTCCCAAGGTTTGGGAATTGCTGCTCTGGGATCTGGTTGATTCTTTGACTGTTGGTTGATGGTGACTCCCTTTAGACCTTTCCTAGGAGATGGCTTTTTGTGATTTTTTCTTTCTGAGATATAATTGGCATATAACATTATGCTAGTTTCAAGTATACAACATAATTATTTGATATTTGTATACATTGGGAAATTATCACCACGGTAAGTCTACTTAAAATCTGTCGCTGTACATAGTTACAAAAACTTTTCATGTGTGTGATGAGAACTTTTAAGATCCACTCTCTTAGCAGCTTTCAAATATGCAATACAGTGTTATTGACTGTAGTCATCATGCTGTACATTACATCCCTATGACTTATTTATTTTATAACTGGAAGAATGTACCTTTTGACTCTCTTCACTCATTTCACCCACCCTCCTCCTCTGCCTCTTGCAGCCACCTGTCTCTTCTCTGTATCCATGAGCTCTGTATCTATGAGCTGTATCTATGGTTTATCTGGTTTATTTTTTGGAGAATCTTTGCAAAGTTTATGCTTTTGCAAAGTGGATGTGACTGTGGCTTATATTTTATGAATAATAAAGCTGATTTTGTGTAACTTTGATCTGCCATGACATTTCTAATATTTGCAAATTTTGTTCTTTAGAAAATTATCCCCTCATTATCCACCCTATTACCCAAACGATAATCTTTTTATGGTCTTTGGCCTGGAAGATAGTCAAGATTAGGGTAACCAACATTGAGTTCCAGGTACTAATTTAATCCTTACCACAACCCTTACCACTCCCATTTTATAGATGGAAAAACCAAGTCTAAGAGAAGTTGTTTAACTTTTCCATGGACATACAGTTAGTGGTATATCTGAGACTTATTCCTAGCTCTTACTGATTCTTAGGTCTGTGTTTGTTCCTGTGACACTCATGTGTCACATACAAGGCGGAAGTAGCAGAAAGCGACTTATTCAGGATGTCAGGAAACATGGATTCCTGTCTTGCTTTTGCCACTTATTAGCTGTGTGACTGTATATTTTTAAAAAAGTAAACATTAAATTTTTACAATTATAAAAGTAATGAATTATCATAAAAGTTCAAACAACATAGTAACAAAAAGTGAAAAGTTCTCCTCTTCTTTCCAATTCCACTCCTCAGAATTTTAACAACTAATAATTTTCTTTGGTTCCTTCTAGACAGTTTGGACAAGTTATTTAACGTTTCTGAACCTCAGTTTCCTCATTGGTAAAATGTAGATAATAGTACCACTCGTGCTGGCTTCACAAGGGTATTGTGAGGAGTAATGGAAATGAAGTGAGGCATGGAAAGTGCTGATGGACTGTTGCAAGATTCCTGCAGACTTTCCAGATATGATCAGGCTTGGATGAATCAATCATGTGTCCCTTCGCAGATTCTCAGGGATGCCAGTCTCCCCTCTGTGTCCAGCCTAGAGGGCCCATGACTTTGCTCTTTGATCCAGCTATGTCCATCACTGACCTGTCTGCCAAGGTCCCGAACATCAAGGATCCAACCAGTGTCCTTGCCATGAAAATGGATTGACTCAGCTGGGGCAAGGTCTTGTGTGTGCACACGAGGTCCCACTGTGAGGAAAGAAGAGCTGGGGTCAAGGGGAGCTGGGTTGGTCCCAGGGAAGCTCCACTCTCTCTCTCCTGGTGGGGCTGAGGGTCTTGGATTAGGACCAACACATAAGGGGTGCCTCCTCCCCCTCCAACAAATCTTTCTCATCATCTTATCCTGGTGAGAATGATTCAAGTTATTTCAAAACGTGTAAAAGATGCCTTTTGGGGTGTCTGCTAAGACTACTCCTCTTTCTCTGAGCACTAACCCCTCATCCTTCTTCAGGACTCCTGAACCTGCTCCTCCTTGGCCACAGCTGAAAAAACCTGACTCTAGAGCTGGACTGGGCTAATCAGATTCTTTTTTTTTTTATGAATTTGGAAATGTGACTCAGAAAGAAGATTTGTAAGGACACCTAAAGTTGGGGTTGGAGGACAAAATTTGGAATATAGAAGTGGAGTTGAGAAATAATGAGAGGAGTGAGAGAGAGACAGAGAGAGAGAGAGAGAGAAAGAGAGAGAGAGAGAGACAGAGAGAGAGACAGACAGAGAAAGAGACAGAGAGAGAGAGAGAGACAGAGAGAGAGAGAGACAGACAGAGAAAGAGACAGAGAGAGAGAGAAAGATGGAGGAGGAAGAGGGACAGGGGGATAAGAATGAAGTAATCTAGTCAAAGAGAAGTCAGAGTGAGAGCTCAGTCAGCACCAAAGAAGAGATGGAGAGTCCATCTGCCTCAGTTTCCAATTACTTGATCCCAGTCCCTTATAAGGCTGGGTTCAAGTTCTTGATCTTGGGTTCTGTCAAATACCCTTGCATCCTTCCATTCACTTTCCATAAACAAATTTGAGAGGGTTGTGTTTATTTGCAAGCCTAAAATAAACAGCAATTAGATACCTCAACACAATTTAATAGTTCAAACAATTAAATTTTGTTGCTCTTTTTAATGATTATAAGAAAAAAATTCTCATTTTGAAAGTACTGCCTCTCTAGGTGGGGTAAAACAGCTATATAGGCTGCAGAAAAATCATACCGCTGATGGATGTGCCATTAAAATTAAGCAAAAATGATAAATAGATGTGACATTTCCTTTACCATTAAGAGCTAATTTTGTCTACTTTTGAGTGAATTTTTAAAAATTTTTTCTTTTTTCTCCCCCAAAGCCCCCTGGTACATAGTTGTATATTCTTAGTTGTGAGTCCTTCTAGTTGTGGCATGTGGGATGCCGCCTCAGCATGGCTTGATGAGTGGTGCCATGTCCACATCCAGGATTCGAACCGGTCAAACCCTGGGCTGCCACAGTGGAGCACGCGAACTTAACCCCTCGGCCATGGAGCTGACCCCTTGAGTGAATTTTTAAATGGGCATTTGTTTTGTTAACAGAATAAAAGAAAAGGATCTGGACTGACCAGGATGGTTAAGGAATGTCCCCTAAGATGTGTTAATACATATCCAAATCAATTCATCTTCAAGTGTAGTTACTTGATAATCTTGATTTGGTTGGAGAGAAATCCTTATTTGTGAATATAATTACTACTGGAGAACTTTCAAACACCATATGATGTGAATTTGAGATGTTGGCATTTGAACACTTTCTCCAAAGAGCAATGGACTTTATTGCTGTTTTATTCAAATAATTGTGATTCTGTAATTCTATGTGTTGTCTGATATAGCTTTTATTTGAAAAAGATTACGGGGCTGTGTCAGCCTTGGAATTAATTTTATCAGTAGTTTATTGGAAATATGTGAATGGAATCTGACTGTGGAGATGCATGTAGGCCTTTTAGTACCTATGCCTATGTGAGGTGGTGGATGATGGTCCCATCTACAGTGCCTATTAGATAAGGATTGGATTATACTTGGCATCTCCATATATCTCAGGGAATGGGAGAACTGGGCATCTGGTCTTGTCAGTCATTGAAACCAAAAATGATGAGATTACTAGAAGTCTCCTTTTAGAAGAAAATCCAAGGTGTTCACTTACCCAGATTCTTTCTTTCTTTTGTTTTTTTTGAGGAAGATTAGCCCTGAGCTAACTACTGCCAGTCCTCCTCTTTTTGCTGAGGAAGCCTGGCCCTGAGCTAACATCCGTGCCCATCTTCCTCTACTTTATCCATGGGATGACTACCACAGCATGGCTTTTGCCAAGCGGTGCCATGTCTGCACCTGGGATCTGAACTGGTGAACCCTGGGCCACTGAGAAGCGGAATGTGCAAACTTAACCGCTGCATCACTGGGCTGCCCCAACTTATCCAGATTCTTCGCTCTAGATGGCCAGAAATCTGAGCTTTTGGATCAAACTGCCTGCTGTTTTGAACAGAAGGGCAACAGCTAGGGTGATAGTTCCTAGAGTATTGTCCACCTTGGAGAGCAGAGTGTAGAGTTTTAAGGAGGGAAATGGGGAAGCGGAATTGGAAGGACTGATAACATACAAGTTAAGATGGGTGGATGAGGATATCTCAGAACTTGGGTTGAGGCTTGCAAATAATGAAGAAAGTCCACTCAGCTGTGCATGGAAGGAGTGGCATATGATGCTTGCATGCCTCAGAGGAAGGAGGACTAGCCATACTTAGCCACCTTCTGCTTCTGGGTCTTGGGTCTGTCTACTAGGAGTATGGCTTAACTTTTATCAGTTTCAGACAGATGCTGCATCAGGCAAGTTTGGGGACCATGCCTGACTACAGGCCTTTCTTAGGGCATCTTCTCTGCACAGCCCTGACTAATGGGCAGTGTGCCACAGAATCCCACCATATTGTCCCATGGCATGATGATTAGATGAAGTATGGACACTTGAGCCAGTTGCAGGGTGGGGGTGGGGGCTCATCAGTGTGTTGCACTGAGTCAATTAGAGCCTTTTCTAAGAATTTGAATTAAGATACACAGAAATATTCTGGTTGGTGGTGGACCCTAAATCTGAGAGGTAAAGGATCATAGCTGGGACTGGTGGTCATCTTGCAAGATGAGCTCACAGGTGAAATGTGTTGAGAAGGAAAGAAGAACAGAGTAAGTGTGTAGAGATGCTCCTGGTGCTCCCATTCCTGGTTCCAGTTTCCATGAGGCCTGGACACACTTTGTTTCCTGTCCCTGGATTCCCTGAAATCTCGGGGTCCTTGCAGTAATACCCCCTTTTCCTGTGAGCTGATTTGAGAGAGCTTCTCTTCCTTGCAACCGAAAGACCATTGATTAGAACAGGTGTTAAAAGCATGATCAATGTGACAGCTACAAAGTGCAGAATTCAGCTGGATGAACCACTTAGCAGACCAGGGTGACTCTACAATTGGGGATGTGCGTGTTTGGGAGGAGGAGCTTTAAATTGCTAGAGATGAAAGGACACCCCATAACCCTTTTCTCTTTCCCGTCTCAGTTCCTTGGCTGCTCTCCATCTCCTGGCCCCAGCTGCTGAGAGCTATTTCTAGATAAAGGCAGGAAACTGTTTTTGTCTCTAGGACTCTGAGCCCAGAATCCCCTGCTCAGGCATACCTGCTTTGCCCTCCGCCACTTGCACACCTTCTTTCTTCCTTCTTCGGTACAACCTCCCCACCTTCCTACCTTGTGAAATTGTCCAACCCCCAAAAGAAACCAAAGTAGAATATTAAACTCCCATAGCAGCGTCTCTCTCTGGTGGGGGCAGAAGGGCAGAGAGCAGCTTTCCTCAAGGAGTTGCCTGACATCCTTTACCAGAAAGTCCCCAACTCCAACCACTGCTCTCTTACCTGCATTTTGGACAAAGCTCTTCATAGCTCCAGAGTCTTCCCATATTCAGACAAACACAGGTCAGTGTCACACTGTCTGTGTCTGTGTGTGGGATGATAAGTTGGGGAAGCATGGGTTGGAAGGGGGATGGGGGCCCGGGTATCCTTACCTCAGTTACAATGTTGGAAGGGAAGGTGCTGTTGTCATAGATCCAGCCATTGGTGCAGGGCTCTGTGGCCCCGGTGCCATTGGCCTCTGTGCCATTGGGCAAGGGAGGTTCCCTTTGTGGGAAGGTAAAGCGGAGGCAGGACTCAGGCTGCCCCTGCTTGTCCCGGGGCAGCCACACCTCCAACTCCCTGTCTTTGCTGAGGTTGCCATCGGCAGGTGGGCGGCAGTGGTGAGCGGGGATGGCGGCAGTGAAGTTCTGCAGAATACTGTGCAAACTTGTCAGGAACAGGGGGAGGATCAGCAGAGTGGACTGGATCTTCTAGAAGCAGCCTATGGCCCCTACCTGCTGCAGGAGGTCATTGAAGGCCATGGGGCAGGACTTCACAGGTGCAGCTGGAGCTGAGGCCTCCCACTCCCACAAACTGTTTCCTGTCTTTCAGTGCAAGGGGGGGAGAGGGACTTCCCTTTGTCTCCTCAGCAAATCAGCTCCTGAATCTGCAGTAGCCCTAGCCTCCTAATGATGAGCAGTTTTTATAACTTCTTTACAGGAGACAATTTAAACTGTGACTTGAGAATAGGACATTCAATTATTAAGACTCTTCAGGTCAATGGTTTGTTCAAGGGGACCTAAGGGCAGGCAAAGCTGGATCAGGTGGAGGAAACTACCTTCCCTCGAAGGAGGGATATGCGCGATGCCCTAGCTTCTGGAAGTCTGAGTCTCCCCACCAGGCTGAAACAGGTGACTGTCTCCTTGGAGAAGAAGGTAAAATACGGAGGGTGAGCAGGGAGGTCCATGTTGGTGTGAGCACGACCTGAGCTGACCTCCCTTTTCTCAATGCCATGCTGAGCCAGATGGAGTTGGGGAAAGACTCTGAAGACCCCACACAGCAATGCTACCGTGCTATGGGTCTCAGCATCCCCTAACTGGTGAGCATTGCCCTTGTGTGAATCCCAGAGCCTGGTTCTTCAGCCCTAGGCAAGGTCCAGGCCACAGTTCAACCTTCACGCAAAGAATAAACCCTTGTCAGGGTCTTATATCATCAGTCTCTTTCCTCATTATAATATCCTCTACAATCCACGTCTAATTTTCCTCCTTCTCAGAATTGTAACAGCTAAAATCAAGGAAATGTCCACCATAGTCTATCCCATTAGCTGGTTAAACATCTTCAAGCTTTTTTTTTTTTAGATAAACTTTATTGGGGTTTAGCATACACAATAAAATGCATAAATTTTGGGGAGCACATTTTGACAAGTTTTGACAAATTTATACACCCATATAACCCCTATATAGAGCTTTTCCATCTTCCCCCCAAATTTCTTGGCACCGTATTCAAGTCAATCTCCACCTAGCCATAGGTCATAGATTTGTCTCTTCTAGAATTTCAAGTGAATATCATACAGTGTATACTCTTTTGTGTTTGTCTTCTTTGGCTCAGCCAAATGTTTTTGAGATTCATCCAGGTTGCAGTGTACCAACAGTTCATTCTTTTTTATTGCTGGGTAGTATTCTGTTATGTGTATATGCCACAATTTGTTTATCCATTCACCTATTGATGAACATTTGCATTGTTTCCAGTTTTTGGCTATTTACAAATAAAGCTGCTATGAACATTTGTGTCCAATGTGTGGACATATGCTTTAATTTCTCGTGGGTACATGCCTAGAAATGGAATTGCTGGGTCATATGGTCAAGCGTGTGTTTAACTTTATCAGAAACTATCAAATTGTTTCCCAAAGTGTTTCCCAATTTTATATTTCCCCCAGAAATGTATGAGAGTTCCAGTGATTTCACATTCTTTCCAACACTTGGTATGGTCCATCTTTTGAGTTTTAGCCATTTGTATGGATGTATATTGATATCTCATCGTCTAATTTGCATTTTCTGGATGACTAATGATGGTGAGTACCTTTTCATTTACTTATTGGCTATTCCGTATGTCTTCTGTGGTGAAGATGTTCAATTTTCTGGGGGGGGGGCATTTTTGAATTGGAGTGCTTAGCTTCTTCTTATTGAATTGCAGAGTTCTTTATATACATTGCAGATTTATAGAATTCTATGTTTGCGCAACTCTTTCCTCTCCAGAAGTTTGCCCTGCAAATTCCAGCTGCCGTGGCCACTCTAAACTTGAATTTTGTCCTCCTCAACTCAGTGAGACTGTCAGGCTCTCTTTGGATTCCACTTCTCTACACTGCAGTCCAGAAATTGCCCCCAGAAAGAAAGTCTGGGTGAAGATCAGTAGGTCTTGCATCATTTGTTTCTCTTCTCAAAGAAACTACTCCCCAATGTGTGCTGCCTGTTGTCCAATATCTGAAAATTGTTTCTCACATTTCCTTCAGTTTTCTAGTTGTTACAGGTGGAGAGTTATTTTGGACCTGGATATTTCCTCATGCCTGAAACATTTTCTTTTCCATTTTTAATACTTTTAAAACAACAAATCTCTTTACGTAACTGGAAGTGGACTTTATCCCTCCCTAAAGTCCTAGGTAGGGGATGTGTGAGAAACCTCCATTATTCTGGCTTCTTGTTTCCTTGTGGAAGAAGGAATGGGTTATCTGATTGGTGAGTTTGGAAGAAGGATCAGGGCATGTATAGGCTCCTTTCTTCTCCCTCTCTTTTGGGGTCTTCCTGCCTTCAGAGAGCATGTGTTTAGATTGCCTTTGACCACATAGTAAGGTATATAACTGCTTTGTGTCTCTAAGGAGGTTCCATACCTCAGCACAGAAAAAATGGGTGTTTTGACAGTTTGTTTCATCTAGCTCCAAGTTCAGGATTCCTGGGTAATGTCTTCTTCTTTAATTCTGTTGCCATCCTGTCTTCATGATCTGTATACATTGTTTTTTATTTCTTCAGTTGTTCCTGTTTATGGAAATGTATTTGGCAAGAAGTCATGAGGACTATAATAATGTAACAGTTGCTGGGACTTCTGCTTCCAGCCAAGAAGGAGTAACAGAGACCGGATTTACTCTCCTGCCTTAAACTAATAAAAAGCCTGTCAAATTATGTACAACAACTGTTTTTAGACATTGGACAATAACAGCACAGGACAGATATTCCCTGAGAGAAGGGAAACAAACAAAAGAAGTCTCGTGAATTGGCTTACTGACTGGAGAAAATTTCGAGGCTGTAGAACAGTGCAGGTGGAGAGGAACCTAGAAGGCTGGAAGTGTCCCAGAGTTAAGGAGATGGTTTTGGGAGTTTGGATATCTTGTAGGAAACCATGCAAGCCAGAAGATAATGGAGAAATATCTTTAACGAACTTAAAGAAAAAAACCTTGTCAACCTAAGATTCAATACCCAGGGAAAATATCCTTCAAAACCAAAGACGGAATCACAACTTTCTTTCTTTTGCTGGACAAGATTCACCCTGAACTAACATCTATTGCCAATCTTCCTCTCTTTTTTTTTTCCTCCCCAGAGGCCCAGTACATAGTTGTATATTCTAGTGGTAGGTCCTTCTAGCTCTCCTATGTGAGCCACTGCCACAGCATGGCTACTGACAGATGGGTGGTGTGGTTCTGCACCTGGGAACCGAACCCGGGTCACTAAAGTGGAGTGCATCAAACTTTAACCTCTAGGCCATCAGGGCTGGCTCAGAATCATGACTTTTTCAGCCACATAAAAGTTGAAAGAATTCAGCAGTGGCAGACCTACACTACAAGAAATGTTTAATGAAATTAAATTTGTACTTAAAAATTATGTGCAAAGAACATTCCAGGCACATATGACTTCACTGGTTAATTCTGTGAAACATTTTAAAGGAATAAATAATACCAAATTCTACACAAACACCTACCAAAAGTTGAAAAGTAGAAAATAGTTCAAAACTCATTCTACGAGGCAGCATTACCTTGTGTCTTAGCTCGAGCTGCTATAAACAAAATACTATAAACTTGCTTATGGTATTTATTTATGGATGGCTTATTAACAACAGAAATTTATTTCTTGTGGTTCCAGAGGCTACAAGTCTGAGATTGTGGTGCCAGGATGGCGGGTTCTGGTGAGGCTCTCTTCTGGGTTGTAGACAGCTAACTTCTCATTCCATCCTCACATGGCAGAAAGAGACAGCTAGCTCTCTGGCCTCTTCTTATAAGGGCACTAATTGCATTCAGAGGGCTCCACTCTCACAAATTAATTATCTTCCAAAGGCCCCACCTCTAAATACCATTGTTTTGAGGATTAGATTTCAATGTATGAATTTGGAGGAACACAAACATTCAGTCTATAATACTCTGGTATTAAAACCAGACAAAAACATTACAATAAAAGAAAACTAGAGCTCAATATGCCTTATGAACATAACTGCAAAATTCTTAATATGATTTTGTCAAATTTATATATATAAAAAAGATAATGCGTTTTGACAAAGTGGGGTTTATCCCAGGAATGTAAGGTTGATTTAACATTAAAAAATCAATTAATGTAATTCACCATATTAATAGATTAAAAAGGAAAAACTATATGTTCATCTCAATAGATGCAGAAAGAGCATTTGACAAAATTCAACATCCACAACATCTGTGATAAAACTTCTCAGCAAACTAGGAATAAATGTGTAATTCTTTAAATCGGTAAAGGACATCTATGGGAAAGCTATAGTTAACCTCGTACTTAATTGTGAAAGACTAAATGCTTTACTCCTAAGTTCAGGAAAAAACCAAGGATATTCACTCTCACTTATTCAACATTGTATTGGAGTGTAATAATGTAAGTAAGAGAAATGAAAGTGTTCCAGAAAGGAAAGAAGAATAAAGTCTGCCTTTATTTTCAGACAACAAGATTGTACAGAAAATCCTCAGAAATCTACAAAAAAGCTACTAGAACTAATAAGTAATTTTAGCAAGTTTTCAGGATGCAAGGTCAGCATACAAAAATTAAGTGTATATAATAGTGACAAACAATTGGCAGTTGAAATAAAAAATCTATAATTGCAGAAAAATATGAAATGCTTAGTGTAAATTTGATAAAATATGTGTAAGCTCTGTATACTGCAAATTAGAAAACATTGCCGAGAGAAATTAAAGAAGACATAAATAAATGGAGAACCATATCATCGTTTAGAACACTCAGTATTGTTAAGATGTCAGTTATTCCCAAGATGACCTACAGATTCAATGGAATACAAATCAAAATGGCAGTAGCTTTTTTGGTAGAAATTTACAAATTGGTTTTAAAATTTATATGGAAATGTAAAGGATCTAGACTAGCCAAAACAACTTTTAAAAAGTTAAATAAAATGGAAGTATCTACACTATCTGAATTCAAGACTAATTATAAAGTTACAGTAATCAAGACAGTGTAGCATTTATGTAAAAACCAGTAAATAGATCAACCGAACAGAGAGTCCAAAAGAGAGCCACACACTAGCCATTTGATCTTTGACCAAGAAGTCTAGATAATTCAACGATGAAAAGAAAATCTTTCAACAAATGGTGCTGGAACAATTGAATATGCATATGCAAAAAACAATGAACCACAACCCTCTTACCTCATGTTATTCACAAAGATAACTCCAAATGGATCATAGACCTAAATGTAAGAGCTAAAACTACAAAATTTCTATAAGAAAACATAAAATTTTAGTGTCCTTGGGTTTGGCAAAGATTTTTAAAATCACATCAAAAAAGCATGAAAAGAATCAGTAAATTGGTTTTCATCAAAATTAAAAAAATTTTGCTATTCAAAAGTCACTGGTATAAAAATGAAAAGGCAAGCTATAAACTTGGAGAAAATATTTGTAAAACACACATCTAGCAAAGGACTTGTTTCTAGAATACATTAAAAAAAGCTTTCCACTTAACCATAAGAAATCCAACGATTAAATAAAAAGTGTGTAAAATTCCTGAACAGACACTTTGCCGAAGAAGAGACCAAGATGGAAATAGGCACATGAAAAGTTGCTCAGCAACATTAGTCATTAGGGAAATGCAAATTAAAACTACAATAATGTGCCACTACACACGCACTACAATGGCAAAGATTTAAAGTATCGATTATACCAAGTGTTGACAAAGATGTGGAGCAACTGGAACTCTCATCCATTGCTGGTGGGAATGTGAAATGTTACAACCACTTTGAAAAATGGCTATTCTTAAAGAGTGAAATATATACCTTCCATACTACCCAGTCATTCCACTTCTTGATATTTGCTCAAGGGAAATGGAAGCCTATGTCTATGCAAAGAAGGAACATGAGGAAACTTTGGGTAGTGATGGATATGTTCATTGTCTTGATTGTGGTGGTGGTTTCATGGGTATATGCATCTGTCAAAACCCATCAAATTGTACAGTGTAAAATGAGCATCGAATTGCCTATTATATTTCAGTAAAACTGTAAAAATATATTAGTTAAGATGTCTTTGGTTGCAAATCACAGAAAAACCAATTCACACAGGTTTAAAAAAGAAGCAGGATTTAAATTTAAATTCCCAAACTTAACAATTAGAGTAGAGGTAGGTGGCTTCAGGATTGGTTAAATCAGTGGCTCAATGACATCATCAAACCTCAGGTTAGTTCCATCTTTCCACTATGTTACTCTCAGTTGTTGCCTTAGTCCTTGCTCTGGTTTCCCTGTTGGGTCACAAAATGGCTGCCACAGTTCCAGACATCTCATCCAGACTCAATGTTGTCTACTACCTAAATTTAAACCCTGACCAACTGGGGCCCTAACAAGGCTGCTTGGTTTCTTTTACGGGTGTGGCTCACATGGGACTTGCTACTGGGGTCTGGGCTTCTCTTGGGGGCAGAGTTTAGTATAAGCAGGAGCAGACCTCGCCAGAGCTGATCAGGGAAACTGAGCCTAAAGTTCCTCCAGCTTATTACTCCAGCTTTTTACAATGGAGTCAGCTACTGTTTTATGCCTACAACAAGAACCACATGGAGATAGTTACATCTCAGAGAACATCATTAGATCATTTTCTTGAAAGAGGAGGAAGAATGGGGCAATAGGGTCCACTCAGTCCTTTTCTTTTGCTCCCTATACTTATGACAAAAATCCTTCTTCCCACAATTTTTAAAACATATGAAGATGAGGTGGGGGTTTAACAGAGAGGAGTCCAGAAGTCTCAAACTGAATGGCTACAAGGATCAAAGGGTTATATAAATGGGTGAATCTGACCAGATGTAAGACAATAGGGAGTGCTGAGGCCTTTGGTGATCTAGACAGTACAACCCTATGCACACCAAAAAATAGTTCATGGGAAAATAAAATCCCTATGGACCAGTTTGACCCCCCCCTGGAGGAGTCTGAGAATAAGGGATGTGCATTAGTTTCTGACCACTGTTATAATAAATTGCCACAAATTTAGTGGCTTAAAACAGTATAAATTAATTTCTTAGGTTCTAGAGGTCAGAAGTCTAAAATCAATGTGTTGGCAGGGCTATGTTCCTAACAGAGGCTTCAGAGGAGAATCTATCTCCTGGCCTTTTTCGGCTTCTAGAGGCTGTTTGCTTTTCTTGGCTTGTGGTCCCTTCTGGCATCACTCCAGCCTCTTGCTTCTGTTGTTACATCTCCTGCTATCCACTCTGATTTCCTGTCTCTTTCTTATAGGGACTGTTGTGATCACATCAGGCCCACCCAGATAAGCCAAGATAATCTCCCCATCTCAAAAGAGTCCCTTTTACCATGTAAAGTAACATATTTCCAGGGTCCAGGGATTAGAATGTGGGCATCTTTGGGGGTCCATTATTCCACCTACCACATGATATGAAAGCTTCACTGGCTGGGCATTTGTTCTCTAAGGGGCCATATAAACTTCTGGGAAGGGGGAGAGAGCCTAACAGAGGAGCTTGGTGTGAAGCGAAGGCTGGGCCGTAGAGGAGGGACCTGGGATGCAAGGGTGGAGCCCTGGGAAGGCGGCTTCTTATGAGCATGCTACCAGGGCCATGCAGTTGAGGAAACTCCTGAGTGTGCCATCCTGGCCAGGAAGTGCTCAGAGCTGCAGGTAGAGAAACGGAGGGTGGCCACAAAGCCCTACCAGCCCTGGCTGAGGATAAGACCTTGTGGTCAATACGGGAGACAGCATCTGAAGCCACTGGAGTGAGGCATGACTGTTTCAGAACTCAGGCTCAGGACCAAGGTAAGATGATGAGATGTGAGCTGGCGTTCTGGGATGACTCCTTGGGGAGACAGGTCAGAAGTCACCTACTGGTGACTTAAAAGTGGGAGGAAGGTAGGGTTCCATTTCGTTGAGGGCATGGGATGAATGTAGGAAGCCCCAGTCTAGGAGCTGGGGAAATGGATTCTGTGTAGATGGTGTGAGCTGTTTGAGTCAGCACCAGGACTTGTACCAGGTTGAGGGGGTGGTGCTAGGCAGCTGGGGACGGCCGGGGGCTGGCTCTGGTTGAGGCAGTTGCAGATACCAGGTGATCCAAGCATAGAGATGAGAGATCCACAGGAGTCAGAACATATCAGAGTTGCTGGTAAGGTTCTGAGGCAGAGATAGGGCAAGTCGCCGGTCCCAAGACCCCCAGATCTGCAGAAGCAGGGCTGGATCAAGGTGTCCCGCCTCCCAGGCCCAGTCCTGCCTCCTTGCTCAAGGCTGGTGAGGAAGCCATCCTAGGTGACCATCGTCAGCCATGAGGGTGGTGCTGCCTGAGAAATAGCAGCAGATGTGGGGCTGGTGCACCTTGGGCATCTACTGGGTCCTATTATGGGGAATATGGGCAGTGTCAACACCAAGGCTCCAGGTGTTTCAGGAGGTGGGGTGGGCTAAGGTGATTTCTGCTCTACCCAATTTGTCCTGAGAGTTCTGCTGTCTGAGCGGCTGTAAGCTGTCCCAAGACTTTGTGGCTTTTTCAGAGGAGCTTCGGGCCACCTCCCCTCTCCAGGCTGCCCTGACTTAGCTCGAACCCTAGAGTCCCATCTGCAAGGCAACGCGTACAGTTTGAGAGGTGTGGACTTTTCTTGAGGGATGAAGGGCCAGGGGGCTGGGTTGCTGCAGGGGAAACAAGAAGAGGCAGTGTACCAGGAGAGAAGCATGACTGAGCGGGCACATTCATGGGAGGGCACAGCTGGCTGCTCACTCTTGCCACCTGTAGGTGCTAATAGGGCTGTCTTTTCCATGCCCCACAGGCTTCCCCGAAGTGAGCTTCTTTGCTGACACAAGTGATTTGATATCCCCGTCTTACCATAACTGTGACTCCTAAACTGCCTTCCATCCCTCCTTTCACATGATTCCTATCAGGATTCCTTCCGTCCCTCTTTTCAGCCCCAAAGGGAGGACAAGCTAAAGTCTAGGTGCTTCACAACTCTGGGCAGTGAAGGGGTCAGGCACACACATTCTTGAGCAGCGTTGTCTGTGTTCTAATCCTGACTCTGCAATTTACCAGCTGTGGGGACTTGGGCAAGTGGCTTAAGCACTCTGTGCCTTGATTTCCTTATCTGTAAAATGGGGGAGAATAATAGTGCCTATCTCTAGAAAGTTACTGGGAGGATTAAATGAGTTAATATACACAAAGTGCTTAAGACCATGCCTGGCACCAAAATAGCACTCAGCGCTGGCGCCCTCTCGCAGGGTTCTACCTCAGCTTTCTCTTTTCTCTCCCCGACACCAGCCCAGGGCCCTCAGGAGGCAGAGCAGCAAAGAAAGGAAGTTTGGTGGAAAGGATTAGGGTAGCTGGCAAGCTGAACCTCCAGCCACAGAGCTGGAAGTGGCAAACTCGTTTTTTGTTTGTTTTTTAAAAGATTGGCCCTGAGCTAACACGTTGCCAATCATTTTTTTCATTCCTCTCCAAAGCCCCAGTAAATAGTTGTTTATCCTAGTTGTAAGCCATTCTAGTTCTTCTAAGTGGGATGCTGCCACAGCACTGCTTGATGAGTGGTATGTAGGTCCACGCCCAGGAGCTGAACCAGCAAACCCCGGGCCACTGAAGTGGAGCATGAGAACTTAACCACTCAGCCACGGGGCCAAACAGCAAACCGGCTTTGAGTCTGGACACTGCTGGAGCAGGGGCCAGCAACCTGATGTCACAGTTGCTGGTGTCCTTTTTTTCACGCCTTTCTGCCAGAGGTTCCCATCAGCCCTCCCAGAGGGGGAGGAGCCTGAAACAAGGCCTCTGATTGGCTGCTTTCATTTTAGTCCCTTTGTCAATTTCCAGTCTGACAGGGAAGGGGAGGGGCGTAAAGTATTTAAAACTCACAGAAATATTTAAATAGGTTAGGGAAGGAGTGAGGGAAGAGGGAGGGAAGGAGGGACAGAGGAGGGGGCTGAGGTAAGAGATTCTTCTCCAATTGTCTGGGATGGTTTGTAAAGTCCTGGGGCTTGAGGGCGGGGAAGAGACTGTATACACTTTTGAGCTGGAAGCTCGCTGATGCCGAGTGGCTGTTACATTTGAGACAAGAGAGACAAAGGGAGGTGCTGCACACAGACAAACTTTTTAATGATGTGTTCTTAGTGGAGTCTATTCAGAGCGGGGGGCGGGGGGGGGGGTGCCTCTGGGAAGGTACTTCCCTAAACCACAGCCCTGACACTTGGGCTGCCATTCCCCCTTCTGGTGTGGATGGCCCGAGACCTGTAGGACCCTCACTTCCTTTAGGGCTCTGTGAGGCCCTTTCTCAGTGCTCAGAGTCTGTTCTTCTCCCCTGCTGAGGCCTGGAGTGGGACCATCTGCTTCTGCTGCTCTTGCTGCAGTCGGTTCCGATTCCCTTTCCTCCTGGGGGACAAGAGAGTGGTGTCCTGGATATGCAGCCTCCAGGCCAGGGCTGGGACCTGGGGGCTCCCGGGGGCTCTCTACTCAGCTATGCCCAGCTACTATCTCTCTGGCCCCGAACATCTACTGACCCCTGGAGTTGGGAGGCCCAGGAAGGACTCTAGGAGACTCTCACCCAACTGGGGGAAATAGGGACAAAGAGCCCTGACCTGGAAGACGAGGCCTGGGTTTGAGTCTCAACGCCACCCCAGCCTGGATATGTGACCTGGGGTGAGTCTCTGCTCTTTTGGGTGGGGGCTCACCTGCTTTCTATGTCCTGCACAGTGTCTGGCAGTGGCTGGCCCAGGGTCTCTGGCAGGAGGGCAGTGGCAGTGCTGGCAGCCACAGGGACAGCGCCGTAGATAAAGAGAGGCAGGGACGAGTAGAGCTCGGAGGTCATGCTCACCAGTGGGCTCACGATGCTGCCCACTCGGGCCATGGTGCTGCCCATTCCCAAGCCAGTCTGCCTGCAGGGCCCGGGCAGGGGGGTGGTGTCGGTTAGTGTTCTGGCACATATACCCAGATGTTCAGGCCCCCTCCACGCCCCCCTCCCGCCCTGCCCCGTGTCTCCTCTGTTCCCTATTTGATTACCAAGCCAATTTAGCATTTGTTTTAGAGATTAACAAAACAAAACAAAACAAAACAAAACAGGTTGGGAAGGGCTCTGGCCAGAAAATCCGGAGATTGCCTTTTGCCCCTGCCCTTAACTTGCCATGTGACCCTGGGTAAGTCTCTTTTCCTCTCTGGGCCTGTTTCCAGCAGTCAAATCAGACAGTTGAGTTAGGCTGTTCATCCTCAGATCACCTGAGGGGTTTTTTGAGTTATAGTTGCCCCGGCCCCCGACACATGTATTAGATTAGAATCCCCACGGGAAGGGACCTGGAGTGACATGTTAAGAACATTCTCTATGAGAGCCGAGGTTAAAAACATTGACTCAGGAGACAAACTGTTTGAGTTCAAATCCATGCTTCCTTACCTATGAGCTGTGTGACCTTGGGCAGGGACTTAAACGCTCTGTGGCTCAGTTTCCTCATTTGTAAAATGGGAATAATCGTAGTACCTACCTCAGAGGCTTATTATGAGGATTAAATGAGTTGATAGTTGTAAAAAGTTTAAGACAGTGCCTGGCACATAGGAAGTGCTTTATACTATTGTTCTGCTCCCTGAAATCCCATGAGGGGCACCGGACAGTAACCATGACCCCTCAAAGTTCTCATTCCAAGGAGCTTAGGGAAGCCTGACATTTCTTTGACATCTCCTGTGACTTTTGTGTCCCATTCTTAAAATAGACTTGTGTTTCTTGTTTCTTAATGCAAAGACACTCCCTCCTCCCAATCTTATCACTCGAAAAAGCTGTGTTTCTCTATACAGATGGCATATTATCAAGTACCACCATTATTAAGTGTCGCTCCCATGATAGAAAAGTGCTTTCATATTTGTGTGCTTTGGTTTCAGATGTACCACTTGGTTTATAGCTGGAATTTAGATTTGGTGGCGGATCCTAACGTGTGCTTTGAAGATCAAGGGGGGATGTCAATTCATTGCCTCTGAGATGTGTCTTCTGGGCTCCCTACCTCCCTGCCCCGATTGGTGGCTCCTTTTGAGGTCTTCTTCTAGGGTCAGGTAAGGGCTTAGTGGGAGCCACACCTGTGTTAGCCAGGCCACAAAGCGTGTATTAAGTGGCTGCACAGATGTACCTTGCACAGATGGGTGCTGGGAGGGGGCCTTGGGCTGGGGCACACTGGACCATGTTTTGGGGTCTGACCCACTTGCAGGGGAATGTCTTGCCCCAAGACCCCCCCCCCCATTAGGTTCTCACTCACCGGATCATTGTGGGGTACAGCTCCCCAGTATACAGGAAGATGCAGTTGAAGGAGGAAGCCAGGCAGCCCTTCCCCAGCACAGCGAAGGAGGTTCGGACAATGTACTGGTCTAGAGAGAGAGGCAGGGGATCAGCAGGAGCTTGAGAGCGGGGGTTGGGAGGAATTGGCCCCTCTCCCTTCTGAGAAATTGGGTCATGTCTGGGGATGGGGCCAAGGATGAGGGACCAAGGTGCTCGTGGTGCTCACCCTGGGGTACCACCCCATTGACCAGGATGCAGATGCCCGCCAGAAGCAGTGAGGCCATCTGGGCAGGCCGGCGGCCCAGGTAGTTGATGACAAGGAAGCCCACAAGCTTGGCAGGCAGGTCCACAGCACCAAAGATCACCTGGATTAGGTAGATGCTGACCCCAAAGCCCTGCAGGTCCATGACCAGCCCGTAGTAGGCAAAGCTAGTGGCAAACCTAGTGGGGAGGGATGAGGGGTATGGAGTTTGTTAGGAAGTCTTAAAGGGGGAGGGGGGTGCTCATTCAAAATAGAGGTGAGCTGCATTGAGTACCCTGCTTAAGAAGCTGGAATCTGCCTTGGCTAATATTTCCTTGGATACTCAGTACACAGTTTAAATATTGGGGTAGTCCTCCAATACCCCAAATTTCTCAATCTTCTGATAACTAGTGTCCTCAATGTATTAGGGAATTTTGACTTAGTTGTTATGTAGGATTTATACAGTTGTAGTCTTTATCTTATGCATTGTTACTGGGCTGAGGGAGGGAAGGTGCCGCTCCAGGCCTTGTCTTAAGGGCCAAGGTGTTGGGAGAGGCCAGAGCCTCCAGGACCTGTCCACGGTCCTGGAATGGGTATTGTGCTTCTTAAGATTTCAAGAGCACACAAAATGAAGATCAGGTCATTGGATGGAACCCAGAGCCTGGAGTAAATCCCAAATTGGAAGCAAAGGATTAATTGATAGGATTGTTCCTTCTGACCACGCTTCTCTTAACTGTCATGGGATTGCTATGGTGGTAGGATTGGGAGGGTAGTGCATAAGAAGGGTAATGGGAATGTTACAATGGGAAAGGATGATTTTTGGTTGATAGCAGCCTTGGCCAAAGTGTACTTTTAGAGATGAACTTTAGGCATCTTACTGCCTGGGCCTGGGTTTCTGGCAGGCACCACAAGGCCAGTAAAGTGTCCAAATGTTTTGCAAGCTAGGCTGGTCTCTGCCTTCATGATGTAATACTATTGACTGTAGGGGCCACCAATCCTGATGAAGTGTTTCCATATTGGAACAGAGTTGATAAAAGGAGGAGATGGAGAGACTGATGTCCAGTATGGGGACTGGAACTGAACTGAGGCTGGAGGTCATCTGGTTCTCCAAGACTCTCCCTTGTGGAGGATTACTTCCCCTCAGAGCAGGTCTGCTGACTTTTCCTCCCTCTCATGAGGCTTCTTCCACCAATTGCATCCACTGTCTCCCCAACCAGCCGTTTGTCTCTTAGTCTGTCTATCCGTCAGTCTGTCTGTCCTACCACAGCATGGAGAGGCAAAGGAAGAGGCGGCGAAGGGCAGGGCAGCGTAGTAGCTCCATGGCTGAGGCCTGGCTTTTGCCCATGGTCAGCTCCTTCTGTAGACTGGCCCGGAGCACCTGCCAGGATGAGCAGGACTCAGGGCCTGGACTCCTCCAGGAGCTCCTCCCAGCCTAACCCCTTACTCAGGGAAGAGCTCTGGGTCCTGGGCCCTGGGTTTAGGGTTTGGGGATAGAGCCCTGGTGGGGTATCATGGGAGGTCTCTGGGGTCTCACCTCCATGCTTAGCTTGGCCCCCTCTTCCTGCTTCCCATTGATCCAGGCCACTCTCTGCAGGGCCCTCAGGGTGAGGTCTAGCCTCCCGGAGGAGGCGTGCCAGCGGGCCGACTCGATGAAGAACCTGGGAGAGGGGGGGGGGGTGGGTATCGGTATGGCTTCAGTTCCAGTCGGCTGGGCTAGGGACAGGGGGTAGGCTTTCTAGGGGCCTGCAGTGGGACTTTATTTAAGGCTGAGAACCCAAGGGCTTTACCAAATCCTTTTCTCTAGGACCACAAAGCAGTGCTCAGCTTGGTGACCTTTCATTCCCCAACCTAGGAGTTCAACTTTTGGGTGCTGGGTTAAAGGAGCAGTACAGGCAGGCTGGAGAACTGGGGGAAGGTGAGGGAAGCCAGAGAATGGATACCCTTGGCCAAATCCCTCCTCCCACAGCCTCTATTTCCCCATCTTTCACATTGAATCATTGGCCTGGATTTGATCTTCTGCCTTTGACCTTTTCTGATTCTATGGAGTGGAGTGTGCAGCAAGATCTGGCGGATGTCTTATTCCTTCAGCCCTCTGGGGTCCTGTGGCACCCCCACCCACTCTGAGCCCCACGCACCAGGAGTAGATGAAGAATGCGAAAAAAGGCAGAGAGACGAGCAGCTGCAGGTGGCGCCAGTGGGGCACGGCATAGGCTATACCGGCTAGGAGAAACTGGCCCATGCTGTAGGTGTAGCCCATCAGGGTGCCCACAAAGGCTCGTGTGTGGATGGGCATCCACTCCACATCTGGAAAGAGGGTTAGAACAGAATGGTGCAACTTCCCAGGCTACCAGGTGGAGACCCCTGGGGCAGGCAAAGACCCCTCTCTCCATCCAAACCTTGGTCTGTCCCAAGGATCAGTGGAAGATACATCAAATGAGGTTGGATGCCATGGGAGGGAAGCGGGGGATAGGGATGGGGAGGGGGGTTCAGAATCCCCAGGAATTTTCCCCTCCACTCCCCTACGGTTTTTTTGTTCCCTCCCAACCTACTGTCCTGGCTGGGGGCCTCTTTCCCTTCAGTGCATCTCTGACCACTAGTCCATCCTTAGCAGCAGCCACTCCTCTGGTCTTCCTTAGCCTGGGTCGGATTCCAGCCTCAGTGGCCAGGGCAGCTTGGAGGAGGCAGTGAGCTTCCTCCATCCTGGAGAGTTGAAGTGGGAGTGGGGCTACCTCTTTACTGCAACCTAAAACCCAGCTCTGTTCCTTGTGTGCTCCTGATTTGGCTGCTTGGGCAGCTGCTTGGAAACTTAGACGGGCCTTTGGGGCTGGATTCTCTTGTTGTCCTGCCCCCGCTCCAGCCCAGTCTTGATTAATTTCTTTAGGCCAGAGAATCTCAAATCTTTAGATTCCCTTCTGGGCTTGAGGGATGACCTTGGGTAAATCCCTTCCCTTCTCCTCTGTCTCAGCTTCCTCAACTGAGAAACAGGGGGAAGGGGAGTCGTCTATCAGGGGATGAATACTGATGGATCATGGACAGGCCATGCTCAGTCCATAAATGTGTCTTGTCTATATGATGCTGGCTTGCCCTTTGTTAAAAATATTAGAATTAATTGCTAACATTAAAAATTGGGATATTTTGTATTAATAAAAGGGAGGGAGAAGATCTGATAGTCCTGAAACCTTCTGATTGGAGCAGCTGAGTGCTGTGGCCCCTCTGGATGGATGTGACTCTCCTTTGGATACAGTCCTCACTGCTCCCTAATGTCTCTTGTACTCAATCTACTTCAGTCATTTACGGCACCTGCCTGGCCCTAACAATTGAGTTTGCAACCTTGTATCTAAATGAAAGATCAGGATGGAGTAAACCTGAGAAAAAGGCTGTTATGTTGGCTGGAGAGGCAGACCCAAGGACAGGCCGAGGGCAGGCAGAGCTCAGGAGGAGTGGGCTAGGAGAGAGGCTAGGAAGGGGCTGCTGGACCGAGTGGTCAGGGGGGAGTGGGTAGGGACCCGCCCTGCTCTCTCAGCATCACTCACTCAGTGTTATGCTGTTGAGGACAATGCCAGACAGTGACATGCCCGAGAGGAGCCGGAAGACACAATAGACAGAGAAGTTGGGCGCGAAGGCTGCACAGGTTCCTGACACGGCTGTCTGCAGGTAGTTCAAGATCAGTACCTTCTGGCGGCCGAGCCTGTGGGGGAGGGAAGACGTGCAGCAGGGGTCCTGAGGACCAACAGAAGTTAGGCTGGGCAGGGAGAGGAGTTTTTGCCCCGGGTGAGGCCCTGGGGTGGGGGCCTTCTGAGGACCTGTGAAGTATCATGAGGCTGGCGCTGTAGGTCCTCAAATCAGCCCCAGCTGGGAATGCCAACCTCCCACCTGGGTCCCCCTGAGCGCAGCGAGGAGTCCCCAGTCCCAGCCCGGCCCCTTGGCCCTACCCAGGACTGACCTGTCTGACAGGGACCCGAACACCATGGCTCCGAGAAGCACCCCTACCATGTACAAGGACTGAGCCAGCTGGCGTAAGGCCCTGTGAGAGCACACGAGGTCCCACTGTGGGGAGAAGCGGGGCAGGGGTCAGGCAGAGACGAGCCTGGGCTGCAGGGCAGCCCCTTACCCTCCATCAAACTGCCCTCTGAGGTCAGTGGCACCCTCTTCTCTTGACACTTCTGTTTGCTGTTTGTGTCCCTGGTCCCAGGGGCTGAGAGACTTTTCTTGACTCTGCAACTCTCACATCCACCTTTCCTACAAAGGCCCCCATCTTGAACTCTTTTCTCCATCTTCCCATCTTGGCCTCTGGAGAATTTGAGACAGTCTGTGCATGTGTGTGTGTGTGTGTGTGTGTGTGTGTCTGCCTGTCTGTCTCACAGGGTAAGACACAGTCTGGAGCGAGCATGGAGGGGCCCCAGGTATCCTCACCTCAGTCACAATGGTGGAAGGGAAGGTGCTGTTGTCATAGATCCAGCCATCGGTGCAGGGCTCTGTGACCCCTGTGCTGTTGGTCTCGGTGCCATTGGGAAAAGGTGGTCCCTGTTGTGGGAAGGTGAAGCGGAGGCAGGACTCAGGCCGCCCCTGCCTGTTCCGGGGCAGCCAGGCCTCCAGCTCCCCGTCCTTGCTGAGGTTGGTGTTGGCAGGTGGGCGGCAGTGGTGGGTGGGGATGGCGGCAGTGAAGTTCTGCAGGGTGTTGTGGGAGGCCATCAGGAGAAATGGGAAGATCACCAGAAGGACCTGGATCTTCTGGAAGCGGCCGACGCCCCCCACCTGCTTCAGGAGGTCATTGAAGGCCATGGGGCCAGGCCCAGCCGAGCAGCTGGGGGCTAAGGACTCCCAGTCCCGGGACCTCCGTCTTTGTGTCTGTCTGCGCTGTTCTTCACTGGAGGAGAAGGGCTGCCGTTGCTTCCGCAGCTGAGTTGCTCCGAGAGCTGAATCTGAGCCGGCTCTGTGGGGGGACAGCAGCCTGCTTGGGCTGCCCCTCCTTCCTTCTCTCTCTCCTTGTTCTGTCCCTCCCTTTCCCTTGCTGCCTCTCCTCACTTGGGGGCAGGGGGCTCAGCTTTCAGGGTCTGCTGTAGCCCTGGTCCCTACATGGGCAATATTTAATCCTTAGCCTGGAGGGAATGAGTTAAAGTGTGACTTGGTATCAGAGGGATTAACCCTCCAAGTATCCTTGTGTCAGTGGAATTTCTCCAAGTGGGTATAAAGGGCGGGAGAGGGTGGACTGCAGTGGGGGTGGTGGGAGGGCATGTGCTGGGAAGGCCCATTTGAGTTTCTGGGGCAGAAGGGGGCAGGCTGGGACCTTTCTGTCTTCCTTTTAGTGAGAAGACTGGGCTCTGGGGAGTGTGGTAGCCTCTTAGGGGCTTCTGTCCTTTTTAGTGGATGGGATCCAAACAGTCTGTTTTCGGGAAGAGTTGCCAGAGAAAATACAGGACACCCAGCTAATTTGAATTTCAGATCAACAAGTAATTTTCTTTTCCTTTTTTTTTTTTTGGTGAGGAAGATTGGCCCTGAGCTAACATCTGATGCCAAACTTCCTCTTTTCGCTTGAGGAAGATTGTCACTGAGCTAACATCTGTGCCAATCTTCCTCTATTTTGTATGTGTGATGCCTCCACACTATGGCTTGATAAGCGGTGTGTAGGTCTGCACCCAGGATCCAAACCCCGGGATGTACCCCGGGCTGCTGAAGTGGAGTGCAAGAACTTAACCATTGTGCCACTGGGCTGGCCCCCCAAATAATTTTTTCTCGTGGAACTATGTCCCTAATATTAGATAGTGTATACTTATACTGAATAATTATTCATTGATCTGAAATTCCAATTTAACTGGGCATCCTGTATTCCTATTTGCTAAAATTAGCAACCCCGGTCTTTGGTCTTCTGGTGACAGCTCATGTCTTATAGGACCATGGCTTGTTCAACTGGAAGAAACAATAGAGATCAGAGGCTACTTTTGAAGGAGTGGAACCTAAGACCAACATCACACATGATGTAGATCGATTCTTCTAGTGTCTCAACTCTCACCTTCTTGCTTTTCCTGATTCAAATTTTTCACTTTGTCTTCTTGTCTTCTGTCCATAGTTTTCATTTTTTTGAAATGAGCATGAACTTATTTCACTTTTAGGCACAACTCTAAGGCGGTCACTTGATTTCCTCCAACAGCTTGGCTCTTGAGTTCTGGTCACTGATGATCTGGGTAGTGCCGAGCTCTGATTGGATGGGTTTCTGTGGGATCCAATGTGTTGGATCATGGTTGGGGGTGCCAAGGGAGCAGGCTGCAGCTTCTTGCTGTTAATTTTCATAATGCATGCTATATAAAACACGGATCTGGAGTGAATCTACTTGGATCCAAATCCTCATTCTACACTTACTGGCTGTGTAGCCAGGGTGAGTTGCCTAACCCTTCTGTATGTCACCATCTTTGTTTTCAAGGTGAGGATAATAGTTCCATCTGTGTCATTGGGTTGTTGTTGGGTTAAATGAGAGAACACAGGTAAAGATCTTAAAGCAGCCCCTGCCCTGTGGCTCAGAGATTATGAGCTATTCTTATGATTTGTTTCTGGTACAAAGGTGAAACACGCATATTGATTTTAGAGAGAAAATATACCTAGGCATGTGTTCCCCTAAGAACAGTGACTCTCCACTGGGGGCGATTTTGCCCCCCAGGGGACATTTGGTAATGTCTGGAGACATTTTTGGTTGTCACTGGGGGTGGTGGTGCTACTGGCTTCTAGTGGGTAGAGGCCAGGAATGCTGCTGAGTGTCCTACAATGCACAGGACAGCCGCCCACAGCCAAGGATTATCTGGACCCAAAAAGTGCTAAGGTTGAGAGACCCTACCCTAAAAGATGTCTCAGGCTTATTTTGTAGAGTGATCAATCCCATACCTACTTGGCAAAGGTTATTAAAGTCATACAGGTGACGCCTACCAAAATATTTCTAAGAATCCCTACACTTTTGTTTGAGGGGGAACATGTTTGCAAGGTGAGGCAGAGAACTCCTCCTTCTCCATGTTCTGGTTGAGGACAGTAGGCTCCAAAGTGTCATAACTCTTTCCCTGCCCAAGCCTACCAGCCAGTTTTGCCACTGGGGTGGCCGAATCTGGACCCTGATCTTTCTGTGTCCAGTCCAACACTCTTCTCCACCAGGTTTCAACTTGACTGTTGGGTTTGGGTTGCCATGCTAGACTCTTCTTTGCCCTTTGTGGTGTGTTTCCATTTGAGGTCTCTGGCTGTCCCTCTCTGAAATCTGCACCCTATTGACTGTCCCTCTACGCCACTTCATCAGCTATATTGGCATATGCCTGAATACGCTGGATGATTAGGGTTCCTCAGTTTTACAGGAGGTACCACAGGCCCTGAATAATTAGCTGATGCAAAGGGCTGTGAAGGGAAGGGGCATTTCTCAGTTCTTCTGGGCACAAATTTCCAAGTCTTGTTGACGGGAAGCAGTTTGATTTCTTGACTGTGGAAAGGAGTCAAATGCCCTGTTATTGTTGTGCAGTTTACACGAACTGCACTTGTGTGTATTAAGTTGGGAGGGTTTTTGTTGTCTTTTGAGGCCCTGGGATACGTGAGGTCTTAGACTGGTTCAAACCTATTCTGTATAACTTCAAAGCCCAGTTCTTAACTGCTGCTCCTGAGGTGTGGACTGCTAAAGAGGTCTTGGAGATCATCTGGTCTCATATGTACAGAAGAGAATAGGGGAGGCCCAGAGAGGGATGTGACTCAGCCCACCCTCCCTCCTCCCACCCAGTATTGGCTCTAAGCTGGGACCCAGTGGGTGTCCAGATGCCTGACAACATTCTCTGGGCCAAGGTATATAAGAGCCTTGTGGCCTGGGGATGTGAGAACAGCTGGACAAACAACTTGTGGGCTCTGGGGTCAGTCTCCCGCCAGGACTTGGTGCCCTCATGGGGGAGTGGGTGGAGTTCTGAGGGTAGCGGGGGAGTCGGTGGGGCCCTACAAGCACCCTCCCTCTCTGAGCCTGTGCCCAACTGCATCTGGGAGAAGAGCTCCCTCCCTACTGCCTGACCAGCTCCGAGCAAAAGACCCTGTTGGACTCCAGGGACTGAATTGTGGTTGGCTCCTGGGATCGTCTGGTTAGTAAAGGGATTCTCTACCAGCTAGCTCATGGAGAGTTTCTGGATGGAAAAGCTCCCATGTCAAATGATTTGTAAAGCCAGGAACTATCCTGTAGGGACATTCTGGGTCATTAAATACTTAGAATTAGACTCCCCCGTGCTGACTGGAATGTGGACTTAAGTTCTGGCCATGTTCACTGAGAAGAGGTCAAATCTGGAAGCTTCCAATTGGCCAAGAGCCACAGAACCACATGCCATCAGAGATGAATGCCATGACACAGGTGAAAACTTCTCATTCTGTAGATAAGGAGACCAAGGGCCAGAGTAGGCAAGGGATTTATCCATGATCACACTGCAAGCAAATCTAGAAGGAAGCCCTCTTGATTCCATTTCTCTTTCTACCATACTAGTAGACATCACATATCCCAGATTTTCTGAGAAATCCGGATTTTGTATAATTTTATTCTGTTAAATAAATGGGATTTAAGGTGTGTGACTAGATGTGATTTTTGATTTTGATTATTTTGTGAGAGTTTTCAAATAAATAATTTACAGATCAAAAAACCCCACCCTTCCTCAGATCACATGTCCTAAGTGTGAGTTTGAAATGATTGACCTGAAGAGAAGTCTGGCCACAAGTGCTTGCCAGGCCCATAACAACATTCTGAGCCAGGAGCCAAATCGTGAGCTTTATGCTTTGTGGCCTGACTACCTTGGCCAATAGGCAGTACGGAAATTAGAAATTCATCCAAAGACTGCCATTTAAAGGCTGGACATGAGTCCAGTAACCAATGAGGTGGCTCAGCATGAGGACTCTGCCCAAGAGAGGTGTTCCATATTGGATGGAAATTCACTGATCCCGTTGGAGGCCCAGCTCAGGGACAGAAAGAAGAGAGTAGGGAAAGCAGGGGGAGCTGGAGTTGCAGAAGAACAAGCAGAGATGGAGAGAGGGTGCACTCCAGAATGGGGATTTGGGAATAGCAAGAGGAATGGGTCACGTGAAGGGTCAGTGCATCCTGACTAGCATCCCAGTTCACCCTAAGTCTTGACCATGTAATTAAGAAGTGATTTCCTGGGTGTCTTCACTTCCTTTCCTTGAACACCTTGAAACAGCACAGGAATGGTCATGGCCAGGGCATCCTGGGAGCCACCCTGAATTCTGGACAACTGAAAGATGATGGTGGGGTGAGGGTTCCTCACTGAGCCCAATTCTTTTCCTTCCAGGTTTGGAAGCCAAGGAGGGAAATTGGTGGCCCCATTGTCAGCTGAACCTAAGCCAAGTGCAGTAGGGATGGGCTAGGGAGAAGTCAAGCGCTGGGCATGTATGAAGGGCGGGGGTCAGAGAACGTTGGTGCAGTCTAGGAACGGAAAGAAACGGAACGAGACTGGATTTTAGGGTGCAAGGTGGAGGGCGTTAAAAACTGAAGCCATTGAAGCAGGTTGGGGCCTGATCATGAAGGGCCTCGTAAAAGAGTTCAGACTTCATCCCAATGGAAAGTCACCGAAAAGTCGAAGCAAGGCTGCAATATGGTCTAGCTCATGTTTATTAAGCTCTCAAATATCTAATTACAGATCTGAGAGTAATTAGCTCTGTGGCTGATAATTGAAGCCTTGGAGTGTGTCTGAGGTTTCCAATATGGTGGCCACTGGCCACTACTGAGCACTTGAACTAAGCTAGTCCAAACTAAGGCATGCTGTTAGGGTAAATACACACTAGATTTTGAAGACTTAGTATGAATTGAAGGCTATAAAATATCTCATTGAAAACTTTTATATTGATTACATGTTTAAATGGTAATATATGGATCTATTGGGTTAAAAAATTATTATTATATATAAATACTATTAAAATGAATTTCACTTTTTTAACTTTAAAAAATAATTACTAGGAATTTTAAAATCACATTGGTGTCTTGCATTATATTTCCACTGGAAGTGCTGGTAAAGAATATTAGAGGGAGAGGTCCTAGGAAGGATGTCTGAGGAAAGTTAATGTTTAAGAGATGACGGAGGAAGAGGAGCTGCTTTTGGAATTGTTTGGTTATGAGGCACAGAAACCCTTGAGTTTAGCTTAAACAAAAATGGAATTTATTCAGAGAACTCAGGGTATTTAATAGAACCCAGTGTCAGAAAGTACATCCAGGGGTGATGAGGTGCTAGGACCTAGAATCCATTAAGAATCAATGCAAATATTCTCTCCAGCAATTTTTATCTGGACTCATGTTGTCTCTTGTTCTCCTTTTCTCTGTGCACCTGTTTTATTCTTTCTCTGCAACTGGCTTTCTTGTTCTCTTTGCATGTGGGCCAGCCCACCCTCATGCTAACTTGCCTTCCCAGGACAAGGACCAAGAGATGAACTAGAAACTCCATGACTCAAATCCCAGCCCAGAAGGGAACAGGTGATTGACAAGATTTGGATCAGGAGGGCCCTCTGGTCCATCAGTCATGATCGGAGGTGTAGGTCATGTAACTTCACTCAGCAGGTTCTGGAGATGTAGACCCTTGAGGAAGGCATGGGGGCAGGCCAGGCAAAGTGGCCACTGCAGCATTAACAGGAAACCCCAGAGGAGCCTGAGAAGAAGAAGCCAGTGTGTTGGGGGAGCTGCAAGCATGCGGCATCCCAGAAATCAAGGGAGGAGGGCGTGGCCAATAAAACCAAATCTGCTGAGAGGCCGAGTTAGAGGAGGGATGAAAAATGACCTCTGGATTCAGCACAGAGGGTGATGAGTGTCCTTGGTGAAAGACGTTTCGGGCAAGGGGTGGGAGCTAGGGTGCAGTGGGGAGATGTGAGAGGTCATAAAGTATAGAGTAAGACAGCTCCTTTATGAAGTCTGGCTGCAAATGGGAGAAAGAGATAGTATATGGTCCCTGAAGGGAGATATGGCATCTAAGGAGGGTTTGTTTGTTTGTTCCGGTTTTTGTTAAGACAGGACAGACCTGAGCTTATTTAACTGGTGTTCGGAAGGAGCCAGGAAAGAGGGAATGGGCAGAGAACCAAGGGGGAAAGGGGCTGGCTGCTGGCAGCAAAGGTAGGATGCAGAGCCCCAGTGGGAGGACTGGATCTTCTGCTGTGATTGGAGGGAACTTGAAACATGGTAGCAGACATTGGCAGTGTTCAGCTATGGCTGCAGTCTTCTCAGTTAAGTAGGAGACAACGCCATCCGGTTGGCGTGGGGCTGCGGCATGGATCAGAAACTTGGGGCTTGCAGGGGAGGGGGATTGAGATTGGAGGAGCTTGGCTTCTGTCTGCAGCCACTGTGGGCTTGTCCAGTCATCTGCTCACACACACACTGGGACATGTAGATACACACGTGGTATTTCCAAGCACGGGCCTTGCTATGGACTGCGTTGTGTCCCTGCCCAAATTCACGTTGAAGCTCATACTTCCGAAGTGATGGTAATTGGAGATGGGGTGTTTGGAAGGTAATTAGGGTTAGATGAGGTCACAAGAGTGGGCCTTCATGATGGGATTAGTGTCTTTATAAGAAGAGACACCAGAAAGCTTGCTTCCTTTTGCTCTCTCCACCATGTAAAGGCACAGTGAGAAGGTAGCCACTTGCAAGCCAGAAAGCGGGCCCCCCCAGGAATTGAGTCTACCAGCACCTTGATCTTGGACTTCCCAGCCGCCAGAACTGTGAGGAAGAAATGTTTGTTGTTTAACTGACCCGGTCTGTGGCAACATGCTATAGCAGCCTGCGCAGACACACAGGCTTGGTGTATACACACCTCAGCATATCACACATGCACGCACGTGTTCACATCAGCCCAGCTTGCATGTACCTGTGTGCACATCCATGCAAGTACGGCTGGATGGATGTGCAGCTCACACATCCACATGGTGGCCTGCCCCCTTCTCCACCTCCATTCCTGAGCAGCATGACTTGAGTCCTTCATTGTTGTTTATTGAAACTTCCCATTGAAGAAAGGAGTGAGGGGCAAGAAGGGGAAGCTGTCTTTGTTAGGATTGAGCCAGGAGACCCAGGGGCCCTCAAGGGAAGGGGACTGGAACAATGTGGGAAGGTGACCAGTGTGGAAGGGCCTGGGCTGCAGGGCGGATGAGGGCAAGAGGCGGGGGTTATGGCAAGGCCTGTGGCCAAACCTTTGATCTGGCCAGGGCTGGGCTGGGGGCTCTGGTGGTGGTGGTGGACATGTTTTCACTAAGCTCTCAGAAGACTTTGTCCCAGGAGCATGGACCTGCCCAGACCCCCTGCACCCTGGAGGGTGCCCAGGGAGCCTAGAGGCAGGCAGGGACCTGGCTGAGATTAGTCTCTGGAGGGCAGGGAAGGGGCGTTCTGTTGCCCTCAACTGGGGCTCAGGCCGGGTCCACAAGGCTTCAGGGGGATCATCTGGGATGCCTTTTCTGCTTCCACCTCCTGCTTTGACTCCTTTTCGGGCAGGAACCTACAGAAAGAGAACTCAGGAAAAGCCCTGGACCTGGACCAAGGAGGAGCACTGATGGGGACAGAAGCAGGGGGACTGACCAGCTTTCCAAGTCTTCAATAGTCTCTGGCAAGGGCCGATTGCGGGTCTCAGGTAGAAAGAGGGCGGCACTGCCTCCCACAATGGCGGCGGTCCCAAAGATGACATTGGGGATGAAAGGCTTCACCTCCCCTGTGATTTTCACCAGCGGGGCCATCATGCTTCCCACGCGGGTCCACATGTTACTTACGCCCATGCCTGTTTGCCTGGGAGAGTTCAGAGCAGGGATTGGCAGCCCATGTGTGGTTTTCTTAAAGGACAACTCTGGGCTTCTGGGCAGGGAGCAGGAGGATGCCACAATTCCACTTGACCCCGTGTCCTTTGGCTGGACCAGCCACAGGCCCAGCACCTACCGGATGACAGTGGGAAATAGCTCGCTCGTGTAGAGGAAGAGGCAGCTGAAGGAGCTGGACAGGCATCCCTTCCCAAACACAGCCAGAACTGTCCTCAGGGTCCTCGAGTCTGCAGAGGGAAGAAAATGCAGAGAGCCTTGGGGCTCAGGAGCACCTGAGTGTTCTCACTCCTCAGCAGACCTTGTCTCCCTTTTTGCTTTGGCTGCTGGAAAGCTCAAATCCAAACTTAAAGCTGAGTAATAGATGCTCCACTATTCCTAGTGCTTTGCAGGCTTGTATCCTGCTGCATTTCTGTTTTTCCCTGGCTCTGATTCCTCATTCTCATTTATATTTCGTTGTGTATATTCCTGTCCTAAAATATCTCAAGTTCCTTTGAAAGGGTACAGGTGTATCAAGATATAAACATCTATATAAAAGAAAAATGGTTTTTCCAAGGTCGTGGTGGAGTAGGCTGTGGGGTCTTCCTTGAGCACTGGGCTCTGTTGTTTCCTCATCTCAGCTCGTCTTCTCCAGTGATGTCATTTAGGCCTTGCCCAGTCCTTGAGCAATTCCTCATACTGTCCAGACACCACCATACTTTGCCTGGTACCAGTCAGATCTGGAAAGGAGCTTTCATATCATCTAGACCAACTTATTCTCTAGATGAGAGACCTGGGTCCCAGAGAGTGCGGGGATCTGCTCAAGGTGACACAGTGAATTACAGGCTGAGTCAGCAGATCTGGAGTCCCTGGTACCCCACTTCCCAGCCTATGGCAGCCCGTGATGCCCATGGACATGTTGGTCTGAGGGGGTCAGCCTCTTTCAGAGGGTTCTGGGGTAGCCCCAGCTTCTCACCCAAGGGCACAAAGATGAGAGCCAGGATGGACCCTCCTGCCAGGAGCAGAGTGATGGCCTGAGTGGTGTGCCGGCCCAGATAGCTTATGGAGAGAAAGGTGATGAGCTTGGCTGGGATGTCAACCCCACCAAAGATGAGCTGGAGGATGTAGAGGTTGACTCCAAATTCTTCTACACCCATAGCCAAACTGTAGTAGGCAAAGCCGGTGGCAAACCTGAGGGGCAGAGAGGGATGGCTTAGCACCAGCAGCCAGGCTGGGTTCTCTCCTCACACTGGTCATTGGATCACCAGGATGAGGAATGGTTTCATTTCTTGTCCCAACTGCAACTGATTGCTGGGGCTGTTTGAATGCCATTTTGAGGTCTCTGAGACTGTGTCTGGGTTCAGTGAGAAAGTGCTGAGATTGACTGGTTATGTCTGACACAGGTGTGGTCTAGGGTGTGGTGGCAAAGATGCCAGGTAGTTGACTCTAGAGAATATCAGGACTGGAGGGACTCTTGGAGACCAAGGGAGGCAGTGAATGATCTCTCTAGGCTGGGTAATAGTTTAACATCCAGAATGGGGGAGGTGAAAGTTCAGCTGTGCTCTTGGGTCAGATGCCTCCCCTTCCTCTCTCAGAACTGTGGAATTCCTTTTCAAGAGTTCTGGACAAATTGGATCCTATTCACATGGGGATGGCCAGGATGGAGAAGGGCCTCAGAAACAGGTCACAGTAAGGGCTTTGGAGGACTTTGACGGATGTCCTTCACTGAAATTGATGGAATGTCAAGACAGAAGAGAAGACTCAGGAGAAACATGATTTCTGTTTTCAAGTCTGAAGCCCTGAGGGCCAGCATTGCTCTGTGGGGTCCAAGAGGGCAGAGCTGAACAAGTGGGGGGCAGTGACAGAGAGGCACAACATGGGGAAACTGCTGTGACAGGGGTGTGAGGTGGTGAAGGGGTTTGGAGCATTTGCCCTGTGGGTGGGATGGGTGTGACCCCAGAGGGAAGCAGACCCCTATGGCAGGACCCGGGGTATGGGGCAGGGATGCAGGAGATTTCTGGGGTTGGGGAGGTCCAGGGAAGGAGATCTCTTGACTCCTCATGCAGATGCCCTTAGCCTTGCTTTCTGGTGAGCCTGCTGGAGGCTTTGTTTACCCCCCTGCCTGGTGGACATACTGGGGTGTGGGCAGGGAGGGGTGGGGGGTTACCAGGCCAGGGAGAGACAGAGGGTCATACGGCGCAGGATGGGAATCCGGAACAGGACAGCTCTGCTGTACTTGACCTTGGCCAGGGTGATCTCCTTCTGCATGTTGAGTTTGATCTCCTTGGGGTAGAGGAAGGGGAGAAGTGCCGTTAGTGACCAGCTAGGGGGCAAGAGGAAAAAAAGAGGGAGGTGCAGGCCTCTAGAGGAGCTTGCTTAGGGCATCAGAGGTGATGTTGGCTTGTGAGCAGGGGAGACAGAGGCAAGAGGACAGGACAGCCCGAGAGCAGAGCCCAGGTCCCTGTCCCAGACTACAATCCCTCTCAGCCCCTACCTCCAGGCTGAGTTTTTCTCCTTCCTCCTTCCTGCCATTGAAGGTAGCCACCCACCGGAGTATCTTCAGGGCCTTCGGGGACTTTCCAGACAGGATCATCCAGCGTAAGGATTCTGGTACCCACCTGGGGGCCAGAATCAAGTCACAGTGGCTCCCCCCATGCCAAAAGCCCTTTTGAGGGCCTGGAAGAGCATCAACAGCCAGGGCCAGGGGTAGGAGGCCCAGAGACCTGAGCTACCTTACTGCAAATTTCATGGAATTTAAACTTGGCCAAGCTTTGCACCTGGGCTGCCTGCAGCCAGCACAAATTCTGGCATTCTCTTCTTCCCCTTCCAGAAGAGCCTTTCCTCTGCTCCTAACCTGGGCTGCTTGTTATCACTGGGTATCTTCCTTAGCCAGGAGCCTTGGGCCCTAGGCCAATCAGGTGGGGCCTGGGGAAGGGGCAGCATGTTTGAGGGTGGAAAGCTGGAGGGTCCTGCATGTCCACCTCCCTAGCCTTCCTTGGGTTGCATTCCAGGTCCTGGATGAAGAAGGGCAGGGCTGCAGTCCCCGGGCAGCTTGGGAAGGAGGCTAAGATTAAAGTTGTGGCCTAGGGAATGAGTTTGAGGATGCTTTGATTTTCCTTGCAAAGGACTAACTCTGCTGGGGGTTGCGAGCACAGCATGGGGTCTTGGGATTGGCAAGTGGACAGTCAACCTCACTCTCCCCCACCCCCAGGCTGTACTTTTGAGATTGGTTTGCCCTGAGCAGTCCCTGAGGGTCACTAGGAGAAGAGGAATGGAGGAGGCAGAGGTGAGGGGAGAAAGGAGTGAAGTTTGGAAAAGTCTGGTCCAAGGTGGGGTCAGCTCTGGCTGTGGCCCCCACAGGCACCCAGGACCTGGATCCAGCAAGGCCCTCAGAGGAGTGGGCATTGGTCACTTGGCCTCAGACCTTTGACCCAGCTGATAGTGATGGTCTCCTGGGCTCATTGCTACCCACCCTCGTGGTCTTGTTTCTGCCCCGACAGTCTTCCCAGCCTGCTCTCTCCAAGATTATCAGTGGGACTTCCTTTCAACCACCATAACCAGGACCTGGGCTGTATCCTCCTCTCACTGAGAATAATGACAACAATGGCTTCCAATTAGTGAGGCTTCCTGTGGACCAGGCACAAGTAACTCTGGGTGACAGGCATTATTATCTCCATTTTGCCTAGAAAAATCTTGAGGCTCAGAGTGGGTGGGGCTTGTCTCAAGTCACACAATGAAGTGGCCTGAGCTCTCCACTGTACCCTGCTGACCGGCTGCCCTTATTTCGCCTCCATATTCTCTGCTCCTTCTCTGCTCCATCTTAGGCTGTGGACTTTCCCCAGCCCTCTCCTGGACTCTCTGACCATCCCTCTCACTGCGGGATTGCCCATCCCCTCGAGGACCTTCTATTCTCATTTGCAAACGGAGGTCCCAGCCCAGTTCTGCGTCTTTTTGTGTAACCTTGGGGGATTGCTTCACTTCCGTGAGCCTCGGTTTCCTCATCTGTAAAACGGAAATAATAATGCCCCCTTCACAGAGATGCCACGAGGATGGGGATGATGTAGGCTGATGTCCAGAACAGCCTTGAACATAGTTCAGTGCTCTAAGGCTTCATTTCTTTTCCTGAGCTCGTTCATTATCTCCTGTTCTTTGGCTCCAACTACCTTCTGGAGCCTGGTTTCCTGTCTTCAATGCATCCTCAGGTTTGATGTGCTGATAATGATCTCTTGACCCGCTCGGGGTCTCTGACCCAGACAACTTGATCCTTCCAGGTCCTCAGGTTTGATCTTTCCTTTCCTTTAGACCTCAAATCCAGAAGTCGCCAAACTCTGGATTTTTCCTTCAAAATGCCTCTCAGACTTGTCCCCCAGACTCCTCCTGCTCACACAGTCCCCTCCCTTCTGTCTCCCATCCCCACCCACGTGGCTCTGTCCGTCTGTGCTCTCGTGTCACAAATGGAAGCTTGGTCAGGGCTTTCAGCCCCACAGACATCTTCAAAGGCCTTCTCTCTCTTCCTCCACGTGAAGCTGAGGCCTCCTTGGCTTTCTGTGCTCTCCACAGCCTGGCCCCATCCCGTTCACCCCAACTTACCCTTTCTTCCGCTGCAGGTAGTCCCTGAATGCCCCCCAGTCACCTGCTCCCTCCTGCAGTGCGCTTTTGTGCACGTCATGCCTCCTCCCTGCCTCTGGGACAGAGGTGTCCTGGGACAGAGTCAGCCAGCCTGGTCAGGCATGGGCTCCTCTTGATTGGTCCTGGAGGGCCTAAGGAGGGAGGTGAAGAGGAGGCGAGGGCCACATACCAGGATGCAGCGAAGAAGGCAAAGAAGGGAATGGACACGGTTAACTGTAGCCAGCGCCACTGGGGGATGGCGTAGGCCAGACCGGGCAGAATAAACTGGCCAATGGTGTAGAAGTAGCCTAGTGAAGTTGACGTGATGGCCCGTAGCTGGGTGGACATCCACTCGACACCTGCAAGAGGAGACCAAGGGCAAGATTATGATCTGCTGGGCCATGGGCACCTCCCAGTGAAGGGGCACCAGCTCCTGCTCCTCCCTGGCTACTTTATCTGACTCTGATCCTAAGGGCTCATCACCCTATTTTACAGATGTTGTGAGTGAGGCTCAAGATGATAGGACTCAAATTTAAGCCTTTCTGACTTGGGAGCCCATGCTCTTGACTGCCTCTCCAGTGGGAAGTGATTTCCCTATTTTGCCTCAATTTCCTCATCTATATAATGGGGGTAATATATCACTTGTGTCCATGGACTGAATGATATCATGTACCTAGCAGAGTGCCAGGCCCAGGGGAGTCCTCAGTATCAAGAGCTGCTATTACGCTTATTGTTGTTATGTTCAGAGGGGGCCTCTGAGGTCCTGAGAGGGGCAGCACCTTGCTTGACCAAGGTCACAGGGAGCCTGTGGTTGAGCCAGGCCCAGACCCCACTCTCCCGGCTCCAGGCTGATGCTCCCCAAGCTCTTGCTCCCTGGCATCCTCCCCCTGTGGCTCACTCAAGATCACGGTGCTCAGGGAAATGCCTGAGATGCTGAAGCCACACAGGAAGCGGAAGACCATGTAGGAGGCGAGGGTGGGGCTGAAGGCTGCGCCCGAGCCACTGGCCGCCAGCAGAAAGTAGGAGCAGGTCAGGATGGGCTTGCGGCCAAATCTGCAGCTCAGAGGAGAAGAGGGGTGGGTTAGCCCATAAGCCAGCCAAGACGAATGACTCTGCAGGCCTCAGGGCAAAGGGCTGGGCCCCCCACCTTCCAAAGGGCCAGGGGGGGCATGTAACTCCCTCCCCGACAGAGCCTTGCTGGTAATTGCTATTTTTTTGGACAAGTTTGCAATTAGAGGTTTGAGTTAATGAGTGATCTCCTCCACCCCCAGCTTGCCTGCCCGAGGAGGGGTCAAAGGACCATCTGTCTCTAAACAGTCCATCCCCCCCACCTCCACTGCCACACAACCACTACACTGAGTCTGAAAACCTTGAGGCTTTCGCCTCCTGGGTCTGGGGAGGCTGGAAGACTCAAGTTGCAAGGGCTTTGGGACAGAGAGAAGGCTGTGGCCCAGAAAGGGATTGGGACTTGCCCAAGGCCACACAGGTCCTCTCCTCCTCCCCCAGCTCTTTGCCTCTTTGGAGGTGCGTGGGCAGAACAGAGTGGGAGGGTGTCTCCATTGGCTTGTGCCTCCCCTGGGAAGCCCCAGAGTCTCACCTGTCTGACAGGTCTCCCAGCAAGATCCCCCCAACCAGTATGCCCGCCATGAAGATAGACTGGGCCATCTCCTTCAGTTTGTTGGAGTTGCACACCAAGTCCCACTGCATAAGAGAAAGGTAGCGCCAGCCCAGCTCAGTCCAGACTGGCCTTCTCAGTCACGTTCAGCCTGCACCCTCACATGTGCTCGCTCACTCTCCCAGCATATGACTTCCCCTACTTGACTTCCCCAAGCCTGGCACCTACTCCCAAACGCCGTTTCCCCTTGCAGTCTAGCTTGGGGCTCCTCGGGTTTGCCAGTGGCTCCTTATGTTCCTGACTTGTGGTTGTGCAATGACAACATCCCTCCAGCATATGTGCCCTGTCCTATGGCTTACAAAGTCTGCTTAGCTGTCACATCTAGGTCTGTCCCCAACCTCCTCCCCCATCTGCTCCAAGCTTGCCTGTACTGTATGACTCCCTGCTTGTCTCCTTCCCACCTCACATGTCTGAGGTCAATCCCTCAGCCTACACCCCCTTTCCTCCACAGGGACATTGCTCACTGTTGCCTCCTCCCTCCACCCCGAGTCTTCATCTCTCTCTCTCTCTCACTCTCTCCTAACTCCTCCTCATCAGCATTTGCATGCACTCAAATCTCCCCCTCTTAGAACCTCTTTCCCCTCCATCTTGGCTTCATTTCTCCCTTCTCTTCAAAGCCAAATCTCTTGGATGAGTAGCTATACTTGCTATCATCCTGTCCTCATCTCCCACTCGTTTCTCACTTCTGCCCCCCACCACTCCACTGAGTCTGCACTCACCAAAGCTGTTGAAGACGTCTTTTTCACTAAGTCCAGTGGAACCTTCAGTAGCTTGACCTGACTTGACCTTTGGCAGCTCTCAACACTGCTGACCTCTCCCTCTACCTGGTCTTCCTCCCTCCCTTTGCCACCCCTCCTTCTCCTCCATGGGCTTCTTTCTCTCTGCGTCTTAAAGTTTCCCTAGGGCTGTTGTTGGGTCTTCCACTGTTTACTTCCACTTTCACCAGGAAATGCCATCTGCTCCTATGGCTCTGATTACTATTTTATAATGAAGACTCCAAATCCACATCTCCAGCCCAATCTCTCTTCTGGACTTGAGACCAGTAGATTCAGCTGCCTACTTGAAAACTCCACCTGGATGATGTCACATGGACATCTCAGAGTCCACGAGACTTGTCATCCCACCCCCTGTGAGGTCTGGATCTCAGTGACTGGTAACTCTCTTTGACTCCTCTCTTCCCACTTCACCATCACTTGATCCTCCAGTTTCTAACTTTTTAATATTTCTTGAATCTGCATTCTTCTATTTCCACTACTACTATCTTAGTGCAGGCCTCACCATTTGCGCTTGGATTAAGAATAACACCCGATATTTATTGAGGGCTTACTGTGCACCAGGTTCCATTCTAAGTAAGCGCTTTTCAGGTCTTAACTTCTTCAATCCTCACCACGATCTTATGATATAACACTACTATCATCTCCATTTTACAGGTGAAGAAAATTGAGGCCCAGAGGGGATTACTGCAACAATCTTCTGATGGGCTTCCTTCCAGTCTTTTATCTCATTCTCTGCTATCCATTCTTTCTCTGGTAACCTTAGTGGCTTTCTAAAACACAGCTCAAGTCAGGTTCCTGTCTTGCCTAAAGCCCTCACTATTTTCCTCTTGCCCTTTAGGTAAGCATAAAGCTCTATTAACACAGATTTACAAAGCCCTCATGCTCTGGCCTCTGCCTACCTGTCTGGCCTAATCTCCTGCTAATCCCCAACATGCACCCTTTGTCCAACTACCCTGAATTACTTGTGTAATGAAGTGGAGAATTTTATTCACCAGAAATGCCCCTCAAGAATGTTTTGGAAGTAAAGCAGCGTGGGGGAAGAACCACACATCCCAGGGAGATTTTTCCACTTTTCTCTGTTGGAAGTGAAGGGGGATGGGAGTGGATGAAGACTCTGGGTCCTCCAGCTGTCTTAAAGTGGCCCAGCATGGCCAGAAAACCCAGCGGGCTCTTCTGGCACAGAAGGAAGGCTGTATGGTGTGTGTGTGTGGAGGCAGGGGAAGGGAAAAGGGTAAACGAGGAAGTGCAGAGATTGAGGAGGAGTATGCCGGTGGGTATCCAGAGAAACTTCTGGTACTTTGTGGCATGTTGTAGAAAGCCCCTTTAGGAAAGTCTAAAGTAAAGGCATACTGTCCACCTAAATTAATTCCCACATTTCCCAGGTGACCCTGTAGCGAGGTGGGGCCATATATTTCTTTCTTCTTCTTAGTTTTTTTTTTTTTTTTTTTTGCTGAAGAAGATTGGCCCTGAGCTAATATCTGTGCCCATCTTCCTCTATTTTGTATGTGGGACATCACCACAGCATGGCCTGTTGAGCAGTGTGTAGGCTCATTTTCAGGATCTGAATCCATGAATCCCAGGCTGCTGAAGCAGAGCACGTGAACTTAACCACTATGCCCCTGGGTCAGCCCTCATATATTTCTTGACAAGAAATGTGAGTGGAAGAAATGTATGCTACTGCCACCTCATTTGATTCAGAGGGAATCCCTGGCCTGGACTTGCATGTTTTCTGCCTTCCTGTTGGTGGGAATGGTGACAACTAAAACAACTCTGGAAACCATGTGTTGAAGATGGCAGAGCTGCTGTCAGTCTGGGTCCCTGAATGACACTATGGAGCAGAGCCACCCATCAGCCCGAAATGCTTGCCTTGGAACTATTGCACGAGATAAAGAACCACTTCTATGTCCTTGAAGCCATTGAATTGTTATTGACTCTTTATTATGGCAACCTAGCTGATCCTGATACATCCCACCAGAAGTTGCAAATGGAAATCTCATTTTTTTCCCCAACCCCCATGTTATTTGGTGCCATAAGAAATCAGGCAATGTCAGATCGACTTGGATTAGTTTAAAGTTGTCCTGCTCCACTGTCCGAGACCAGATCTCCTGGGTCTTGGGTTCTACCACAGTACTTGTGATGGTGTAGACTTTAGAATAACCGTCACAAGCCAGTTTCTACCAGAAAATTATCTTTTCAATGAGAATTTCCTTGACCACCCTATTTATTGTAATCCCAACAGTCTCTATCCCTTTACTCTATTTTCTCTCTAGCACTTATACCATCAGACATACTGCATATTTTTCTATTTTTTTTCATTTCTCCTCCAAGAATGTCATCTTGATGAGGGCAAGGCTTTTAGTCTGTTTCCTTCTCTCCTGTGCTTCCATTGCCTAGAACAGTGCCCAGCACATAGTAGATACTCAGTAAATACTTGTGGAATTGGTGAGTGAACATTGCGCAGGAAGAACAGAGAGATGGAGAGCCTTAGGGGTTAGAGATAGGTTGACGTCTAAATGAGAGGTCTTAGGGTCCACACTCCAAACGCTATGTGGATGACTGCCTCACTTGGCCAGAGTGAGCGCATGTCAGGATGGAGAGTGGCTAGGCTATGTGCATCGAATCCATAATCACATGTCAGTGAGAAGGAAGGAAGTGTTCCTCCTTTACCATCAGACTGGAAAAAACTTCCATGGCCAATTGTCTGCTAGGGGATAGTAAAATGAGGTTTAGAAGCTCAGAAGGAGGAGTGCTTTGTGGTTAGATATCAAAAAAATCTTGTCCCTGAATTGCACTCTAAGTTGCTCCTAGAGATTTCATGGTTAATGAGACTCATTAGAGCCGATGATAAAAATGCGGCCATGGTTGCCCTGCAGATCAGCCCAAATCCATGGAGCTCAGAGCTAGGATGTGCGACTGTTATGGGTTGAATTGGGTCCCCCCAAAGGATAGTTCGAAGTCCTAACTCTCAGTACCTCAGAATGTGACCTTATTTGAAAATAAGGTTGTTTCAGATGTCATTAGTTAAGATGAGGTCATACTGGGGTAGGTATGGGCCCTTAATCCAATACGACTGGTGTTTATATAAGAAGAGAAGAGAGAGACACATTGGGAGAATACCATGTGACAATGGAGGCAGAGGCTGGAGGGATGCATCTATAAACCAAGGAATGCTGAGGATTGCGGGCAACCACTGGAAACTGGAAGAGGCAAGAAAGGGTTCTTCCCTAGAGCCTTGGGAGAGAGCCTGCCTCCTCCTTGATTTTGAACTTCTAGCCTCCAGAACTGTGAGACAATATATTTCTGTTGAAAGCCACCCGGTTTGTGGTACTTTGTAATGGAAGCCCTAGGAAACGAACACACTGTGTGGTTCCTGTTTGTTTGGAGTAACTGCTGGCTTGGTAGGTGGTGATGGGAAGGGGATGGAAATAGAAGAGCATGGCAATGAGGGAACCAGAGGAAGACTCAGTACGTGGGAGCTGTTGCTGTGAGCCGCTGTAAGACAAGTCTCCCAGGATGGGCTGGAACTGTGGTCGAAGAGGGAGCCTGGACCAGAGCCAGGTGGGCTGATCTGACATCAGGTCCAAAGGGTGAGAGACAAGCTTAGGAGCTGGAGCGGCAGCAAGGTAATAGACCAGGAGGCCCCTCAGAGGGTAAAGCAGAAGGCGAGCCATAAAAGGTCAGTGCAAACCATTTGTGATCAAGACCACGATCAGCAGTATGGGGGCCCTGCTCTGTGTGTGTGTGGGGCTGACTCTGCCAGGGGACCCTGCATATGGTCCAAACCCCCCAGAGCAAGAGCAAGGGAGACAACCTTCTCTGGCCTGGGAGTATTTTAGGTAAGCAAGGTCAGAACTTGCTGCAGCCCCTGTGTACTCTCGAGGCCCCGTTGGAACCTGTGCTGGAGCACAAGGATCAGAGAGGATAAGCCAGGGACCTGGGGAGGGTCAAAAGGGCATGAGTCTCCAGCTCTGCCACTGAGTAGCTGTGTGTTCCTGGGCTAGTTACTTAACCTCTCTGTGTTACTTAACCTCTCTGTTGCTCACTCTCTTCATCTATAGTATGGGGGTCATACTAGTACTTGCTTCTCAGGATTATAAAAGAGCATAAAGAATGAAAAGCACCCAGCTTATACCTGGTAAACAATTGACACTCAATATGGCCATGCACTACATGACAATGTTTTGGTCAATGACAGACCATATATAGGATGGTGGTCCCATAAGATTAGTACCATATAGTCTAGGTGTATAGTAGGCTACACCATCTAGGTTTGTGTAAGTGTACTCTATGATGTTTGCACAATGGCGAAATCGCCTGACAACACATTTCTCAGAATGTGTCCCCGTTGTTAAGTGTACTGTATGTCTGTACACGGTAGCTGTTTTACCATTACTGTCACAGGCGTTGTAGGGCCTGTGCTCACAGGGACATGTGATGCCGTAGAAAGGGCATGGATTCCAGAGTCAGTACTCCTTGTCCCACTTCCGATAAAAGCTTGACCTCACTGTCATGGCTGGGAGGGGAACCTTCTGGATGGGGATGGTATTTGCAGTGCTTGATTTGTGGGATCATGAGAGAAGGATTGCACAGCACCAGGCCAGGGCCCTGTACAGATTAGGTACTCACTGACTCAGTTCCTGACCCTGGAGAGCCCACAGGATGGAGCCAGGACCCTCTCGCACACATGGTCAGGCTTTCTAGGTGAAGGTTGTCACTGGGGTCAGGCTGGGCCAGAAATGTGGCTGGGGTGGGGCTCCCTGCTCCTTACCCAGGAGTCAGAGTAGAGGCCAGGAGAGGGGAGATGATAGGAGGGGTGCCCAGGACAGGGTTGAGGGTGAGCAAATGGGGACATGAAGCAGGAGTAGAGTTGGAGACAAGAGATGGACATGTGGTCTGGGAGGTGGGCAGCCTGGAGATTTGGGGGTGGAGGTGGAGGAAGGCCAGAGACTCTACAGGGGAACCTCCCCAGGGTAGAGACCTGCTTCCAGAAGGACCCACTGGGCAGGTTCTGCTCTTCCAGCAGCTGACCAGGGACCTCCAGGGACCTATGTGGGGGCACAGGATTCTCGTGGCCTGGAGACAGGACAGGAAGGCTCAAAGCCCAGAGAGGCATCCCAGGGGCCGTAGAGGGAAGGGCCTGCTCACTCAGGGCCAGGCTCAGGCCTCTGAGGCCGGGGGGTTGGGTTTCAGGAGCCCCTGGGTCCCAGGACCCAGCTGGGCACCCACAGGGCTGAGGTTCAGTGGTATGGGAGCTGTGGGCTACGGCTCCTCTCCAGGGAACCCAGAGCCCACAATCCATGCCCCTCACACTTTCCAGACTTCAAAGAAAGGCCTTTGTTTCCTCTTAAAGCTCCTTCTGAAAAATTCCGACCTTGTCTCTGCTGAACCCAGAGAAAGGAATGTGTGGTCACCTCTGCCAGGAGAGCTTAGGGGGTCAGAGGGGGAGGGGAGCTCCCTGCGCTGAAGGCCGGACCCTGTGCTGTGCTCACTCTCGCATCAGCATAGTCCTCCCACACTCTCCCCTCTAGGAGAGAAGCTCTTCATCATCCCATTCTACAGATGAGAGGACTGAAGTGGAGAGGGGAGGCGAGTTGCCAGGTCACCGACTGTGGGGGAGGAGCTGGGACCCACACTCAGGCCAGTGCTGTTTCCCCCAGAGGAGGGCCAGGGTGGGGCCACGGAGTGAGGCAAAGCTGTGGGGCCTAGGTGGGCTGGGAGAAGCTGAATCCAACTTTACTGAGGGTCCGCCTACTCTTCTGGTGGGGCTAATCCCTTAGTTCTCAGGACATCTCTATTAATAACAATAACAATAACAATGACAACAGTGGCAGCCAGCATCTCTTGAACGCTCTGTGGGGGCCAGGGCCTGCGCTAACACTGTCCTTGCATGATCTCCTTTCCTCTTCACACTTGCTCCGTCACTCCATTTCACAGTTGAGGAAACCGATGCTTCTGGGGTTGTGACATCCCTAGTAAATGGCAGAGTCAGGATGTGAACTCTGCTACTTGACCCCGGCTCACCATCCCACGTGGGGGATGGCTGCTTGCGTCTACTAACCAGGGTCACCTGGACCGAGCTGGTTGCCACATGCTGCCGTCCTCATTACCACCCTCCCCATCAGGGCCGGCGCACCCAGTGCCCTGCCTCTGCCCTAGAGACCCACCCCCAGCTAATGCCCAGCCGCTGCTCCACCTCCACCATGCGGGGGACTGGAACCCGACTCCACTCTACCCCGAGCAGACGGGGCACGGATTTGCCATGGACTGAACCACAAACAGAAAAATCAGAGGCGTCCGCCCCTGCTGTACTGGTACCAGTGCCCACATGGGTCTGGCCACTGACACATCCCTGGCTGTGCAGAGACCCCCTCCTATGGGCTCTTACAGCTGAGGGTCCTCAGGGCGCCAGCCTGCACTAGCCTCAACCTGGAGAAGGGTGCAGTCCCCTGAGGCTGGGATGCAGGTTCACACAGCCCCAACCGCTGGAACTGTGACTGGGACCTTGGTTAGCACAGATGTGAACTGATGCTTGACCAGGTACTAGACCTGCAAACTCTGCTTTTGGCCAGGCTCCCTGGATCCCGAGGTGCGCCCTGGACGGGAAGCTACTTGCCAGCAGTCAGCAATGCCCCCGTACCTCCTGCTGGACTCTGAGGGGCATGGCCTTCATTCAGCATTAACTGAGCACTCACTATGCGCTTGGCCCTGAGATGATAGAGATGGGTGGGAGAGACACCTTCCTTGCCCTGCAGGGGCCGCTGCCAGTGAGGGAGGCAGATCCAAGAACAATGGCCTCCTTGGGGCTGCAGGGCGCACAGTCAGTCTTACGGATCCTGGGTCGGGGGCTCTGGAGTGTGGCTGCCTGTGTTTACCTCTCAACTCTACTACTTATGAAATGGGGTGCCTTGGGCTGGTGACCTGTGCCCTCAGTCTCCTCATCTGTGAAAATGGGATAATCAAGGTGCTAACCTTGGAGGGCTGTTGTGAGGATTAAATAAGTTAATATGAGCAAAGTGCTTAGAACCATCTGGCACGGGGTAGGCACGCAGTAACGATTATTATTTAGTTGCTCCCTATAGGGTTTTTGTTTCTTCGGCTAGGTTCTGTGTTTTTGGAGGAGGTGGGTGGTAGCTTTTATTCCTCCTCTCCATCCTCCCGGGGACCAGATGTACAGCAAGCCACCCATACATTTGGAAACTTATTTACAGGTATTGAGGCATCTTCGGCTCCCTCCCTGTCCCTCACTCCCCACGTCCACTCAGTTCCCTAGTCCCGTAGATTCTGACTCCCTAACCTCTCTGGAACCTCTTCTGATTGTCCTTTCCAATTGTCACCTTAGTCTTGGCTCCCTGTGGCAACCTGCTAATTGGTGTCTCTGCCATAGGACTAAAACGCTCCACAAGCCACTCTCCACCCTGCAGTCACAGTGACCATCCTTAGAAGGTGACCTGAGCATGCCACTCTCCTGCTTAGCACCTTCGATAGCTCCCTGTCGCCCTCAGGGCAGAGGCCACACTTTGGCCTTAGCATCCAAGCCAAGATGTCCTGTTGTCCGCTCCAGCCCCATGTCTGGCAGCCTCCATACCCCTGCAGCCTTCCTCTGTCTCTTGCAACACTGACTGTCTTGCTCTCTTCTGTGCATTTGACTCCACACACTGGTCCTTCCGCCTGGGGCGCAGTTGCCCTCTTCAGCCTGCTCGCTAACTCTCGCCCCTCCTCACACGCAGCGCAGGGGTTGCTGACTCTCACAGGCCCTCCTGGGTGCCCCCTCCAGGCTAGTTAGCTGCTGCTCCTCTGGGCTCCCAGAGTGCTCTGAGTTTATAAAGCTCATATCCATTCATTCCACAAATATTTATTTCACAGAGCGCCTCCTCTGTGCCAGGCACTGTTCCAGCTGCTGGGGATATAGCAAAGCAGCTGAAAAATCCCTGCCTCAGGAAGCTTGCACATCCCACTGCCCTGCCTGTAATCCTGAAGGGTGGGTCTGTCTCTTTACCAGAGGGGAGCTCTGGAGGGCAGGTGGGCTCGTGGGTTCTTTGACTCTGTGTCCTCAACACCGTGCATGTAGCTGTCAATAAATGTTTGTGGGATACTGGAGGCACTGTGCCTGGTGCTGGGGAGAAAAATCACATATGACAGGGAGGAAATATAATCTAGGGGATATAAGAGTCAGCAAATGTAATGGTGAGGAGTAGGGCTCTGGGACCAGGTGCCTGTGTTCAGATCCTCCATCTGCTGCTTATTAGCGATGTGACCTTGATCAAGCTCCTTAACCTGTCTGTGCCTCGGTTTCCCCATCTGAAAAAAACAGGCTTATGGTGTTGTCAGGAAGGTTAAAAGTGTTAATATTTATAAAGCACTTACGACAGTGCCTGGCACATAGTAAGCACTTTATATGTAAATAAATATTCACTAAACAAGTGAATAACAATCTTAGAGCATCTTATAGATGGTCCTGGATTCAAATCCTGCCTTTTCCAGGTCCTAAACATATGTAATCCTGGAAAAGTCGTGGAACGAGGCTGAGCCTCAGTTTCTTTGTTTGTGAACTGGAGATACTACTACTTCCTTCGCTGGGATGCCAACTTCTGGGATTCCAGGAGCCTGTGCACATAGTATGCCCAGTGCAGGACTGGCACCGGGTAAAGAGTTTGAACTGTGGCTCTTCTAATGAGGCAAAAGCAAGCTCCTGCCCTCAACTGATGCATGGTCCTCGAGGGGAGAATGAAAACAATGCCTCTGCTCACTGCTCAGATGCCACCTCCTCCAGGAAGGCTCCCTAGCATCCGATGGCTCCTCCCTCTCTTGGACTGCCATAAACACTTGTCCCCCATGCCTCTTAGGGCTTGAGCTTTAAATTCCAGTTCTGAAACTGATCAGCTGTGCGGCACTGGACCTTCGCTTCCCTTCTCTGAGTCTTAGTTTTTTGATCTGTAAGAGGAGATAAAATCACCTTCAACAGAATATCGCTGTGGGAATCAAATTGTGGGAGCCAATGTCTGCACAACACCAAAATGTGCCTGGCCATTTGGAAGCCCTCAATAAATGCCAATTCCCATTTCGTCCTCTTCATCCCACCGTGATCTCCCGACTGGCTTGTCATTCACTCAAGAGTCTGATTTAACTCTGTAATTCCCAGAGATGACAGGTGGAAGAGTCAGCGAATCAATGAAGGCATGAATGAATGGGAGGTGAACCTCCAAGTGACTGCGGGAGTGGATGAGATGTTTTCTGGTCTGCTCAGGCGTGTTTCAACCCTCCCTCTGGCCAGTCCCTCCTCCACACTCCCTCTCACCTTGGGGCCTTTGCACAGGATGGAATTTTCCTGCTTTCTATCATTGCCTGGTTAACTCTTGCTGCACATTCTGAACTCAGCTCCCGGGTCACTTCTTTAGGCAAGCTTCCTCCAAGGCTGCCCCCCCCCGCCCCCCACCGTGCCCCTACACCCTGCCCGGGGGGTGGGCCATAGTCTAAGGTCACAGTCCTAACTACTTTGACATTGTAATTTCGCATTTCTTTGTGTGGCACTCTCATTAATTGATGTCACCCTCACTAGGCTGTGGACCCTGTAGGAGCAGGGGCGGAGCATTTTCGTATCCCCAGAGCTTAGCACTGTGCCAGTCCCAGATGGGCTGATTGTTGAGGACATGCTTGCACTCTGAGTATGAAGAGACCAAACCCTTGGTGGGTGTGCATCTGCACCCAGCTGCTTCCTCTCTGTCTGCCCAGTGCCCTGTCCCTGGGTTCTAAGGAGACTAGGCCCCAGCCCGCTGTCCCGTCCATGTGTGCTGCAGGGCGAGGGAGTGGAGGCAGAAGGGTTGCCTCAGGGCGTACCTCAGTCACAATGGAGTCCCTGGTGCTGACGTAGGCCCAGCCATCCAGGCAGGGCTCCGTGGCCCCCTGGGTGTCGTTGGGCAGGCTGGCGTTGGATGGATACACGAAACGGAGGCACGTCTCAGGCTTCCCATTCAGGCCCATGGGGAGCACCCAGGGCCCTGCAGAGGCATTGGGAGGCGGGCGACAGTGGTGCTCGGGGGTGGAAGCTGTGAAGATCTGCAGCAGGTTGTGGTTGGCTATGCCGAAGACAGGGAGGCCTAGCAGGACCACGTGCAGCAACTGGAAGGGGCCCTTGCTGCCCACGCGATCGATAAGCTCGGAGAAGGTCATGGCGCCAGGCAAGACGAGCCAGAGCTGCGGGCGAGCATCAGGCCAGAGAGAGGTATGTGTACATGTGTGCGATGTGGGAGCATGTGCATAGGTGTGAAACAAGTGTGTGGAACGGTGCATGTATAAATGCGCAAGGATGTGGGGCTCAGCAGATTTACTTGTGGATACATGAGGATGTACCTAGCTGCATGTATAGATGTGGGATCACGGGTGTGGTGTGTGTCCACAGGGATGTGTATACTTAGGCTGGAGTGAAGGGCACAGCTGTGTGAGCTTGGGTGTGTGGACTTGCAGGTGTGAATATCCGTGTGCTCAGACAGGCTGGTCACACATACTGCATGCATGGGGCAGTGCAGGCCACATAGCTGGGACCAAGGAGCCCAGACTTGGATGTTGGCCACACAGGACAGATGGCAGGGGTAGGTGGGGGAGGTCCCTGGTTGCCTCAAGCAGACGCACAGGGTTAGCAGAACCCAGGCTGCCTGTTGGGAAGGTCTCCCCAAGCCCAGAGCCTCCTGGCTTTTGGCTCTCCCCTCTGCGGCTGGACCCACCATACTGAGGCAGCAGAAAGAACCCAAGCAGGTTCCAAAGGGCATAAGGGACTTGGCCAGTCACCATGAGGAAGCGGGGTCTGGCCTTGGGGGCTTCCCAGGGCTCCCTGGGGGCTGGGGCTAGGGGAGCTTCCATCCCTCCTCACCTGGTAGCTGAGTCCGTCTCCCTCCGATGGGCCTAGTGGTCGATGTGCCTGAAGCCCTTGCTCGGTCCCAGGGTCTGGCAGCTGTTGTAGTTGGGCAGCTCAGCTCCAACAAGCTGTGTTTGTACCTTCCCCAGGGGGGCTTATATAAGGCATAAGCTGCTTCCCGGGTTAATGTTTGACTCCCTTTTGAGGATTAATGGCACCGACAGGGAGGGTGCTGTGGACCCACCAAGCTCATCTTTCCTCGAAGGGCTGCCTCAGCAAAGGCTGGGGTGGTGGTGTGGCTGAGCCTAGCGGGGCCGCTGGCCGGACAGACGAATGGTGGGAGGGGGGGGTCCAGGCAGGTTCGCCTAAGGGGGAGTCTGGGAGAGGTCTGCTCTGAGTCCTGAGGGCCCAGGGTCATCTCTGAGCTGACGGTCTGAGGGCTTGGAGCTGAGAATAGTCATTAAGAGAGGTGCTGCTGTGTGAGCAGAACACCTTCTCCGGGAGACCAACTTCCCCCGCCCAGTCCCTCCTGAGACGGGACCTGGAGACCTGCCTCCCAGGAAATGGTAGGGCACAACCAGGCAGAAAATGTCCCTTGCATCTGTCCCTGAGAACTCAGAGATGTCATCTCTTGGGCCCCTGGGGGCAGCCAGGGCTCCCCTGTCTGAGCTTTGGACCCAAGGGAACATCCCCCTTCCAGTCCCCCTCTCAATGGACAGGCTCTGCTTCTGACTGGCTGTTTCCCCTTGGGGACAAATCCCAGTCCCTATTGTTTTGTTTTTTCTTCTATTATTTTGATTATATTATAATGTGTTTCTTGCATAAATATAGGAAATATAAATAAGCCCAAAAAACAGAACATCCAGTCTCACCTGAGAGCCAACCCTGGGAGTGTTCTGATGTACGTCCTTCCAGCCCTTTCCTCATCAGACACTGGGGTCTGAGCCCCCATTTTCTCACAGCCAGCATGAGGCTGGTTTACCCTCACAGAAGCCTTGTTACTATTCTAGCATTATAAATTAGGACACTGAGGCACATAGAGGTTTAGGAATTTGCCCATGGTTCCCCAGCCAGGAAGTGGCAGGGCAGGGGCAGTGTGGTTCTAAGCCCACTTTCATCCCTTGGAGCCAACGTTTTCTGCAAAGTCTACGGGGCATTGTACCATCCTGCTTCTCCCTCAGCAAGGTCACCTAGCCTGGGCTTCAGCATCACTTCTGCCTGCCTTTAACTCTCTGGTTCTACCTCCAGGAGCCCCTGGGAACTGCCCCATCTCACTTGCTCTGGGGCTAGGGAGGGGGCCCACCCAGGGCTCCCCATTCTCCTCCTTGGCCCCCTCCTCCACCCAGGCAGCATCCAGCCCCCCTGGCTCCGGTTGAGCTCCTCCCCCTGAAGTCTCCTCCAGCTCGCTCCCCCCACCCAGGACAAGGTCAGCTGGTCACCCAGGTCCAGCCCCTCCTCTCTGCTCCACCACCTGGGCCCAGCAGTAATTGATGTTCTTAGAGTGGCCTGAGGCAGGGAAAGATCCGGAGTCATCAAAGGAATATTAAATTATGCTCGGAGGCAGCCAAGGGGTTGTTTTAGGAAGGTTTTCGACTGTGAGGCTTGTGGAGAGCTGGGCCGCCACCCCGAGCCCCCCTGGTCTGGGTGTTCGCCCTCTGTGAAATTTTCTGGCTCCTAATTGGGCCTGGGTTATCGTCTGTTTCTGGCCTAGTGGAATGTTGTTTAAAGGAGCCTGGTGACTTCCCACGGAGGCTGCTGGAGGTGAGCCAGAGTGTAGATGTCTAAGCTGCCCGGTCAGGGACAGCGCCCCCCAGTTCCCAAAAGATGTGCTTGGATTGACCGGATCTGAATTGAGGGGGACTATTGGCCAGGCCCATGGGGATTGTGTCGATGCACCTGTCCTGTGACCTTGGGCAAATCACCTCCGTTGGGGCCTCCTGTTTCCCTTCTTGAGTTAAGTGGCTTTAAAGAAAAAAACCCTTCAGAAATCTTTTATTCAAACAATATATTGGGTTCCTAAGATCAATATATAAAGCAGATACTGGAGGAGGTCGTCTGGCTAAAGTGGGGAAAGGGGTGGAGAGAAAGTGCCCAGAAAAGCAGCCCTCCACACTCCAAACCTCCCCCAGACATCCTTTCCTTTGGCATCTTCTGCCCAGGCCTCCCCTGCCTGAGGCATCTCCACGGTATTAGAGGATCCGTCACTTCTTACAGGCTGGGATTCTGAATTCAGTATGTTGAAATTAACTTTTTTTTTTTTTTAAAGAAATGATGCATTTGGGAAATCTTACATGCTAAATGCATTTTTAATTTGGGACATGGAAATTGATTTTCTTTCTTCCTCCTTCCCTCCTCCCTCTCTCCTGCCTCTCTTCCTCCCCGTCTTCCTCTCTCCCTCCTCCCTCTGTTCCTCCCTCCCTCCCTTTCTTCTTCCCTTCCTTTTCTCTCCTTTCATTCTTTTTCTCTTTCTCCCTTTTATCTTTCGTCTAAACTCTTTGGGTCTCCTTTAAGCTGAACTGGGTCGAGTCAGTTTCCCTTGTTCTCTGCTGGGTCCCAGCACAGACTTGTGTATTTCGTTTTTGTTTCCTGTTTTGGGGAGGAAGATCAGCCCTGAGTTAATGTCCGCTGCCAATCCTCCTCTCTTTGCTGAGGAAGATTGGCCTTGAGGTAACATCCAGGCCCATCTTCCTCTTTTTGCTGAGGAAGATTGGCCCTGAGCTAACATCCGTGCCCATCTTCCTCTATTTTATATGTGGGACGCCTGCCACAGCATGGCTTGATAAGCGGTGCGTAGTTCTATGCCCTGGATCTGAACCTGTGAACCCTGGGCTGCCAAAGTAGAGCACGCAAACTTAACCACTATGCCACTGGGCTGGCCCCCAGACATATGCTTTGAGCTGGAAGGGCCCAAAGAATCATCTAGTCCAATGTCCTCATCTTAGATACGAGGATACTGAGGTCCAGTGAGGGAAGGAACACAGATCTGACTCCCAGCGTCCCTTGCATCTCCACGTGGTACAGTCTTTCTGAATCTTAAATTCACTGGGGCAGGAGAGGGGCTCTGACAAATGAAAGAGGGAAATCTTATTCTCCTGGAGCAGTCGGGCAATCTGGGTGTTCTGGCTAATTATAGGGGCCTCAGTGAACTTTCTGTGGGCCATGAACTCTCCTACCCACTCATTTGTTCATCTGTTAATCTGTTCATCCCCCCATCCATCCATTCATCCATCCATCCACCCATGTCCTAATCCATGCATCCTTCTATCTACCTAATGTGTCCCATGCCTTGTATGTGTGAGGCCCCGTGCTAGGAGCCTGCCCTACCCTCCAGTCTGCTTGTCAGAGGAGACAGAAGCCCAGAAAGGATTACAGCATAAAGGGGAGTGACCTCAATGCCAGAGGAGAGGTCCACACAGTTTCAGTGGTCTCAGAAGAGGGAAAGAATGACCAGGTTTGAGGGATCAGATCAGGGTGGGTTGCCCAGAGAGGGTGGCATTTACACTGGGCTGTGATTGGAAGGGGATCAACAGGTGGAACTGGGGAAGGACTTGTGACTCAGGGGTGTGAGTGCAGGGATGCTGGGGAAATGGGAGGTAAACTGGATGAAATAGTGTGAGCAGAACCTCTCTTCCCATGCAGGGTGGTGGCCTTGGTCTCAGGGGCTAGGACATGGGTAAAAGTCTCAGAAGGGCTGATGATCCCTTGGGCTTCTCGGTTCCCTTGGAGGTGGGAGTGGGGAACCTCCGAGGCTCGTGGCCTGCCAAACTGAGTCATGCTCAGTGGTGCCTGAACTCTGTGTAGAGTCTGGGTCTCTTGCTCCTCATAAGGGTCCATCCAGCTGAATGGGCTATTTGAGCCATCCTGATGTCTCTGTGCCCGGCACTGGCTGTTGCCCACCTGCCTGCTCACCAGCCCCTCAGGTTCAAGGCAGAAGCTGTAGCATGTGTGGGGCCTTGTCCTGCTGCCTAGACTGCGGCTCCAGGTGGGGATGGTGAGGTGTTCAGTGAATTCTCAGAAGCCAGGAGCTATTCCTCCCTGGTGGCCTTGCTAAACCCCTGAGCCCTCATCATTGGCTCTGGGGCCGGATTCAGCCCGTCCTTGGGCAGCTCCAACAGAATAGGTGGCCTGTGTGTGGTGACCTGGGCAAAGGCTTGTCCTCTGTTCTCAACCCCAGCCTCTCTCTCTCCTCTCCAAGGGATTTAATCTAAAATTTCCTCATGGGGACAAAGCTATCCAGGGAAGAGAGGTTCCACAGGCCTAAATCTGAATCTTGACTCCACCACTTGCTGGTTGTGTGGCCTTGGGGAGGTGATGTCACCTGTCTAAGCCTCAGTTTGCCTACTTGTAAAATGGAGATTAATCCCTACCTTATACGATTGTTGGTATTTGAAAGTCTATAATTTGTAAAGCTCCGAGCACAGTGCCAAACACGTAGTACCTAATTTGAGGATCAGCCCCGAGGGAGCGGGCCTCAGGAAGGCTGAGCAGTCCCAGAAGAAGAGGAGGAAGAGAAGGTTGCTGGGAGAAGGGAAGACAGGAGGGGTGCCCTATGGCCCCAGAGTCACAGGCCGAAAGAGCTTCCAGGTGGGTTGGTGGGTGTCCTGGCCCAGCCAATCGCTGCCGAACCCATCGCGTTGCCACGCAGGCTGGGCCTCAGCTGTCACCCCAAGTGGGAAAGGGCAGGGACCCAGGACGACGGACGGGCTGTGCTCCAGGAGCCGAGCAGCCGGGGCAAGGCCGGCAATGGCCCCCTGGGGCAGCTCTGAAGGAATGGCTTGGAGTCGCCCCCTGCTGGTGCACACCGGAACTGCATCTCTCGCCTCAGGACGTGTGGCTGTGTTGGAGGTTTCACCCCAAACCCCTGGGCACTGGACAACTGGGGTAAGAACTTGAAGGAGGGGACCTCAGTCTAATTCTGTTTAGCTGCAGGCTGATGGGGGACAGATGCCATGGTCCCCATGCCACTGGCACGGCTTTCTTGCTCATCAAATGTCTTAGCCCAGGGTTGGCCGACTGAAATGCCGGTGGGGCTAGGGGATGTGAACCAGTGAGGCGGGCTCCATGTCAGCAACAGCGAGCGGCCGGGTCCGCAGAGTAGTGCAGAGCGCATGTCCAGTCTGAAGGGGGCAGCGGCTGTTCGGCACCAGCTGGTGTTGCCATGGGGATATGCAGGCGCGGGGTTGCCAGATCTTCAGATATTTTAAAAATAGCTTGAAATCTGGACTTCTGTGTGAAATTTTCCAATTGTGTAGGCTACCCCTCCTCCCACCTTCTGGAATCCCTTTGTCTTTTCTGCTTCTACCACCTAGAGGAGCCACAGGCTCCATCAAGAGATTCCTTGTAGAATAAGGTAGGATTTCCCTGGATTTGTCCTCACAGTTCCTCCTTGCTGGACCTCAGGATTCGGTGAGCAGGGGCTTTAGGAGTTTGCTCGTTCGGCAGACATTTATCCAGCACCTGGGCTGGACCTTGTGCAGGAAGGTGCTGAAGTTGGGAGGAAATGAAGAAGACACAGAGTACTGCTTTGGGGGAGTCACAGACCGCTGGAGGGAGAGTAGAGGGGATAGTCATCCATGGAGCCAGTGCCAGGTGTCAGGCACACCTCAGGGACACCGTCCCACGTGCCTTCCCAATGAGGACTCATATCAAAGCCATGTGTTTCCTCTCTGTAATCATCTGTGGTGGGGTGGGTGGATTTGATACCATGCTGTACTCACTCTCTTTTAGCATCTTTTCGCTCACTGTTCCCAAGGCCAGCTCCTTCTTGGCTCTTGAAATGTCACCTCCTCCGAGAAGCCTTCCCAGACCACTCTAGCTAGCCTAGGGTAATGCTTCCCACTCTGGTAAGGCTTTCTTTACCTGGCGTTATGCTCTTAATGGCATTGATCACTGCCTGAAGCTATGTGCTTATTTGCTGTCTATCTCCCCTGCCCCTGACTGTGAGGCCACGAGGGCAGGGCGTGGCTCTGACGTATTTGCTGCTGACTGGGCTTATGGTGGGAGCTCTGTGAGTGCACGTTCAGCATATGCACTCTGTCTACAAGCCCCCTTTCCAGGAAGCAGTCTTAGCAGAGGTAGGGCTCAGCCCTGGACCCCACTTGCTGGGCCCTAGTTTCCTCACTTGCCAAATGGGCACAATGATAATAGTTCCAACCTCATAGGGTTGTGAGGTGGGTGGGTGCAGCATGCGGTCCCGTGAGGCTGGTAGGCCTGCACCCTATCATGGGTCTGGTGTCTCTGGGTCCTGGCTGGGAGCTTGGAGTCTATCTTACAAGCCCCTCCCTGCACGGAGCAGTGCATTTATTCTGCTTGCCTTGTTTCCTGCCCACAACCCTTGCACAGACCTGCTCTGCAGTTGGTCTCCCTCAACTTGGCAGCAGAGCTGAGTGAAAAAGATGGGCTGAGCCTCTGGGAGCAGACGGTGCAGGACAGAAGAAGCCACAGATGCAAGGGGGGATGCTCAGAGCCTGAGAAATCCCAATGCAACTGCCTTCTCCTGGTCCTTGGGCTTTAAGGCTTCCTCGTGGGTAGGGACATTGGCAGATGAAGCTTACCATGATGTAGGCAAGGGCCAATCGCAGCTGGGCTCCTGCATGTAGAGGACTTGGCAGTGGGGACCAGTTTGTAAAGATGCCAACAACCAGATACATAGCTGCTTGGACATGGGAGTGAGCCTGGGGCTGGGGCTGGGGGTGGGAGAACGGTCAGGTGGCTTACTGTCAGGTGCATTTGTATCTGCTGAACCCACAGGATGCAGAATTGTAGACGGCTGTCCATCTGGGGTAGGGGGCATCCGTCGCCCACCCCAGGGCTCTGACCTCATCTGCGTTTCATCAGTGCTGTTGATGAAATTTGGAGAGGCGAAGTTTATCCGGTTTGCAGAAAACCCAAAGCTGGGATAGAGGGTATCTAAGTAGGAGGACAGAATCAGAGTCCAGAGAGATTAGAAAGTTGAACGGCTGAGCCAGCCACTTTCTAGACATGCCACTTCAGACAAGGCACATAAACTTTTTGAACCTTGGTTTCCTCATCTGCAAAACGGGGCAACGTTGCCCACATTGCAGTGCCGTGAGGGTTAATGGGACAACCTACGAACAGCACCCAGCGCGGGTGCTAACCGGTGGCTGCTGCCATCATTAATGATAGTGTGAGCTCCTTAAGGGCAGGGGACTTATCTTTTGGTGCTGTATCCCCAGTGCCTGGTACGGCGTGGGCACCGAACAAATGTTTGTCACATGAATGAACAAGATGAAATTTGACAGGGATAAATGTCAGTTCCTGGACTCGCATCCAAAGACCCAGCTGCACAGGGATTCAGCGTGTGGGGGAAATGGCTTAGCAACAAACAGCACATGTGAGAAAAGTTGAGGGATTTAAGGTGATGGAAATTTTGGTCAACAGGAGGTGGCTGCCCTCACCAACCAGAGCAAGCTCGGGTGGCATTATTAGGGGCCCCGTGCTCAGAAGGAGGGAGGCCACAGTGGTTAGACCTGCCACATACCATTCTGCATTACCCCTGTGGGATATCTGCCAACAAGATGAAGTGGGCATGAGGCCTAAAGACCACACTCATGACGTATGGTTGAAGGAATCAGGGCTCTGAGCTTGGAAAAGAGAAATTGACCAGGACACGTGGTGGCCTTCAGATCTTGCCTCTTCTGCTTGCTCTGGACAGCCCTCAGTTTCCTCATCTATGAAATGTGCAGGCCACGGGCTGGAGCTCACTCAGCTGCTGCAGAAGGGCAGGAATGGGAAGCTGAGCTGGGCTCAGTTCCCCTGCCTGCCCCACTATGTTCCTCAGCACTGGGGGACAGCTGGCAGGGAAGCTGCGAGTGGCTGGCATCTGTCTCCTGTGTGGGGTTGGATCAGGATGACAGAGGCGGCCCGTCCCACCCTGACCTCCCCCTTTCCTCCATCTGAGGCTGATCTTGTAGTTCCGTTTCTTTCTGCGCAGCCAGCTTCCTTCTCATCTGCATGTTTTGGGTGTACAATTGTGTGTGCAAAAGGCTGGTTCCAGGTGCCTCTTCCTCCCACACACCACCCTGCGCCTGCTGCTGGCCTCCCCTGAGGGTCCCTGTCTGCCCTCTGGTGGCCGCAAGGGGCACTGCACTGGGCTCGAGGAAAGTCTTGGAGAAGAGCCAACCTGAGTAGGGTTAGAATCAGACATCTTGGTAAAAATCCTGGACCCCAAGCAGTGGATACACACAATGTGGTCTACACACCCAGTGGAATATTAGTCAGCCTTAAGAAGGAATGAAAGGGCCAGGCCCAGTGGTTAACTTCTGTGTACTCCGCTTTGGAGGCCCATTCAGTTCCCAGTGTGGACTTGCATTGCTCTGTTAGGTGCCGTGCTGTGCTAGCAGCCCACATACTAAAAAATAGAGGAAGATTGGCATGGATGTTAGCTCCGGGTGAATCTTCTTCAGCAAAAAAAAAAAAAAAGAAGAAGAAGAAGAATGATATTCTGACACATGCTAAAACATGGATGAACCTTGGAAACATCATGCTTAGTGAAGCCAGACACAAAGCAACAAATATTTTATGATTCCACTTACAGGAACCACCTAGAATAGGCAAATTCACACATATACAAAGTACGATAGAGGTTACAGGTTACCAGGGGCTGGGGCAAGGCGGGACTGGGGAGCTATTGTATAGTGGGTACAGAGTTTCTGTTTGAGACGATGAAAATTTCTGGAAATGAACAATGGTGATGGTTACATTACATTGTGAATGTACTTAACGCCACTGAGTTGTACACTTAAACATGGTTAAAATGGTAAATTTTCTGTTATGCATATTTTACCACAATTAAAAAAGTACCAAAAAAAAAATTCTGGTCCTGCCACTTAAAGGCTACATGACCTTGGTTAGTCCCTTCTCTGAGCCTCAGTTTCCTCATCTGTAAAACAGGGTGCAATAATGCCTACCTCACTGCCACCTCTCTGGTACAAGCCACCACTGGCCCTTCCCTGGAGGATTGCAAACAGCCTCCTCAGTGGTTTCCAGGCTTCTTTCCTGGCCCTCCAGCCCAAGTCATTTCTAACTAAGCAGCCAGAGAATCTAGAACCATAAGTCAGATCAAGTCACTCTCTTGTTTAAAATTCTCTCCTAACTCCTCCCCTTGGCTGCCAAGATCTGACCCCTCATCACTTCTTCTCTCTCGGTACTTTCCCCCACTTCTCTCCAAGCCATCACTTGTGCTCCTTTCTGCCTCCAGGCCTTTGGCTTTGCTGGTTACTCTGCCCTGAACAGTGTTCTCCCAGTGGTCTTGTTTGCCGGCTTCTTGTCATTCAGGTCTCAGCTCAGATGTCGCTCCACTCCCTGCCACCCACTCCAGTGTTGTCTTGCTGCTTAGTCTTATCTTGTCACTTCTCTCCTGTTTTATTTTCTTTCTTCACAGCACCCATCATTATCGGAAACTGTCGTATCTTCTTCTTCTTCTTCTTTTTTTTTTTTTGAGAAAGATTAGCTCTGAGCTAACATCTGCCACCAGTCCTTCTCTTTTTGCTGAGGAGGACCGGCCCTGAGCTAATATCCGTGCTTATCTTCCTCTACTTTATATGTGGGACGCCACCTGAGCATGGCTTGATGAGTGGTGCCTAGGTCAGCACCAGGGATCCGAACCAGTGAACTCTGGGCTGCTGAAGCGGAACATGCGAACTTAACCTCTGCACCAGTGGGCTGGCCCCACGTCTTATCTTCTTTATGTAACTAGTGATAAATAAATGACAAGCAATAGGATATATTGGAGTATATGAGGAAGCCATCTGGTGTAAAACTAATTTGGCCTGACCTTGTTTTTCCCAAAGGGCCTGACATGGCCGTTGAGCATGCGTTGTATATCTGCTTTAAGCATTTGCTGTGTCCCAAAGACAAGAACAATGCCCTTAAAGATGAAGATGCAACTTCCCCAACATTAGCATTTCCTTAAGGATAAGCATCTCTCCCTAGGCTGGGATTGATTGCTGACCTGCTGTGTTCATGGGATTGTGGAAATGCTCTGCAGGCGGAGGCAGTCTCATGACAATTGTAAAAGGGACATGCTAGTCATATGTGATATATGCTCTTTGATGGTATATAACCATTCTGTCAACCCTCACTTCTTTGGAGTGCTCCATTCCTTTGTGAAAGGACTGTCCCTGGCTACATGATCCCCAGATCTGGCTGATAAGAATAACACAAATTTTGATTTATAGATTGGTTATGGATTATTTTCACCGACACTGGTTTATTGAACTGGCTGGACTTTGCAGGGTGCAGACATGAAATAGTTTAATTTTTCTCTGACCACCATCCTAGCTGTTGATGAAAATAATCCATAACCAATCTATAAATGAAAATTTGGGTGAGTTTATTCTGAGCTTAAATCTGAGGATTATAACCTGGGGCCTTTCTTCCCAAAGGAAGAAAGGGCACCAAAGAAGTGGTGTGCCCAGAGTGGTTATATACCCCCAGAGAGGATGTTTCTCATAGTATTGAAATGTCCCTTTTATAGTAGTCGCGAGACTGCTCTGCGATTGATGGAAACAGCAGGTAGGTCTTCTGTCTCGGTGAACACAGCAGGGTGGCAGTTCTCTTGTCTCCAACTGACTGGTCACAGGTGAGCTGGGTAGTCAAAGGTGAGTGCAGCAATCAGTTCCTAGCCTAAGGAAAGATGCTTATTCCTAAGGAAATGCCAATGTGGAGGGAAGTTGCACCTTTATCTCAAGGGCCTTTGTTCTGGCCATAGGAAATGTCTAAGCAGATATACAATGCGTGCTCAACAGCCACAGTCAGGCCCTTTTGGAAAAAAACAAAGTCAGGCCAAATTAGGTTTATACCAAATGGCTTCCTCGTATCCTCCAATATATCCTATTGCTTGCCATTTTTATTTGTCATAGCACTTGTTTTTTTTTCCTTCTCTCTTCCCCCTCCTTGAAAATATTTCAGCTAAGTATAGCTTTACCAATTTCTTTCAGGTATTAGAGCAATTTCAATTTCAGGCATGAAGAAGTCTGACTCTTTTAGGAGGATGTACATTGAAGAATTTAGGAGTGAAGTGCCGTGATGTCTGAAGCTTGCTTTCAAATGGTTCAGCCAAGCCACACGTACACACTCTCACACACACACACACTACAATGTCAACAATTTTTGAATCCAGGTAGTAAGGATGTGGGTGTTTATTGCACTGGTCTTTGAACTTTTCTGTGTGTTTGAAAATTCTTATAAAAAGTTGGGCAAAAAAGAAACTGTTTTGCCAAGTTGAAAAAGGGGCCTAGTCCTATCTAAATAAAAATATTTATCTCCCATCTAATATAAGCTTCTCCTATTCAGGCTGACCTGGTTTTCTGCAGTGGGGACGGTGGGGGTGGTGGGTGTGTGGTCAAGGCTCATGTCTTCATTCCCTTTGATTCACCTCGTCTCCCACTGCTAGCAACGGCTTTCTGGCTCCTTCAGGATCCAGAGGGGAGTAGGGATGAAAGGAGAAGGGTGAGACTCCTTGATTATGCTGTTTTCATGACTGTGGGGTGTACTGGTGGGTTTGCCCTCCAGGGACTCTGTCTGCACCATTCCCTGCACACTCAGGTGCCCTGAGTGTCCCTGAGAGTCAGAGGCTCAGACAGCACCCAGGGCGGTGAGGGTGGGGATGAGGTGCCAGGGTCCCCTCTGGCAACCCCCGCCCTCCACAGTGGTGCTCCTGAGTCCCCTTCATCTGGCGTCAGGAGTGGTGTTTTTGGGGTGTGTGTAAACACCGCTCCCTTCTTCCTCCTGGGCTGACAACCCTCCAGGAAGAAATTCTCACTCGGAACAGTCTCTTTTGAATTTCCCAACCTGTTTTACAGAGACTGGGGGTGGTGATGGGCTAAGGGGAAAGGGCTTGGCTTTGTTATCTCACAGTAAGTCCAACGGAGCCGGCTATGCCTCTTGGCTCTGGGGCCTCAGCAGAGCGCCTTCTGGGCAGGAACGGTCCTATTCACGGTCCAGCCCCTCCATTTACTTGTTGCAGTCTCCCCAGACGGCTGACACAGACCAAGGTGGTTGCAGGTAAGGCCAGACAGCAGCCAGGGCTCCAGTAGGGCAGGAGGCAGGAGACACGAATCAAGAGCTCACAGTGAAGAACCCAGGTGGGCCCAGATCCCTGTTCCTGCCCAGGCTCAGTCTCACCCCTGTTCCTCCCACCCTTACAGAATCAGCCAGACTCAGTCTTAACTTTTGCTGGGTTAAGGCAGCTCAACTTAGAGGGTTAACCGGGAAAAGAAAATGGTCCAGAAAGCGAAGGATAAGCAGAGAGTGGGTGAGAGCACGTGTGTACGCATGTTAGTGCACCTGTGTGAGTGCATGTGTGTGCACACTGTTTGTGCGTGCGTGTGCCCATGTGTGCACGTGTGTGTGGTGGCTAGCTCCCAGGGCTTATTTGGGGCGGGCAGAGGTGGTGGATTTGAGGGGTAATGAGTGTTTGCCTCGGGTGTGTAAGGACATATACAAATTAAAAATAAGAAAAGAAAAGTTTAATTCTCCCTGTGGAAAAAAAAAGAGAAGAGACTCTCCCCCTCCCTTTTTTTTTTTTTTTAAAGAGGATTTAGTTTAGAAACCTTGAAATTGTAGGTTCTGCCTCTTTGAAATGTATGTAAATCCTTTCAAAAGCTAAGTGAGCCTCTTGCCAGGTTTGCATCCCAGGAATGTTTCCTCTGGGACCTGGAAGCCATCTCTTTGAGACGGAATCACGGAGGAAGAAAGCGCCCCTTTTCCCACTTTGCGTGGGAGAGTAGCAGCCCGTCTCCAGCTGGTGCCCGGCTCCAAGTTGCAAACCTACCTCCCGCCCTAATAAGAGGAAGGTATTTTTTGTCTGCATACAAGCAATTAGCAAACACAGGTAGCCACCGCAATTACCAGGTAAATTTAGTACGATGTGTAACAAACGGTGCTGTCAAGTCCTCTTGCTGGAGAACTCCTCATCGTTTACCTCGAGAACATGTGGAAAGGTTATCTGCCTGGCTGTATCAAAGGGTGAGAGTTCTTTCTTTGCAGTCTCTGCGGATTGCCTGTGGTGTGCAGCACGTTCTGGTTGAATGCTTATTCAATAATAAAACTGTTTGCTTTCCCTTGCACTTTTGTGGAGAGGTTTTCAGGGTTGGCAGGAGATTTCGTCTTTAATTTGTATTTCCACAGCAGGTGTCTGGGCGCCCTCCAGAGATTTTTTTTTTTTTTTTTTTTTTTTTTTTTTGCATGCGTGTGCATGCTTTCCAGAGAGAGGCGGCAGCTTGTGTCTCAGGTGGCCTGAGGCCGCCTGGACCACTGGGGCCTCCTTGGGCCAGCCACCCTGGAGGCAGCCTCTCTCAGAAGCGGGTGAGGGGCTCCTCGCCCAGGGAAAGGGGGCGCACCGTCGGCGTGCTTCGGGGCCCACGAGGCGGCAGATCCGGCTGGGCTGGGGCCCTGGACAGCAGCCGCCTGTGGAATCGCAGCGGCTGGGCGGTGAGAGCCGCAGCCTGGGAGCCCAAAGTGGGGCTTTTGGGAGGGTGCGCCGCCCGGGGGCTGGCTCGACAGCGAGGCCGTGTGGCCACGAGAGGCGCCAGCGGCGGGACCGCTGCTGCTCTCCTTGGCCGGCGCCGGGAAGCCACAGACCCCCACCTTCCAGACAGCATCAGCCTCGGAGTGGGGAAAAGAAGGATAATAAGGCAGCTGGGGGCCTGATCCACCGAATGGAAACAATTGGTGCTATCAGCTAACATTTCCTGAACACCAACGAATTATAATGCAACAGGCATCCCTGAGCCCTCTTTCGAGCCTGATCCCCATTTGGGTACCAAAGCAGAAATGGCTGCATCTCAAGGTCAGGCACTCATGGGGCAGCTCAGGGCGGCTCAGGGCCACCGGGTGTCATTCCTGGTGCTTTCCTGAGGTGATCCAGGGAGCATCTCTCCAGGGAGAGTCAGGGAAGTGGTGTCCCTGACTGTGCAAAGGGGTGGACCCTGCGAACATAGGCAAGTGAGGGCTGGAACCCTCCCCCCTGCAAGGGAGCAGGTCCTCTGACTGTCCAGAGGGTCCGGCTCCAGGGCACACACAGGGATGGTACATGGATAATTCCTCGTGTACCAACTCCTGTCCATTAGTATATGTTGGGAAGGATTCCATGACTGTGCTTGAGTTCAGTGGGAAAGAGCAGCTGATTGATTACTGTGTGAGTTTCCTGTGGCCGCTGTAAAAATCACCACAAACTTAATGACTTAAGGCAACATAAATTCATTGTCTCACAGTTACGGAGGTCAGAAGTCCACAACGGGTTTCACTGGGCTTAAATCAAGGTGTTGGGAGGGCTGGTTTCTCCTGAAAGCTCTAGAGGAGAATCTATTTCCTAGTCTTTTCTAGCTTCTAGAGGCTGCCCACATTCCTTGGCTTGTGGCCCCATCCAGCAATCACCTCACTCCGACATCTGCTTCCATCCTCACGTCTTCTCTGACTCAACTGCCTCCCTCTCATAAGGACCATTGAAATTACATTGGACCCAACCAGATAATCCAGGGTAATCTCCCCATCTCAAGATTGGCAGAATCCCTTTTGCCATGAAAGGTAACATATTCACAGGTTTCGGGGACTAGGGTATGGACACCGTTGAGGGGACATTACTCTGTCTACCACAGTTATCAGTGTCTGTTTCTTAGTTTGGGTTCCCCGATAAGCGTATTGATCCTAGGCCGAAGGTTGAAGTGCAAGCGGTTTATTTAGGAGGTGATCCCAGGACACACAGTAGGACGGGAGGGGGAAGTGGGTCAGGGAAGAGAGGGGGCCAATAAAGGAAGCGTTGTCAAGGAAGAAACGCCTGTGGGCAACTGGAGCTGAACCCGCTGGGGAACTGCAGGAGATGGCGTGGAGCACATGCCTCCGAGTTATCCCTGCATGCAGGCTGGGGGAGCTGGGGTGTTTTACACCAACTCTGGTCAGTCATGGGTTGAGGGCTATTGTGTGCGTAGTTCATTCCCCTTCACTTCTAGCCTGCTGTGCCTGGGCAGAGCAGGCTCTGCTCACCAGAGAAAGCCTATTGGCAAAGAGATGCAGGTCCTGGCAACAGGAAGTCAGCCTGTCAATCGCTAAAATGGTAAAGGCCAACAGGATGTGGTCAGAGCGTTGACAGTCTCTGCCAGTCTGCCGTGGGTACGGGAGGAGGGTGTGGTGGCAGCATAGCGAGTCCCTGTCCGTCTCTATATCCATAGGACTCTTGGAGGGGCATGTGGCCAGGGCCATCAGCCAGTCAGTCCACCTTCTTTGCTCATGACAAACAAATGACAAGCAATAGGATATACTGGAGGATATGAGGAAGCCATTTGGTGTAAACCTAATTTGGCCTGACCTTGTTTTTCCAAAAGGGCCCAACATGGCCGTCGAGCATGCGTTGTATATCTGCTTTAAGCATTTGCTGTGTCCCAAAGACAAGAACACATGGCCTTAAGATGAAGATGCAACTTCCCCCACATTAGCATTTCCTTAAGGATAAGCATCTCCCCCTAGGTTAGGGACTGATCACTGTGCTCACTCTGGGACCACCCAGCTTGAGACAATAGACCTGTTACCTACTGTGTGAATGGCACACTGTGTGAATAGCTGTGCTGTGCTAGCTAGGCAATCTCGTGACTGTTGTAAAAGGGACATTCTTATCATATGTGACGTCTGCTCTTTGTTCCAAGGGGGTATATAACCACTCTGTATCCCCCACTTCTTTGGTGCCCTTCCTTCCTTGGGGAAGGAAGGCCCTGGGCTAGTCTAGTGCTCACATCTGGCTCATAATAAACTCACCCTACTTGTGATTTATAGATTGGTTATGGTGAGAGGGTAGGCAAGAGTACGCCACCATCCCCTACCTCAGCCACCACACGTTCAGAGCCTCCATCTCATCTGACCTGTGAAATAGAGATTCGGGATATGACTTTTGCTCACTTGGAAGTCAGGGTGAGAAAGCTTCCCTTCCAGGACCCAGGGAAGACCGGAGGCAGAGGCGGGACATTGTGGAGACAAACGTAAAGAGGCCGTATTACCGGGTGAACAAATGGGCATTTACTGAGTGCCTCTGTCTGTTACGAAGCCCTCTGTCTGTCTGCATTCATCTAATTCCCACAGAAACTCTTATCCTTCTTCTTCTCTTTCTCCTCCTTCTCCTCTTTCATCTTCTATATTTTCCGTTCTTAAAATTGTCATTTTTGCCACTTTGGAATTAAAACACACACCAGACGCATGCACAAACACCAGCTCTGACTTGTACCATCGTTTACTAAAACTTTATCTTATGGAAATATTCAAACATATACTAAGATTCTTCAGCTTCAACATTTATCAGCATTTTGCTAATTTTATTTCACTTATATCCCCCCATATATTATCATTTTTAAAAGGACAATTAAACATTACAAACGTAAGAAGGATATGATCTGAAAATAAACGACAGTCTTAAATTGAAGAATTTTAGATTAAATGGAAACTTTTAGCATCTTATTCTTTCTCATTTTGCACCAAAGTGGAGTGCACAAAGTTAACCATTATGCCACCGGGCCAGCCCTCAGTGGGTACTATTCAAGGTTCTGCTTGCATCGTGATTGGTAACGTCTCGTCGGCCAAAGCAAGTCACACAGCCAAGGGGCTGGAGCAATAGACTCCCTTTATTTCACTACATTACGTGTTTATTACAAAGGATGTTAAAGGATATGAATCAACAGCCAGATGAAGAGATACATAGGGTGAGGTCCAGAACAAAGGAGTTTCTGTCCTCATGGAGTTTGGGGCTTGATACTGTGGCACATGGAAACGTTCTCCCCAACCTGGAACCCAGGCTCCACTTCTTGATGGAAAGATCAAATCTCATCACAGGGGTGTAGATGCAAAGGGGCAGGGGGGCAAGGATTTGTGGCCATTTCTGCTGTCTACCACAGTGTCCTAGTCTGCTTGGACTGCTGTAACAAAATACCATAGACTGGGTGGTTTAAACAACAGGAATTTATTTCTCTGAGTTCTGGAGGCTGGGAAGTCCAAGATCAAGGTGCTGGCAGGTTCAGTGTCTGGTGAGGACCCACTGCTTGGCTTGTAGACAGCTGCCTTCTTGCCCTGGGCTCACATGGCCTTTCCTCCCTGTGTGTAGAGAGAGGGAGATCTTGCTGTCTTCCTCTTATTGTAAGGGTGGTAATTCCATCATTAGGGTCCTACCCTCATGACCTAATCTAAGCATAATTTTCTCCCAAACCTGTTTCTCTCTCCAAATAACCTCACAATGGGGGTTAGGGCTTCAGTGTAAGATTTTGGAAGGACACAAACTTTCAGCTTATAACATACAGGAACCAAAGAGGATGTCAGTATATGGAAATAGAGTGGTTAGTTTATAATTAATATTATAATAATTATAGTTACTATTAGTTTCCTGAGGCTGCTGTAACAAATTAAAACAAACTGCGTGGCTTAAACCAACAGAAATTTATTCTCGTACAGTTTCGAAGGTTGGAAGGCAGAAGTCAGGATGTTGGCAGGGCTGCACCATCTCTGGAGGCTCCAGGGGAGGATTAGTTCCTTGCCTCTTCCAGCTCCTGCTGGCTCCTGGCGTTCCTTGACTTGTGGCCTCATCCCTCTAGTCTCTGTCTCCACGGTCACATTGCCTCCTTCTCTTCTGTCCGTCGAATTTCCCTCTGTCTCACTCTTTTTTCTTTTTTTTGTGAGGAAGATTGGCCCTGAGCTAACATCGGTGCCAATTTTCTTCCATTTTGTATGTAGGACGTCTGCTACAGCATGGCTTGAGGAGTGGTGTGTAAGTCCACGTCCAGGATCCGAACCCATGAACCCCGGGCCACTGAAGCAGAGCGCAGGAGCATAACCACTACACCACCAGGACAGCCCCATGTCTCACTCTTATAAGGACACTTGTCATTGAATGTAGGCTCCACCTAGATAATTCAGATAAGCCCTTCCTCTCAAAATCCTTAACTTAATCACACATATTTTTTCATATAACGTAATAGTCACTCTTTTACCTTATAAGGTACTGTTCACAGGTTTCGAGGTCTCGGATGTAGACATATCTTTCTGGGAGCCACCACGCAGACCTCTACAAGTGGATTTTGGAGCACTGGACTTACCTAGCTCAATTTCGTAAAGGTGGAAAGAGAGAGCATGGGTGAGAGAATAAGCAGGTGCTAGGAGAGTTCAGGAGGGAGTGGGCTTGTCGTGAAGCCACTGGATGGCTGTTAGGAATGTGATTCCGGAACTTTCCTTAATGGAGGCAGCATGCAGACTCAAAATGCACGCTTCTTCACTTGGCTGGAACTGGCCCTGCTGCTCAGTCCCTCCACTTCATTTCCATGTCATTCAGAGGAAAATCCAAACTTCGCTCTCCCAAATACGCATTGCAGATCCTTCCACAAAGAGATTCCTGTGGAACATACTTTCTTAGCTCCTCACTACTGTGTAACAAGTTACCCCCAAACTTAGTGGCTCAAAACAACACATATTTATTAGCTCACAGTTTCTGTGGGTCAGGATTCGAGACCTGGCTCAGCTGGGTGCCTCGGGCTCAAGGTCTGCTATGAACTTGCAGTCAAGCTGCTGGCCAGGGCTGGGGTCTTATCTGAAGGCTCCACTGGGGGCAGCGGATCTGATTCCATGCGATTGTTGTCTGGCCTTAGTTGTCTGGCCTTAGTCCCTCACCGTGTGGGCCTCCCAGAGTGAGTGATCTGAGAGAGAGCAAGAGAAAGAGAGAGACAGGCAGAGAGAAGGAGAGACAGAGAGAGAGGCTCAAGATGGAAGCCAAAGTCCTTTTATAACTTAATCTTGAAAGTGACAGCTTGTCACTTTTGCTGCTTTCAGTTTGTCAGAAGCAAGCCAATAAGTGCAGCCCACACTTAAGGGGGAGGATTACACAAGGGTTTGAATACCAGGAAGTGGGAGTTATTGGAGGCATCTTAGAGGTTGCGTGGGATAGTCTCCAAAATCTGATAGAAGACACAGAATGAATCTAATTACTTTTACAGCTAACAGTGGATTTGTTTCTTAATTTATGATAATAAACCCAAACATCCTAAAACGAATGTTTATGTTCCTGAATCGTCAATTACACCAACATCAAATGCCTCAGCGGGATTTTGAGTTAGATTGCATTTATCCCTTCCACCCTTTGTTTTTCTAGATGGAGAAAGGCTTAGAGAAGTGAAAAACGTCTCTGAAGGAAACCCAGCCAGTGAGCCAGCATTCAAACCAGGTCTACTCAGTTCCACATCCTAGATGTGCCCTTTCCACCCAGCCACCATGCTTCTCCAGGGGAGAGCAGGTTTTAGCAGGGACCCTGAACTGCCTGTTAGCAATCAGCTTCTCTTCCACTCAACTGACTCTGTTTGATTCATTTCCTAGGGCCACTGTAACAAAGTCCCCCAACCGTGTGGCTTAAAGCAACAGAAATTGTCTCACAGTTTTGAGGCTAGAAATCCAAAATTGAGGTGTCAGCAGTGTCGGTTCCTTCTGAAGTTTCTTAGGGAGAATCTATTCCACGCCTCTCTCCTAGCTTGTGGTAGCTCCAGGCCTTCCTTGACTTGTAGACGCCTCACTCCAAACCTTCGTCTTCACAGGGCATCCTCCCTGTGTGCCTGTCTCTTCTTGGAAGGACACCAATCACATTGGATTAGGGCACCTTCCCTACTCCAGTATGACCTCATCTTCTCTAAATATATCTGCAACCACCGTCTTTCTGAATAAAGTCACATTCTGAGGTAATGAGGGCTGGGACTTCAACATATCTTTTTGGGGAGACACAAATTCAACCCATAACAGACTCCCAATGAACGGAAAAGAGTAGAATTTAGGACATTTGGATTCAGGTTTAAAGCTAGTTAGAAAAACTACTTTCATTTTGCCTAATTAAAGGCAGTGTTTGAAGTTGCTCATTCAGCTTGATGTTTTTCAGAGCTTTTGACTCTAGCATTTGCCTGACAGATTAAGGCTGTCCCAATTTTAGCCACAGGAGGTATTTAATTGGGCTGCCACATGCACAAATACTCCACTTGAACCCTTCTTTGCTGTCAGCTATGGGACAAGGGCCTAGAGGCTGGGGGGATATTTCCTTTGGCAACTGTCCCTGTCACAAAATACTGAGCTATTGACTGGGGCTGGGAGGAGAGGATGTCCCTAGGACTTCTGGGGAGGCTTTATTCCAAGGCATCTCTAAAGCCTTCTTTAGAAGGTAGTGGCCTTCTTGGATAAGGGACCGACAACCCACCCATGCCTGGAGGGTGCTGGAACACTGCGGGAAGCTGGCTCATCTCAGTCCACTCCAGGCCAGGGACCATGTAAGCTCAAAGGACAGCTTGCATAGCAAAAATAAGCTGGTCCTAGAAGAGGGCTTTCCACCTCATTTTGCCCGTTCTTGGATCAAGAATCGTCTCAGTGTTAGGTGGGGATCCATTCAGTCCAGTCACCTGGAGAGTTCCTTAAATTGGCACTTTGTTCCAAAAACAAGAGAATATATTGAGAGTGATAAGATCCCTGGTCTGAAAAGAGAATTATAATAAATCCTGGATTTCCCCCCTTTTTCATCAACTCCCTCTCCCCCATCTAATCCACCAGCAAATCCTGTCGTCTCCACCTCCACAGTGCGGCCCAGTCCTTCCACTTCTGGTCCTTTACTCCTTCCTTCCTGATTCAAGACACCTTCCCCTTTCGTCTGGACTTCTGCAGTAATCTTCTGTCTGGTCTTCCTGCTTCCGTCCTTGTCCCCTACAATCCATTTTCCAACTAGAAGCGGGAGTGGTGTTTCAGAAACCCGAATCCAAGCATATGGCCCTTGCGTGAAAGCCCTACGCAAGTTCCAGCTGGTGTCCAAAGTCCTCTACAATCTGGCCCATGTTTCCGTCATCTCACACCACTTGTACTAAGTATTTCTCACTTGTTATCATCTGTTCCTTCCCCGTCCTTGTCCCCTCCTCCTCCCATTAGAATGTAAATCTTTGAGAGCAAGGATCTTGTTTGCCTTGATCAGGAGAGACAGAACCACGCCTGGACTCTGTGGGTGCTCAGTCAACGTGTTTAAAATGTGGATGACGTAAACAGGAATTAGGCAAGGAACCATGGTTATTCTGTACTCAGTTCTGACATTGGCTTTCAGTCCTTTTCGATAAAGAAGTGGTGAGAGTCCTGAGCCAGGTGGTAGGGGGAATGATCGGGATTTCTCCTCTCGTAGGTTCTGTTGATAGCGTTTTGCATATCTCCGTATTCTTGTTCTGCACTGACCCCTGTTGCCCAGGTGGCCCTTTTCACACTCTGCCCTCAGCTTTGCCAATGCCAAGTACCAGATCATTCCACTAGAGGGCAGTAGAGCACAGTGTTAAGAATTTGGGATCTGAAGGCAGTTCTTTAGATTAGCATCTCCTCCCTTTCAGGTGAGTAGAGTGCAGATGAGGGCATGAATCACTTTGGATCAGGATCATGAAGACAACACCCTAAGGATGGCAGACGAGAAGTCTGGAGCCAGTGGCAATATAACGCATATAATACGATGGTTAAGAGCTTAGGTTTTTGTTTTTGTTTTTGTTTTTCTTTTTTGGAGGTGGGCCGCCTAGGTTCAAAAGTGGCAGGAGAGGGCATATCTCTTCCCTTTTAAGACAACCTAGAGTTTGTGCACCTAACTTCTGCTCACATCCCATTGTCCAGGAAACACTGCTGCCAAGGATTCACGCGGCCACATTTTTCTGCAAGAGATGCTGTGAAATGTGTAGTCTTTCTTCTGAGGGGCCAACATTCTGTATTATGGAAGAAGGCAAAAATGGGTTTTGAAGGTTAACTGGCAGTTTTGACCACAAATTCTCAAACCAGCTGAGGTTAAATAATCTGGGTTATAAACGGACTGATTTTTAGTTAGAATAGAGGACACAAGGTTATTCAGATCCAAACCACTGGGCATCAGGCTTAGCTTCCTTCTTTGTTTATAGTTTAACTTAATTTGTTAAATCAAGTAGATTTTTGGATTTCATAACTTGGACCCTCCCCCTGTGAGGGTCTTTTTGAATTCTCTTTGCCTGGTGTCCTGTCATGATTATGCTGAACCAGTCTGTTAACATTATTAAATACTTTTGTTTGCACGATTAGCATATTCTTATATTTAGTGGGGCCATATGGAAATTTCATCTCCTAGGAGATGGGTGATGAAGCCTGAGTAGTCAGCTTTCTTCTTTTACATTTGGCTGATGGATCACTTTGGAATACAATGTTGACCCCACCCTTGTATTTGGCCATTTTGTGTCACTGCCAGGGCTGGTTCACTGTCGGACCTCTGATCCACCTGACTGACCATTGGTATTCTTCATACACTTCACACTCTTTCCAGACGATTTGGATGGCTCCCTGTCTACTCACACAAATGGGAAAAAAGTGCGTATTAACTACTTACAGACAAACATATACTTGCTAGAAGAAAAAAAAGCTCAAATATATAAATACTCTTCTACTTGTTAAAAATCAACATAAATGAATCATTTGTGTTTTTTTTTTGTATTTTAATTCCCTTTTCTTTTCCATGCACACTTGGTATTAACTTTTGTCTTTTGAATGTTATAAATTCTTGAAATTTCGCACATTCAACTTTTTTCAATTAACCGTCTTTCCCCGTTATTCTTTCCATACCCTCCCTCTTTCTCTTCTTCTTATGCCTCCTTATGCCTCTCCTTGAGGTTAAATTATTTCAACACTGCAAAAGGCAGCCCCTAGAAAGTGGCTTATTGGTTCTTTAAGCTTTGCCCTAGTATTTTTGACAGCATCATTGTTTCCTGGCAGCAACAGGCTTATCCTGGATGTTGCCTGTTTTCCAAACTTAATGTAAACTTTCTTCAAAAGACCCTGCTTCCTTTCAGTGGAGAACAGCATTCACGATTAAAGTCTGGGGTTAGGAAGTACGCATGAGTGTTCATGGTGGGCAAAAGTGCTGGCTGTGGTTGTTGGATTACGTTTAGTGATAAAGCTGGAAAAGAGATTTCTTTTTTAAAGTTAGAAACTCACATAGCGCTTATCTTTTGTGATTTTCTCAACAAGAGGTCAATTGTTCAGAATATTTGATGGACACTTAGGTTGTTTCCATGTCTTGGCTATTATAAAGAACGCTGCAATGAACATGAGAGTCCAGACACTTCTTTGATATCTGATAGTGATTTCATTTCCTCTGGCTATATGTTGCCAGAAATGGGATTGCTGGGTCATATGGTAGTTGCATTTTTGATTTTTTGAGAAACCTCTGTACTGTTTTCCACAGTGGCTGTACCAATTTACATTACTTCCAACAGTGCATAAATGTTCCTTTTTCTCCACATCCTCACTAGGACTTATCTCTTGTCTTTTTAATGATGCCATTCTAACATGTGTGAGGTAACATTTCATTGTGTTTTTTTTTTTTTAAAGATTTTATCTTTTCCTTTTTCTTCCCAAAGCCCCCTGGTACATAGTCGTATATTCTTCATTGTGGGTCCTTCTAGTTGTGGCATGTGGGACGCTGCCTCAGCGTGGTTTGATGAGCAGTGCCATGTCCGCGCCCAGGATTCGAACCAACGAAACACTGGGCCGCCTGCAGTGGAGCATGAGAACTTAACCACTCGACCATGGGGCCAGCCCCTCATTGTGGTTTTGAATTGTATTTCCCTAATGATTAATGATGTTGAGCATCTTTGCATGTACCTGTTGGCCATTTGGATATCTTTTTTGGAAATATGTCTATTTGTTCCTCTCCTTGTTTTTTAATTGGACCTTTTTTTTTTGCTATTGAGTTTTATGCATTCCTTATATATTTTAGATCTTAACCTCTTATCAAATATATGACTTTAAAATATTTTCTCCTAGTCTGTTGGTTGCCTTTTCATTTTGTTGACTGTTTCTTTTGCTGCACAGACACCGTGATATAGTCTCACTTATTTAGTTTTGCTTTCGTTGCTTGTGCTTTTGGCGTCGTAGCCACAAAATCATTGCCAAAACCAATGTCAAGGAGCATCTTCTCTATGTTTTCTTCTAGCAGTTTTACAGTCTTATGTTTAAATCTTTAATCCATCTCAAGTTAATTTTTGTGAGTTGTATAAGATAGGAATCCAATTTCATTCTTCTGCACATGGTTATCCAGTTTTCCTAACACTATTTATTAAAGCGACTATCCTTTCTGCACTGAGCATTCTTGGCTCCCTTGTCAAATATTAGTTGACTGTATATGTGGGAGTTTATTTCTGGACTCGCTATTCTGTTCTATTGGTTTGTGTGCCTATTTTTACGCCAGTACCATATTGTTTTGATCACTATAGCTTTGTTAGACAGTTTGAAATCACAAAGTGTGATGCCTCCAGCTTTATTCTTCTTTTTTGATATTGCTTTGGGTAGTCAGGATCTTTTGCGTTTCCATACAAATATTAGGATTATTTTTTCTATTGCCGTGAAAAATGCCATTGGAATTTTGATAGGGATTTCACTGAATCTATAGATGGCTTTGTGTAGTGTGGACATTTTGACAACATTAATTGTTCTGATCTGTGAACACAGGATATCTTTCCATTTATTTGTGTCTTCAATTTCTTTCGTTGAAGTCTTATAGTTCTCAGTGTATGGATCTTTCACCTCCTTGGTTAAATTTATTCCTAAGTATCCTTATTGTTTTTCATGCTATTGTGAATGGGATTGTTTTCCTTATTTCTTTTTCAGATATTTTGTTGTCAGTTTGTAGAAATGCGACTGGTTTTTTGAATATTGATTTTTTTTTGTGAGGAAGATTGACCTTGAGCTAACATCTGATGCCAATTTTCCTCTTTTTGCTTGAGGAATATTGTTGCTGAGCTAACATCTGTGCCAGTCTTCCTCTATCTTATGTGGAATCCACCACAGCATGGCTTGATGACTGGTGCTGGGTCCGCATCTGGGATCCGAACCTGCAAACCCTGGGTTGCCAAAGCAGAGAGCGTGAACTTAACCACTATGCCACTGGGCTGGCCATGCATGTTGATTTTTATCCTGCAGCTTTACAGAATGTTTCGATTAGTTCTAACAGTTTTTTGGTGGAATCTTGAGGACTTTTTACGTATAAGATCATATCATCTGCAAAGAAAGACAATTTTACTCCTTGCTTTCTGATTGGGAACCTCTTATTTATTTTTCTTGTCTGATTTCTCTGGCTAGAGTTTCCAGTGCTATGCTGAATAGGAGTGGCGAGTGTGGGCACCCTTATCTTATTCCTGATCATAGAAGGAAAGCTTTCACCTCTTTACCATTGAGTATGCTGTTAGCTGTAGGTTTGTCATATATGGCCTTTATCATGTTGAGGTATGTTCCTTTTGTATCTAATTTGTTGAGTTTTTATCATGAAAGGATGTTGAACTGTGTAAAATGCTTTTTCTGCATCTATTGATATGATCATATGATTTTTATCTTTTATTCTGTTAATATGATGTATCATATTTATTGTTTTGTGTATATTGAACCATCCTTTCATCCTAGAGGTAAATCCCACTTGATCATGGTGTATGATCCTTTTAATATGCTATTGAATTCAGCTTGCTAATCTTTTTTTGAGAATTTTTACGTCTATGTTCATTGCAGATATTGGCCTGTAGTTTCTTTTCTTGTGTCTTACTCTGGCTTTGGTATCAGGGTATTGCTGGCCTCATAAAATGAGTTTGGGGGTGTTTTCTGTTCTTAAACTTTTAGGAAGAGTTTGAGAAGAATTGGCATGAGTTCTTCTTTAAATGATTGGTGATATTCACCAGGGAAACTATCTGACCCTGGGCTTTTCTTCGTTGGCAGATTTTTTTTTCTTTCTGAGGGCGATTTGCCCTGCGTTCTGTGCCACATCTGTGCCAATCTTCCTCTATTCTGTATGTGGGTCGCTGCCACAGCATGGTCCGCACCTGGGAACTGAATCTGGGCTGCTGAAGCAGAGCACGCCAAATTTAACCACAAATCTGCAGGGCTGGCCCCTGGAGATTTTTGGTTACTGATTCATTTTCCTTACTTGTTATTAGTCTGTTCAGATTTTCCATTTCTTCTGATTCAGTCTTGGCAGGTTGTATATTTCTAGGAATTTATCCGTTTCTTCTCTGTTATCGAATTTGTTGGTGTGTAATTATTCACAGTAGTCTCTTAGGATCCTTTGCATTTCTGTGTTATCAGTTGTAATTTTTCATTTCTGATTTTCTTTATTTCAGTGATCTGTATTTTTTTCTTAGTTGAGCTAAAATTCTGTCAATTTTGTTTGTCTTTTTGGAACACCAGGTCTTAGTTTATTGATCTTTTCTATTGTTTTTCTTGTGTCTGCATAATTTGTTTCTGCTCTGTATAAATTGTTATAATTTCCATGTCTGTATAATTTGTTATTTCTTTCTGTCTGCTAACTTTAGGCTTAGTTTGTTCTTCTTTTTCTAGATCCTTGAGGTGTAAAATTAGATTGCCTATTTGAAATCTTTCTTGTTTCTTAATGTAGGCATTTACTGATATAAATTTCCCTCTTAGAACTGCTTTTGCTGAATCTCGTAAGTTGGTACGTTGTATTTCCATTTTCATTTGTTTCAAGATAATTTTTGATTTCTCTTTTGATTTCTTCTTTGACCCACTGTTCAGAAGTATGCTGTGTAATTTCCACATATTTGTGAATATTACAACTTTCTTCTTGTTATTGATTTCTAGTTTCATACCACTGTGGATGAAAATGATTCTTGGTATGAGTTCAGTCTTTTAAAACTTACTAAGACTTGTTTGTGGCTTATGATATGATCTATCCTGGAACAATGTTCCGTGTGTGCTTGAGAAGAATTTGTGTTCTGTTGCTATTGGATGGAATGTTCTGTGTATATGTGTTTGATTCATTTGGCCTAAAGCATAGTTCAAGTCTAATAGTTCCTTAAGTAAGTCCCCTACTGTTATTGTATTATTGTCTATTTCTTTCTTCATATCTGTTAGTATTTGCTTTATATATTTAGATGCTCTGTTATTGGGTGCATATATGTTTATGACTGTTATGTCTTCTTGATGACATGACCCCTTTATCATTATATATTGACCTTCTTTGTATGTTGTTACTACTTTTGACAAAGTCCACTTTGTTATAGGTATAGATATCCTTGTTCTCTTACGATTTTCACTTGCATGGAATATCTTTTTTCCATCCCTTCACTTTGAGACTATGTGTATTCTAAAAGCTGGAGTGAGTCTTTTGCAGGAAGCATATAGTTGGGTTTGTTTTTTTTTTTCCGTTCAGCTACTCCAGGCCTTTTGATTGGAGAATTAGTCCATTTACGTATGAAGTAATTATTGATAATTGAGGACTTACTAATACTGTCTTATTAGTTGATTTCTGGATTTTGTTGTTTTCTTGTTCCTTTCTTCCTCTTTTGCTGCTTTCCTTTGTGAATTGATTATTTCCCATAGTGGCAAGCTTTCATATCCTCTTCATCTTTTGTGAATCTACTGTAGGTTCTTGCTTTTGTTACCATGTGGCTTATGTTAAACTACTTATAGATGTAACAGTCTATTTTACGCTGATAAAAACTTAACTTTGATTGCATGAAAAACTCTGCCTTTTTATTCCTCCTTTTATTTGCTTGACGTCACAACTTACCCTTTTTATATTGTGTAGTCATTAACAAATTATTGTAGCTATTGTTATTTTTGATACTCTTGGCCTTTTACCTTTATGCTAGAATTAAGTAGTTAACACATCACCATATTAGAGTATTAGAGTTTTCTGAATTCGACCATATACTTATCTTTGCCAGTGTGTTGAATATTGTCATATGTGTTCATGTTACCAGTTACGTCCTTTCATTTAAGCGTGAAGAATTCCTTTCAGCCCTTTGTGTAAGTCAGGTCTAGTGGTGATGAACTCTTTCAGCTTTATTTTGTCTGAGATAGTCTTTATTTCTGATGGATAACTGTGCCATATGGAGTATTCTTAGTTGGCAGTATTTTTCTTTTGGCACTTTGAATATATCATCTCTCTCTCTCCTGGCTTGCAAGGTTTCTGCTGAGATATCCATTGATAGCCTTATGGAGTTTCCCTTGTAAGTTATGCTTCTTTTTTCTTGTTGCTTTTAGGGTCCTCTGTCTTTGATTTTTTGACAGTTTTATTATAATGTGTGTCTTATAGATCTCTTTAAGTTGAGTTTGTTGAGCTTCATAAATTTGGATATCCAAAATCTCTCCCCAGATGTGGGAAGTTCTCAGCCATTATTTCATTAAATAAGCTTTCTGCCCCATTCTTCCTCTCTTCTCCTTCTAGAATGCCAATAATTTGAAAATTATTTCTTTTGATGGTATCCCATAGGTCATGTAGGCTTTCTTCACTCTTTTTCATTCTTCTTTCTTTGTTCTCCTCTGATGGGATAATTTCAAAGTTCCTGTCCTCTAATCCACAGATTCTTTCTTCTGCCTGATCCATTATGTTGTTGATGCTCTCTATTGCAGTTTTCATTAGAATGCATGTCTTCCTCAGCTCCAGAATCTGTTTGGTTCTTTTTTTTGTGTGTGTGATTTCTATTTCATTTTTAAATTGCTCATTTTGTTTGTGAATTGTTTTCCTGATTTCATTGGATTGTCTTTCTATGTTTTCTTGTAGCTCATTGATTTTTCTTAAAAAACTATTTTGAATTATTTATTGGCTAAATCACAGATTACTATGTCCTTGGGATTGGTGACTGGAAGATTATTGTTATGCTTTGGTCATGTCATGTTTCCTTGATTTTTAATGTTTCAAACTTTTGCATTACTGTCTTTAGATTTGAAGTAACAGTATTCTCCTTCAATGTTTACTAACTGCTTTTGGGAGGGAAATAACTTCCATCAGTTCTGCTAGAGATTCTGAGGCTTTCTCAGACTTTCTATGGATACTCCTGTTTCACTCTTCGTGCTCTCTTGTGGCAGAATTCTTAAGCTTGTATGCCTTCTGTTGATTCTGCAATGCACCAGGCTGTCTGTTGATAACCTCTCTTTTGTTTTCCCAAAGGTGGCACTAAAACTCAAGTTTGTGGTCTCTCTCTGGCCTGCAGATTTGGGCTGGCTTTTTATGCATGCTCCTGAGATGTCTGCCAAAGCTTGATCTTGACTCTACTGTCAGGAGTGCACACAAAAAGCCAGTCACAGGGTGGGGAGGTGTGTGGTAAATGTGCATGAAGCACTGAGAGTTCCTGTGGGCCAGTTAGGGGCATCAATAGGTGAGGCGTCCCCAGCAGCTCATGAGTAGGCTTCTTGATGGAGTCTGCAATGCAGTTAGTAGGATTTGTGTCCCTTTAATGTCCTCTGAGAGTCCTATCTGCTGCTCTCTTACCCTCTTCCTGCCCGCCCAGTCATGTAGCTCATGATTCAGTACTCTGAATGGGGTGAGAGAAAAAGGAGCTTCTTTGGCAGCATCCCATGCAGCTGGGGAATCTCAATGCTCACTCACATGCTCTCGCGTTCCCCCATAGGAGAAATCATAGACCAAGAAGGTCTCTCCTGGCCCTAATCTGTGCTATGTTGGATGTAGAGTGATTCAGGTAAAGTCATACTCTTCCTCTTACCCTCTCCAATATGTCCAAACTTGTATTTTATTTTTCTCCAATGGTGTGCTGCAACTTCTTCACTGGAAACCCGGACTTCTAAAAAAGACTTTCTTGTCCATGGGTGATTGTCTAAGAAAGTGTTTTCCAGGGGCTCCTGGATTGTGATTGAGAGGGCCTGGAGACAGTTCAGGGGCCACTGCATGTTCCACAGCCAGGACGGAGGTACGTATTCCTATTACCCAACACATGGGTGAATGAGACTCCTCTTGGGTCCCTTGGTTTATGATGCTGGATCCCACAGGTCCCACAAAGGTACTCTTGTCCATGGACGGATGCAGAATTGTTGTTGTTGAGATGGGGGCCATGATAAGGGATGTTTCATTTAGCCATGATGCTGATATCACTGTCCCTGCAAACATTTCTTAACCAGTTTTTTTGTGGACATATGTTTTCAGTTCTCTTGAATAAATACCTAGAAGTAGAATTGCTGGATTATAGGATGGATGTGTGTTTACCACCATAAGAAACTGCCAGCTCTTCTCTGAAGTGATTGCATCATTTCACATTTGCACTAGCAATAATAAGAATTCTAGGTTGCTCCACATCCGTGCCAACACATGGTGGGGTTAGTCTTTTTGATTTTAGCTGCTCTAGAGGGTGTGAAATTGTATCTCATCATGGTTTTTGTATTTCCTTGGTGACTAATAACGTTAAGCACCTTTTCATGTGTTTGTTTGCCATCCATAGATTTTATTTTATGAAGTATCTGTCCAAATCTTTAGATAATTTAAGAAATTTGGCTTTATTTTTGATTTATAGGAGATCTCTATATATTCTATATACAGGTCCTTGGTTAGATATATGTATTATGAATATTTTCTAGTGGCCTGTGGCTTGCCTTTTCTTTTTCTTAACAGTGCCTTTTGATGACCAGAAGTGTTAAAAATTTTGATGAAGCCAAATTTATCATTTTTTCCTGTTATGGTTAATGTTTTTGTGTCTTATCTAAGAAATTATCATCTATCTCAAGGTCAGGAAGATATTCTTTTATGTTTTCTTTCAGAAATGTTCATGTTTAGGTCTATATTCCATCTGGAATTAATTTTTGTGTATGGTGAAATGTAGGGTCAAGATTCTTTTTTCCTATTCAATTATCTGGTTATTTCAGTGCCTTATTGAAAAGATTTTCATTTCTTCATTGGATTGGTTTATCCTCTTTGTCTAAAGTCAGTTGACTTTTTATGTGTGGGACTATTTCTGGATTCTCTATTTCATTCTATCGATCTATTTGTCTGTCTTTATGCCAACACCAGATTGTCTTCTTTATTGTAACTTTACACTGTCTTGAAGTCAGGCAGTATGAGTCCTTAAACTTTGTTGTTCTTTTAAAAATACTGTTGGCTCTTAGGTCATTTACATTTTCACGCACATTTTAGAATTAATATGACAGTATCTTCAAAAACACCCAATAATATGTTGTTTGGGATTGTACTGAATCAGAGAATGGACACCTTAAAAGTTTGAGACTTCTAATCCATGAATGTCTCTCCACTTACTTGGATCTTCTTTAATTTCTTTCAGCAGTGATCTTTACTTTTCAATGTAAAGGTCTTGCACATATGTTGTAAAATTTATTACTGTGTATTGCTACTGTAAGTAGAATTTTAAAATTTCATTTTCCAGTTGTTTGCTGTTAGTGTATAGGAATGCAACAAATTTTTGTACATTAGCTTCTATTGTGACTTTGATACATTCATTTATGAAGTCTAGCAGTCAAATTTACTTATGAAATCTAGCAGTCATTTTATAGATTTTTCTAATACAATATCACAGTGACTGTGAATAAAGGTGGTTTTTCTTCTTCACTTCAAATCATTATGCCTTTATATCTTTTCTTGCTTTATTATACTGGCTAGGTCATTCAGTACAATGGTGAATAGAAGTAGCAAGAGTTACACAACATCCCTTGCTCACAGTCATAGTAAGAAAGCATTTGGTGTTTCACCATTAAGTATGATAATAATTGTAATTTTTCATAGATACTCTTGATGGTATTGAAGATTTTTTTCTATTTCTAGTTTGCTGAAAGTTTTTTTTAAAAAAATGAATGTGATGGAAACACTCTAAGATGATGTTCCAGTGATTCACTCACATTTAATCCTCTCAGTGATAGGATATCCCTCCTAGTATTATGGTTTCTTGATGTCAGCCAGGGGCTATTCTCAGCTCCTAAAGGCCATCCACAGCTTCTTGCATGTGGCCCTCTGCATAAGCTCTCTTATAACCTGGAAACTTAGTTCTTCAAAGCTAGTGAGGGAGTCTCTCTTGCTGGAAGATGAATTTATACATATTTATATATATATTCATACATACATATAGGTACATACATATATACATTGTTGATTTACTTTTTTCTCTATTCTTTATTTCATTGACTTTTACTCAATTAAATAAACTTTATATTTTAAATATTTAAATAAATAAATTATTTATAAATGTAAATAATATATCTAATTATAAACATATTTAATAATTTAATATTATAAATAAATAAAATAAATTTATATTTATAAGTATAAATAAAATGATAAATTTATAAAAATAAAGTAATATTTAAATAAATAAAATAAATAAATATATTAAAAATATTTATATTTTATTATTTTTTTCTATTTTATTTTATTTATTTATTTTTTTAACTTTCAGGTGTACATCATAATATATTTCAAATTCTGTGTAGGTTACATCATGTTCACCACCCAGAAACTAATTATAGTGCATCCCCTCACATGTGAGCCTAATCATCCCTTTTGCCCTCCCCCCTCCCCTCTTCCCCTATGGTAACCACCAATCCAATCTCTGTTGCTATGTGTTTGTTTGTTGTCGTTTTTATCTTCTACTTATGAGTGAGATCATATGGTATTTGACTTTCTCCCTCTGACTTATCTCACTCAGCATAATACCCTCAACGTCCATCCATGTTGTCACAAATGGCCGGATTTCATCATTTCTTATGGCTGAGTAGTAGTCCATCGTGTATAAATACGACATCTTCTTCATCCATTCATCCCTTGATGGGCACCTAGGTTGCTTCCAAGTCTTGGCTATTGTGAATAATGCTGCAATGAACATAGGGGTGCATGTATCTTTATGCATTTGTGTTTTCATGGTCTTTGAATAAATACCCAGCAGTGGAATAGCTGGATCATACGATAGATCTATTCTTAATTTTCTGAGGATACTCCATACTACTTTCCATAGTGGCTGCACCAGTTTGCACTCCCACCAATAGTATATGAGGGTTCCCTTCTCTCCACATCCTCTCCAACACTTGTTGTTCCCTGTCTTGTTAATTATAGCCATTCTGATGGGAGTGAGGTGATATCTCATTGTAGTTTTGATTTGCATTTCTCTGATAGTGAATGATGTTGAGCATCTTTTCATATGCCTGTTGGTCATCCGTATATCTTCTTTGGAGAAATTTCAGTCCAGATCTTAGCCCATTTTTTAATTGAGTTGTTGGTTTTTTTTTTGTTGAGCTGTATGAGTTCTTTGTATATTTTGGATATTAACCCCTTATCCGATATATGCCTGTTATGTATTTTTGAAGTTAGATGCATACACATTTAGAGTTATTATTTTTTCTTAATGATTTTACCCTTTCATCATTGTTATATATACTTCTTTATTTTTGGTAATATTCCTTGTCTTGATGTCTATGATGTCTGATATTATCATGAGAAAGCCAGAGTGTTTATATTTAGTGTATGCATGGTGGATCTTTTTTTATCCTTTGACTTTTAAATTATTTGTGTCATTATAGTTAAAATATGTTTCACTTTTAAAACATCACCCAGTTAGAGTTTTGAGTTTTCATTCAGTATAAAAATCTTTGCCTTTTAATAGGAGTATTTAGCCCACTAGCATTTAATGTATTTGATTTGGATCTACCATCTTGTTACTTGTTATCTCTTTGTTCCATTTGTTCCTTGTCCTGTTTTTACTCCTTTCACTGCCTAACTTTGGATTAATCCAATATTTCTTGGTATTTCATTTTATTTATTGTGTTGACATTTTAGCTATTTCTTGTTTTATAGTTGTTGCTCTAAGGATTACAATTTGCATTCTTAACTAATCATAGCTTACCTTGAATTACTATTATGCTACTTCCTGTATAATGTATGAAACTTTCACTAAAATACTTCCATTTATCCTCACCTGTTTTTTATGCCAATATTGTCATTCACTTTACATGTATATGTATTACAAATGCTGTAATGCAATATTGTTTTTGCTTAAAACAGTTAGTTGTTTTTCAAAGACATTAATACAAGAGAAAAATGTCTTGGATTTGTCTACATATTTACCATTTAGTCTCTCTCCATTTCTTTACATAGATGTGATTTTCTGTCTGGTGTTTTTCCCTTTAGCCTGAAGAACTTTAACATTTCCATAGTACTTGTTGGGTGACAGCTGTTTTTCTTTCAACACTTTGAAAATGTCTTTCCATTGTCTCCTGGCTTGCATTGTTTCTAATGAGAAATTAGCCATCATTGTATTGTTTTTTCCCTTCATGTGATACATATTTTTTTCCTGTGGTTCAATTTAAGATTTTCTCTGTCTTTTTCACCCAAACATTTTGACTAATGTGCATAAATTTGATTTTATTTTTGTTTGTTTTGCTTAAGGTTTGTTGAACTTCTTGGATTTGGGGGCTGTTGTTTTCTTTAAATTAGGAAAAACTTGCTCATTATTATTTTAAATATTTTTTTCTGCTTCAAACTTTTCTTCTTTCTAGGAAACAATTTTCAAGTGCGTTAAACTGTTTGCTATTGCTTCATAGGTCATTGTGGCTCTGTTTTCTTTTTTCTAGCCTTTTGTCTCTTTATTACTATCAGCATGTCTTCAAATTCAGTGATCTTTTCTCTGCTGTTATGTCCATCTAGTAAAGTTTTCATTTTGAAAGTTATATTTTCAGTTTTAGAATTTCAATTTTGTTCTTTTATCATTTCCATTTCTTATCTTCCACTTTTTATTTCTTTCTTTACCTTTAAATGTTTGGATACATTTTAAATAACTGTTTTAAAGTAATTTTCTGCTAATTTTAAAATTTTTGTTATCTCTGGGACTGTTTCTATTGACTTTTCCCCCCCCTCAGTTATAAGTCACACTTCCTACTTTGTATGTGTAGTAATTCTTTTTAATTGTGGTGAAAAACATATAACATAAAATATACCATTTCAACATTTAAAAGTGTACATTCAGTGGCATTAAGTACATTTACAATGTTGTGTAACTATCATCATTATCTTGTTCCAGAACTTTTTAATCACCCAAGATGGAAATCCTGTACCCGTTTAGCAGTCACTCCTCATTCCTTCTCTTCCTCCCTCCATCCCCTCACAATCACTAATCTGCTTTTTATCTCTATGGATTTGTCTATTCTGGATATTTCATGTAAATAGAGGCATACAATATGTCGTCTTTTGTGTCTGGCTTGTTTTACTTATCAGAATGTTTGAGAGGTTCATCCATGTTGTAGAATGTATCAGTACTTCATTCCTTGTTATGGCTGAAAAATATTCCATTCCATCTAAAATGTGGATATACCACATTTTGTTTATTCATTCATCTGTTGATGGACATTTGGGTAGTTTCCACCTTTTTGGCTATAGGAGTAGTGCTGCTATGAAAGTTTCTGTTTTAATACCTATTTTCAATTCTTTTGGGCATGTAACTAGGAGTGGGATTGCTGGGTCAAATGATAATTCTATGTTCAGCTTATTGAAGAAATTTTGATTGCATAAAGAATGTTGAATTTTTTTCCAATAGCAGTTAATTTACTGGTGGTTCAGCTTGATTCTGGTGAAGATTGAGGTTCATCTTGTCAGGGTGTGTGAGTAACCCTGACTTTAGAGATAGAACAGGCTTATTCTTAAAATAAGGAGTTCCCAGGATTAGCTGTTTCTAGGTTAACTGATAGAGGGCCTAGGTTAATATTCTAATTAAGTTTGAGTGAGAAAAGGAAGAGAGAGTCCAAAGTGTATCTATATCATTATTTTTATTTGTTTTTAGAACAGAATACTCATAAGAATGTTTATAGGCTAAGGGAAAGGACTGAGAAGAGAAGCAGAAGTAGACAAAGAGTGAGGGAGTGTGTGAGGGGTGAGGTCACGGAGGAGGCAGGTGGGATACGCTAGAGCTCCCCAGCTCCATCTCCAGCCACAGTCCCTTGGCATCCCACACTCTAAACATACTGAACTTCTCTATTCTTTTCAAATGCTCCAGGCTCTCTCCCACCTGTGAACCTTCAAAAAACCTGTGTCTCTTATCTGAATAACATTCCCATTAATTATTAGTCAACCAACTCTCAAACTTTAATAACCGATAAACATCTTTCAAGTGTCAGCTTAAACATAATTTTTTCCAGGAAGCCGTCCCAATCCCAGTACATTATTTTAGGACCCCTGCTATGTTTCTATCTGTTATTTAGCACAATGATTCTTAACTTTGGCACATATCAATTACCTAGGTAAATTCCCAAAATCCACGTCTCTGAGCCCACAGCTAGAGTTTCTTATTTAACTGATCTCACTTGTTCATGTTTGTGAAGATCCTATTCAGATGAAGGAGCTGCCACTGGAGGTGGAGGAAATGTTGAGACTTCTATGGCCTTACTTTTGTGTTCTATGTGATGGAGATTCACACAGGAGCATTTAAGATCAGGGTCTCAGTACCATTAGCAAAGAGTGTCATGGTCGAGGATGTGCATCTGGCAGGAATGACCAGGGATGGCTTCAGTGAAGTTCTCCAACAGAATGAGAGTCTATTATCGTATTTAAAGTAATGAGGAAATCATCTAAAGGTTTGGAGGTTTCCCTAGCCTTCCAGCTTCAGGACCTCTTCAAATGCCATTGATTTCGAACAAGTGACCCCAGCTTGAGACAGAATGACTTTATGGAGATAAAAAGAAAATAGCTCCTCCCCACTAAGTCATATTATGTCACTGTTGACCCTAACAGCAATTACTCCTCATTGTTCCCTTCCCTAACATTTTAGCAAAGTAGTGTTAGCAGTTTCTCTAGGTTTTTCTTGGGTCAGGCAGACACATTTTTCAATAAAGTCACAGAGGCAATTATTTAAAATGTTACTTCCAACTATTGACAAATACACCTCTTAAACACTTCCTCTGGAAATGTCTCTGACCTCAGTGGGTCACCAGAGGACAAGAGTGGACTTGCAGTTAAATGTACCAACTATATAAACTAAAATACATTTGTTTAATGACCTGTAGTGATTTCTCCCTAAAATGGAATTTTGACTCAAGTTGGAACTGCAGTGTGATTTTCTTCTAGGAAGAATGAAGAACAAGTCCATTGCTTAGTTAGTATTGCGTTTGGTTAAGAGAGCTGGTTAAACAATCCTGAGTTAAATTAAATCAATGGAATTTTCAATGTAAAACAATTTTAGTAGCTGAAGATCTATTGCAATGGAGATCTAATCAGGGGTTCAGAAGGATTTTAAGTTTCTGGAAATTGGGGAATGGATTTGGGGAAAAGAGAGAAGGCACTGGAGAATAAATGCTTCTTCTGATAAAACAATGTATATCTTCTGTTTTATTTTTCATTTATTTAACATTTTTGAGACCTCATCTGTGCTAGTGCTAGGAACCCAGTGATATACAGAACATGTTGAGTGTCCTTAATGTCTCCTAGTCCATTCAAAGAAAAGAGTTAATATCATAAGTGTCGCATATGGAGGATGCCCAATGTGCTGTGGAAGAATTAATGAGTGTTTAATGCTACTGAGTAAATGGCATAAGGCAGGGAAGTCTTAATTGAGGGGTGAGGTTTCAGTCAGATATGGGGAACGAGTAGATCCTCATTCATTAAGAAGAGATGGTGGGAGTAAGAAGGGGAAGAAGATAATTTCAGGTAGAGTGAATAACAAGTACACAATTATGGCTGCAGGAATAGAAGAACATGGAGTGATTGTGGAATTACCACATATTTAACGTAGCTAAAACCTAAGGGCATGCATAACTGGAGAAGAGAGGATTTTCAATAAATAAATAAATAAATAAATAAATAAATAAAGGAATTTGGACTTTATCCTGCAAATCAGAGGTTCATGTTTTCAGCTTCATAATAATCACTTGTGGAACAAGTTATAATGATTCTGTTCAGTAAGTTATTCTGAGGAAGGAGGTTCAAGGCTCAAACTTGAGGAGTCAGTGCTGTAGACCACGGATTGGCAAACGTTTCCTGTAAGGTGTAGCACTGGACTTTTACATAGTAAAGAGCTTAGGATTTACAGGCCAAGAGGCAAAATTAAAGATATTATATAGGTGCTTGTATAACAAAAGATAAAACAAATTTCTAAATTTTTAGATGGACAAAGTTCAAAATATAATAATAGTAATTGAGTACAAGTGTTTGTAATATAGGTCTACCAATGAGAAGAATGGAATTCTTCTTTTTTTTGACATAACATTTCACTTAATTAGGGTTCAAAGTTAGTCTTACCTATCATCAAAATCAATTGCAAATGTTATTTACTAACGATAATCTGTAATGAGATTTTTGTGTATTTCATCTTGAAACTGTCCTTTCACACAGGCAGGTACTGCCAAATACTGATGCTAATCCATGAGCATGTGATTTTAATTGAGCATATGTATTTCTTGGAAGGCATTTATAGAATTCTATTCAAGTGTTCTCTTGGTATTAGATTAGGTGTAAGATCCTCAATTGCACAGTTACATGGATATTTAAATACAGAAATTTCCTTAGCACTTGCAATAAGGTGTGACAAATGCTGCTGAGTTATAATTTGAGATTGGAAAATACATCTGCTGCAAATTTGTGGGGAAATATGGTTCTTGCTTCTTGCTTTTACATTTGACAGCACAGGGAGCATCTAAAGTAGTGACATTACTTGTGATTTTATCAATATTAGTTGTCATTAGAGTGACTTTACTTTTATTACAGTGTAAAAGTTACCTCTAAATGATGTTTCACCTTGTAATTTCAGGTTGAACTAATTAAGAAGCATTATCAAGTCTGCAGCACAGTCTAATTTCCAAAGCCGTGTGGTGTTTAATAATAGAGGATGTTTTTCTCTTTATTCAGAAAAATTTCATTGTTGGCCCTGAGCTCAAAGCATTGTAATAGGGCCAGCCCAGTGGTCCAGTGGTTAAGTTCATGTGCTCCGCTTTGAATGCCTGGGGTTCATGGGTTCAGATCCCGGGCGTAGACCTAGCACCTGTCGTCAAGTCATGTTTTGGCGGCATCCCACATAAAATACAGGAGGGCTGGCACAGATGTTGGCTCAGTGACAACTTTCCTCAAGTGAAAAGAAGAAGATTGGCAAGAGATGTTAGCTCAGGGCCAAGCTTCCTCACACGCACACAAAATTATAATAAAATTGTACCATACTAATCCATAGATCAGCCTCTGTAAAATTAGCACAAGGTAGAGAAAGTCTAATTCAACAGTATGCAATAGAATCAAGTATTTTCTGCAAAGTTCATGCTGATGAACAATAAAATCACCAGTCATAAGCTTTAAACATCTTACATTTTCACCACCTTTCTAAATTTATCCAGTTAATCCTTTTTGTGCTCCACACACACTTTTACCAACAATCAGTGTAAGACATCTCAGCATATTGCACTTCATATTGTGTTGAATTAGTGTTTTATTAACTTGTTTAAAAATATTCTTGGGGCCGCCAGTGGTGTAGTGGTTAAGTTCATGCACTCTGCTTTGGTGGCCTGGGGTTTGCAGGTTCGGATCATGGGTGTGGACCTACACACTGCTCATTAACCTATGCCATGGTGGCATCCCACATACAAAATAGAGGAAGATTGGCACAGATGTTAGCTCAGCGACAATCTTCATCAAGTGAAAAGAGGAAGATTGGCAACAGATGTTAGCTCAGGGTCAATCTTCTTCACCAAAAAAAGAAAGAAAAAAAAATTCTTGTCTTGGTTGTGCAGTGGGCAGAGGCTGGAAGAATTTTGAGGAGCATGATAGAAAAAGTCTAGATTGCCTTGAAAGAGTGTTAGTTGAAATAAGAATGTTAATGACACTTCTGGTAGGACTCATAAGGAAGTAAAGAGCATGGTAGGAAAAACCTATTTAATCCTAGAGAACATCTAAATTGTCATAAACCAACTGTTGGTAGAAATACAGACATTAAAGTTGCTGCTGCTGAGGACTCACAAGGCAATGAGGAACGTATCATTGGAAACTGAAGGAAAGAAGATCCTTCAAGCACAGTGTCAAGAAAGCTTAGTGGAATTGTGTCCCACAGTATGTAGAAAGCAGTATTTCTAAGTGACAAACTTGGATATACAGACCGAGAGATTTACAAGCAGAGTGTTTAAGGTACTTGCTGGTTTCTTTTTGCTGCTCATGATAAAGTGTGAGAGGAGAGAGATAAATAGATGGAAGAATTATTAAACACAAAGGAGTCAGGTCTTGAAAACTGTGGGAATTCTCAGCCTATCCAGATCAAAAAAGATGCTAAAGTTAGGAAATTCACTGTCAGGAAAACTTTTGCTCATGCTTTCGGAGATTTACAAAGCTGGAGTTTGAGCATCCAGCTACAGAAAGGAGAGACCTAACAAAGAGACAGTTCCAGAGACCTGCACAGGGTCCACCACAAGGATTCATCAGAGGGACCACCTCGAGTATTCAGCTGAATAGTGATTGGCACATGCATGTGAGAAAAATACTCATGGCTGGGGAAAGACCCACCCAAATGGTCAGAGCTAAAAGTCCCTGGATTTCACATCAGGATAGGAATAGTGCCTATTCCTTCTCGGTAGGACAGAAAACTTTATCATTCAGGGATCCCTGAATAGAGTATCCACAAGAATTTTGGCTCAGTGATGGTGAGGGGTGTTTAACTATAGGCTAAATGCTTTTATGCTTTGCTTAGGAGTGCTAAACACAAGACCCAGGAGAATCAAACTATCTCCTAGTGACGGAGGCAAATCCCAGAGTTGTTCAAGAATATCTGTAGGAATAAAAAAAAATCAAGCATCTAAGTGAGTAAAATCATAATATCAGGCATGAAATAAAAAATTACCAGGCAAGCAAATAAGCAAGAACATATGACCCTTAATGAGGAGAAAAATTACGGAGGAAGAAATAGATAACTTGAAGAGCCTTGTACATCAAAAAAATGAAATTTGCAGTTAAAAAACTCCCTCTACCCTCTTTAAAAAACCAAGACCAAACAAAACAACGAACAAACAAACCCTATGGGGCCAGATAGATTCACGGGTGAATTCTACAAAAAAATTTAAAAGAGAAATAACTTCAATTCTATACAAACTCTTTCAGAGGAAAAAGCCAGAATTATTCTGTGAGGCCAGAATTATTCCAATACAAAAATGAGATGAAACTATTGCAAGAAAAATAACTGGAGACCAATAAGCCTCATGAATATAGATGCAAAATATCTCAACATAATTTTAGAAAACCATATCTAACATTATATAAGAATAATACATCATGACCAAGCAGAGGTTATCCCAGAATCACAAAGATGCTTTAACATTTGAAAATGAATTCCTATAATTTTCCATATTAGGAAGCTAAAAAGGAAAAAAAAAAGATTATCTCCATATATCTGGCAAATTATAGCATCTGTTCTTGATAAGAAATTTGCAGTATTGGAGGAATAAAAGGGAATTCTTCAAACTGTTAAAGGTAATCTATTGAAAATTTACAAATATCATAGTTAATACTGAAATATTGAAAGTTTTCCTGGAAACATCAGGAAAAAGGCAAGGATTTCTACTCTCACGACTTCTGTTCTATGTTGTGCTGGCGTTTCTCACCAGGGCAATAAGACAAAGAAATAAAAGGGAATCCAGAATGAAAAGAAACCTTTCTTTATTGGCAGAAGACAGGCTCTAGCATAGTAGGTTGTACTAGCTCAACAAGGGTTTGCTGAATGAATAAAGATTGTATTGAAGCTTGTGATAAGAAAGACACACTTCTTTAGCTTTATAGCGTGCTTTCCTTTATACTTCCTCGAGCTCTGAATGAGTGTCCATTTCACTGCACTTCACCCACTGCAAGAATGAATAGCACATTGAAAAGTCTTCACAGCTTTGGCAAATGAAAGTTGGAATTTCATTTTAGTGTGTTTTTCTTTGATCACTATTAAATTTGAGCATCTTTTCATATAATTACTATTCATGTGGATTTTCCTTTTGAAAATTATGTGTTCTTGCTCTTTGCTCATTTTTGCATTGAAGTATAGTCTTATTTATAATGATATTTATTAAATAATGTCCACGTGTATACTGTACATATACATTTTGAAATCATTTACCATGTCAATTGACCTTTAATACTTGAGTATTTAAAATATTTTTAAATGATTCATGTTAATTGTTTAAAATATGAAGCTAGAAAAAATGCAAAGGAAAAGCAATAAAATTTTGTTAATTTATTTCTAAAAAGCTAAGTAATGCTATTTATTACATAAGTTTTCAATTCATAAGTGATTTGGTTACCAGAATGTCATATAGCAAGTATTTATTCATACTTGGATGTGTCTATGGAATTATTCTGATTTGTGGTGGCGTCTGCTGTTACTGTTTGATGGTTGTGGTTTTGCATAAACTCCTCCATATGCTTCTTTACATACCAGCCAGTTCCACTGTCACTCCATGATGCTATTATTAATTTCTAGATGAATCTCAAACTAATTTTGCAGCTTATTCCCAAAACCAAGCGATTGTTCACAGAATTACTTGAACTCATAAATTATTTTAGGAAATTGTTATTTAGTGCTGTTAATTCTAATAGTCTATTATATTTTTGGCTAGTTTTTCAAGCATAAAGGAGCAATCTTGATTTTTTCCCCCCTTATTTTGCTTAGCTCTTGGAAACTCCTTAAAATTGGGTTAGTTTCATGGAAATATCTTCCTGCTTTGTTTTTCTTGAATCTCTTCTGCTGTGAAAAAGAAATACAAAAAATAAGAAAATCAGAAACAAACAAAGAAGGTATAGAATAAGTGAGTATAGGCTGCATGTCTGAGGACAAGCTGATCCTCTACCCACCAGCTTTGTTACCCAAGACCCCCAAGATATTGACGCCATTATGCTGGAAAAGGCCCTGAGACCTGGGCACCCTGGGAAGGCATTTTAGATCCTGCTACTCTCAACATTGTCCCTTTACACCTTTGACCGATGACATCTTAGGAAAATCAAAGGAAGAACTGAAATTTTTAAAGGTACTTTCTTATTTTTCCTCATTTCAAACTCTGTTTTCCTATTTGCTTTGTTTTTCTCTCTCCTCAAAACTTCCATTACCTGTGACAGAAAATTTAACTTAATCTCACAGGTATCACAGGAAGATCCACTTCCTTTAGATACACTGTCATCTTTGCAAGAAGGATCTTGTTCTATGCTCCAGTCCCTAAATTCTTCCTCAACCCAAGCAATAATCAGGTTGTATCTGTGAGGCAATCCTATTCCCTTCCCCAAAATTTATCAGGCACTCAGTGGGCTGATGGGTGATGAAACCAGCCTCATGAGAATGAGACATTTGAGTCTTAGCAGACTTATGAAAAAACATCAGGTGCCTGTCTCCCATGAGAGGCAGAGAGTATGTACCATTCACAATAGAACTAATTTTGATGTTTTCACCACTAAACCTACTGGTGCTAGGTGGTCTGTGGGACCTAGGGAGCCTCAAGAAGAGTCTGACACCATTGTGAGTAGGGGTGAAGCTGCTACAGAACCAAAGGACATGGACACAAGTGGAAATAGCCCAGATCTGAGCCTGCATGAAGGACAGAGGGCTCCAAATGGTCCTTTGCCTTCTTTATCACGGAGCTATAGCACACAACCCTTTCCCCATCTGGTGACAACTAGAGGGTTTACTCACTTAGTTTCCACATCCTGGATGGTGTTAGGAAGAGGCTGATTCCTGGTTTCAGGAAGGAGGAGGACAACAAGACCAGCAAGGATGGAGGAGACTCCATAGATGATCCAGGGCAGGTCGGGGGAATACACTGTCAGGATCATCAGGAGAGGAGCCAGAGTTGCCCCAAGCCTACTGAACATTGCATTAAGTCCTATAGCTATTGACCTAGGGTGCAAATAACAACAGGAAGAAGAGTTTGAAAAAACCTATACATATAAGTTCTTATTTATCATTTTCACTTCATTCTGGGGGACAGTCCAGCAGAGTTGTTAAACACGTGGGCTTTGATGGCAAGCCCTAAGTTCTACCTCTGTTGTTTTCTGATTGACAGTATCACGTTGGTAACTGCTTTAAACCTCAGTTTCATTGTTACTAAAATATGGGTACCCGTAGTACCAATCCTGTGGAGTGGTTCTTAAGATTAAATGAAGCGATGCATTAAAGGACTCGGCACAGTACCGGACATAAATTCATCTTTCATAATCGTTGGCTCTCAGTTGCTGCCTTGATTCCTGTCACCATTCACTCTTCTGACACCTAAGAAGTCTCAGTTTTACCCCCCCCAATACATGTCAATTATTTCAGAAAGTCCTGTTTTGAAATCAGATGGACGATCTGTTAGCCCATGTACCTGAGCACTGTGGGAACAAGTTCGTTGTGGTGGACGGTATGAGTTGTAAAAATGGCAGTAGTAGCACCAATTCCCAAAGTTGCTAGAGCCACACGCAGGGTCTGCATTTCTGGAGAGGAAGACCAGGGAGAGTCAGGAAATCTTGGCTGAAGAATCTGTCAACCCCCAAATAACCATAAAAAGATCCTACTGGAAGGTTTTACATACATATTCTAGTTGGGAGTGCCTCAGGTTGTGTTATGTGGCATGCCGCCTCAGCATGGCCTGATGAGCGGTGCCATGTCTGCGCCCAGGATCCGAACCAGTGAAACCTTGGGCCGCTGAAGTGGAGCGTGCAAATTTAACCACTTGGCCATGGGGCCAGCCTCAATTCTGTCTAATGTTTTGTGTGCACTTTCTGCAGGACGTAGGACTAGATGTGGATAATAACTAGGAGTTTATGACCTATGCCTTGAGTAGTTTAGAATTAAAGGGGTAGGAACAATTTTTGACCAGGGACAGGTGTTCCACCATACAGTAATAAAAGGACTGGACTTATTTGGTAGCAGACAGTGGGAAGAGAAACAAGTTCTAGAACAATTCAGGATTAAAAAAACAGTATTAAAACTTCTATTTGGAAGTAAATCATGTAATAGTGGGAACCACTGATACTGAAAATTCAAAAAGGTGCTTTTTATTCAATAAAACATCATAAATAGGACTTTATAACAATGGAGAGGGCTGCCTATAAGGCAGCAGGCTGTCATCAGGAGGACGACTGGGATCCTGAAAATTACCTTCTTGCTCTGGGAGGTAGGTGAAGCATGGTGACTACTCAAGTTCTCATAATCATTGCCTATGGTCATTCTGTTAATTTACTAAATAGATTTTAAGAGAGGCTGGATTAGCTTCTTAATCTATTACTTGTTTAGGGGTAGGCTAAGAGATATATTAAGATTAGCCTCTTCCCTTGTTTCTACTGTATGCTTCTCTGCCTGAAGACAAGTGTTTTTTATTCACTGAAGTCAAGAAGTCTCTCATAATAAAGTGTTGCATTTATGGTGAATTAATACCAGCCTCAAAAGTCAATACATGGGGATGAGGAAGTAGGCATATCACAGAGGCCTTAAAAATCAGTAAGAGCCCTAGACAGAGGAAGTAAAGCCCCCACTGTGGGATATAATTGCAAGGCCCAGCCCTTCCATGGTTGTTATTAAAAGTGTGATTGGCCAAAGGGCAAGTGGTTAGTTGTTTTTCTAAGGAAACCTGAGGAATAATTGGAACTGATGTCCAGATTCATCCTAGATGTGATGAAGACAAACATGGGTCTGAACTACTCCCTGCTGACATTTGTTCTGTAAGAGCCTAAGTCTTGCTAACAACTTTTTGTCAGACTCAGTTCTGAACCCTCACACAGACTTCAAGAAATCCTTTGATTTTCAGTGGAAAATGCCATTATTTTGGCATTAGGCAGGTAAGACAAATGTAATCCCTGAGGAATGGGGGGCAACCACTTACTTTCTCCAAACTCCTGTCTCTCTCACCTTGGGACAAAAAGATGTTGACCAGAATGGGAATTCCTACCAGGAAGGAGGACACCATCTGGCTTATTCGACGACCCACATGATTCATTGTCAAAAGAACAGCACATCTGACTATGAAGGTGACAGCTCCAAAGATAATCTGGAACAGGAAAATGTTGCTCCCAAAGTGCTGCAGATTGAGCATCAGGCCGAGAAAGGGTATAGTGGCTGCAAATCTGCAGTGAATAAATGGAGTAAAAACATATTTCATAAGATATAGAACTTAAGACACGCTCCTTCAGATTTCTAAGAAAAGTCCTACAATTGATGACAATATTGGCCCAGGTGGCCTGTGGTCAGTGTTACAGAAAAAGGTCCATCTTGTTCATAGAACATTTATTTTTAAGGCAATGATCTTAAATTAACATAAAATTATTGTGGAACATGATGTTAAAATGGGCTCTTTATTGTTATAGTTTTTACTGGGATCTCAAGAAAAGAGATAGCAAATACACGCATATTCTAGTGAATGTTATAAAACCCTCCATGCAAGGAAGAAATATTAAATTTGACCTCATCACTCAACTGGAGGGTATGAAGGGTTGAACATAGATAGGGTAGATGTTGGAAATCAGGGAATAGTTTCTGTGCAGAGGTTCAGCATTGTGCCAGTTTCTCTTCTTTGCTCCCCAGTGTGGACACCTTCTTCTTGACTTCATCTGAGTGAGACTTCAAGGATACTATAGGGAAGAGCTTGACATGTGCTTCCTGGATTCAAGAGTAGAGTGGCCTGACTTTTCTGAGTAATCGAAGATCTAGAAGCAATTGACTATTAGCCTGAAGCATCAGAAGAGAGATAAAGAGACCGGCATCTAAGAATACCTCCAGTAACATAGGCAAGGATGCATTTGCTCATAGATTAGTTAGGCTCTGGAAGAGAGAGTGGGTCTGGGTCATTTTAATTTCTGTGTGAGAAGAGGGAAGGGAAAAGGGTTTGGGATGGGCAAAGTTACCAAGAATAGGGCAATACATGACCAAATTTGCAGGGCCTGGAGAGAAAATGTACCCAGGAGCCAGGGAAAAATGCATTTCTTACATCACAGGAAATGGAGTGCCATGACAAATGGTTCCAGTGGCAGCCTCTAGGGAACCTACATACAAGTGCTCCAAGGAAAGGAGTCTGCTTTGATCGTCTACTGTGTCCAGCTTCCAACATTTACCAATGCTCAGACTTTTCCTTCCCATTAACTCAGCTCCTTCCCCAACTCTGAGTATGTGGAATTCAGAAAAGTGGCCCATAAATTAGAGCATTGAAGAGGACGCACAACATGACTAAATGGAGAAAGAGGCAACAATAGCTTTGCCTGTTGCCGTCTCAACCCCTAAGCCTTCTGAGACAGGTCTGAACTAGGCAGATAGAGAAGGTATAACTCTGAATGAAGATCTGAGGTCTAATTCCTGTACTTGGCTGAAATACACTAATTACTAAAATGAGGCTATTCTTGTGAGTGAAAGGATGGGAGGTTTTTCTTTAATGAGAAGAGTATACATTATGTGGCCTGTCGGAGGTTTCATCTAGGGATGGGGAAAGAGCCACAGAGCAGGTTTAAAAAGAAAGGTGAGGAGATATGAGGCGAAGATTACGATTTTTTGTATGGCCCTCTGCATTCTGATTATTCAACAAGAATTATTGTGATAAGAATCATAGACAAAATTTTTTTAAAAGCATGTTTTAGAAAAATACATAGACTATGATACAATTTATGTATACATTTTATAAATATGAAAGGATACTATGTATTACTTAGGGATAAATACCAATGTAGAAAGGTATAATGAAAGGCTTGGTAGTGATAAAAAATGGTATGCCAGTACCATTTGAAAAAAGTGATGGATATGTGCCTAAGGAAGATTACAGACCTCAATTGTCTTAGATTGGATTTCTTAATCTTGGAAGTGGATATAGATATGTTTATTGTTTTTATTACTATTATTATTAGTTATAACTTTATTATTTTTGTAACATTAAATAATCCATATTATATTTCAAAATTTTTAAATTTAAGTAAGCTAAATAATGGGTATTTGTTTCCTCCAGCTTTATTGAAGCATAACCGACAAAAATTGTATATATGTAAGATGTACAATGTGATGTTTTGAAAAACATATACATTGTGAAATGATGATCACAATCAAGCTAATTAACATATCCATCATTCCACATAGTTATCATATTTTTGTATGTGGTAAGGACACTTAAGATCTGTATCCTTCACAAATTACAAGTATACAATATAGTATTATTAACTACAGTTGCCATGCTGTACATTAGATCTCTACAACTTAATTCATCTTGCAAACTGAAACTTTTTAACATTTGACCTACATTTCCCCATTTCCCACTTCCTGCAGCTTCTGGCAACCACCATTCTACTCTCTGCTTTTATGAGTTCTACTCTTTTAGATTCCACATATAAGTGAGATCAAGTAGTATTTGTCTTTCTGTGTCTGGCATATTACACTTAGCATAATATCCTTTAGGTTCCCCCATGTTGTTGCAAATGGCAGGATTTCTTTCCTTCTGAAGGTTGAATAATATCTCATTGTGTATATATATTAATTTTCTTTATCCATTCATCTGTCAGTGGACACTTAGATTGTTTCCATGTCTTGGCTATGTTGAATAATGCTGCAATCAACAGGGGAGTGCAGCTATCTCTTCAAGATACTAGTTTCAATTCCTTTGGATATGTAACCAGAAATGGGATTGCTGGATCATAAGGTAGTTGCATTTTTTTAAAGATTGGCACCTGAGATAACATCTGCTGCCAATCTTTTTATTTTTCTTCTTCTTCTCCCCAAAGCCCCCCAGTACATAGTTGTATATTCTAGTTGTGAGTGCTTCTGGTTGTGCTATGTGGGACACTGCCTCAGCTGGCCTGATGACCAGTGCCATGTCCACACCCAGGATCTGCACCAGCGAAACCCTGGGTTGCTGAAGCTGTGTGTGTGAACTTAACTACTTCGCCTCAGGGCCGGCCCCAAGTAGTTTCATTTTTTGATGAAACTCCATACTGTTTTCCAGGATGGCTGTACCAATTTACATTTCTACCAACAGTGTACAAATCCTCTCCAACACTTATTGTTTTTTTGTCTCTTTGATCATACCCATTCAAACAGGTGTGAAGTGATATCTCATTGTGGTTTTGATTTGCATTTCCCTGATGATTAGTGATGTTGAGCACCTAGCTCTGGCTAGGATTTCCAGTATTGTGTGGAATAGAAGTGGCGAGAGTGGACATCTTTACCTTGCTCCTGATCTTTAGAGAAAATCTTGCAGCTTTCACCACTGAGTATGATGTCAGCTGTGGGCTTATCGTATATGGCCTTTATTGTGTCGAGGTAAGTTACCTCTATACCTAATTTGTTGCGAGTTCTCATCACAAAGTGTACTGAGTTTTGTCAAATGCATTTCCTGCATCTACTGAGGTGGTCATATGATTTTAATTATTAATTCTGTTAATGTGGTGTTTCACATTATGTGATTTACGTATGTTGTACCATCCTTGAACTCTAAGTTTAAATCCCATTTGATTGTAATATATGATTCTTTTAATGTGATGTTCAATCTGGTATGGTCATATTTTATTGAGAATTTTTGCATATGTTCATCAGGGATATTGACTTGTAGTTTTCTTTTCTTGTAGTGTCTTTGTCTGGCTTTGGAACTAGGGTAATTCTGGTATAATGAAACTAGTTTGGAAGTGTTCGCTACCTTTCAGTCTTTTGGAATAGTTTGAGAAATCGTGTTAATTTGTCTTTAATTGTTTCATAGAATTCACCAGTGAAACCATCTGATCCTGGGAAATTTTTGATGGCATATTTTAAATTACTGATTCAATCATTTTACCAATGGGTCAGCTCAAATTTTCTATTTCTTCATGATTCAGTCTTGGTAGGTTGTAAGTTTCTAGAAATTTATCTTTTTCTTCTAGGTTATCCAATTTCTTGGTGTATAATTGTTCATAATAGTCCCTTATGACTCTATATTTCTGTGGTGTCAGTTATAATGCCCCCTCTTTCATTTCTGATTTTGAGTCTTCTTTTTTCTTGTAGCTAAAGTTTTGTTAATCTTTTCAAAAACCAGCTCTTAGTTCCATTGATCTTTTTAAATTAAGATTATGACAGTTTACAACCTTGTGAAATTTCAGTTGTACATTATTGTTAGTCATGTTGTGGGTACACCACTTCACCCTTTGTGCCCTCCCCCCAACCCCCCTTTCCCCTGGTAACCACCGATCAGCTCTCCTTGTCTATATGTTAACTTCCACCTATGAGTGGAGTCATACAGAGCTCGTCTTTCTCTGTCTGGCTTATTTCGCTTAACAAAATACCCTCAAGGTCCATCCATGTTGTTGCGAATGGGACGATTTTGTCCTTTTTTATGGCTGAGTAGTATTCCATTGTGTATATATACCATATTTTCTTTATCCAATCATCAGTTGCTGGGCAAAGTTGCAGGGTATAAAATCAACATACACAAATCAGTAGCATTTCTATACACTAACAATGATCTAACAGAAAAAGAACTCAAGAACTCAAGCCCATTCACAATCGCAACGAAAATAATAAAATACCTTGGGATAAATTTAACCAAGAAAGTGAAAGATTTATACAATTAAAACTACAAGACTTTCTTGAAAGAAATTGATGACAACATAAAGAGATGGAAAGACATTCCATGCACATGGATTGGAAGAATAAACATAGTTAAAATGTCCATACTACCTAAAGCAATCTACAGATTCAACGCTATCCCAATCAGAATCCCAATGACGTTCTTTACAGAAATTGAACAAAGAATCCTAAAATTCATATGGGGCAACAAAAGACCCCGAATTGCTAAAGCAATCCTGAGTAAGAAGAACAAAGCTGGAGGCATCACAATCCCTGATTTCAAAACATACTACAAAGCTACAGTAATCAAAACAGCATGGTACTGATACAAAAACAGGTGCACAGATCAATGGAGCAGAATTGAAAGCCCAGAAATAAAACCACACATCTGTGGACAGCTAATCTTCGACAAAGGAGCTGTGGGCCTACAATGGAGAAAAGAAAGTCTTTTCAACAAATGGTGCTGGGAAAACTGGACAGCCACATGTAAAAGAATGAAAATTGACCATTCTTTTTCACCATTCACAAAAATAAACTCAAAATGGATCAAAGACCTAAAGATTAGTCCTGAAACAATAAGTCTTCTAGAAGAGAATATATGCAGTACACTCTTTGACATCAGTTTCCATCAGTTTCAAAAGAATCTTTTTGGACACCATAACTCCTCAGATGAGGGAAACAATAGAAAGAATAAACAAATGGGACTTCATCAGACTGAAGAGCTTCTTCAAGGCAGGGGAAAACAGGATTGAAACAAAAAAAACAGCCCACTAATTGGGAAAAAATATTTACAAGCTACTTATCCATTGATCTTTTTTAAAAATTGTTTTTCTGGTTTCTATTTCATTTATTTCTGCTCTGCTCTTTGTTATAGCCTATCTTCTGTTAACTTTGGGCTTAGTTTGTCCATCTTTTTCTACTTCCTTGAGATGTAAATTTAGGTGGTTTATTTGAAAACCTTCTTTTTTCTTAACATAGGAATTTATTGCTATAAACGTCCCTCTTAAAGCTACCTTTGCTGCATCCCATAACTTTTGGTGTGTTGTGTTTCCACTTTCATTTGTTGCAAGATACTTTTTGATTTCTTCTTTGGCACGTTATTTCAGGATTGTGTTGTTTAATTTCCACATATTTGTGAATTTTCCTATGTTTTTCTTGTATTGATCTCTAGTTTCATATCATTATGGTTGGAAAAGATAATTGATATGATTTCAATTTTTTATAATTTTTTGAGATTTCTTTTGTGGCCTAATGTGATCTATTCCTGGAGAATATTCAGTGTGTGCTTGAGAACAATGTGTATTCCTCTGTAGTTTGATGAAATGTTTTGTACATATTTTATGGGTCCATTTGATACATAGTGATATTCAATTCCACTATTTTCTTATTGATTTTCTGTCTGGATGATCTATCCATTGTTGAAAGACTTCTACTCTTATTGTGATGCTGCCTAATTCTTTCCTTAAATTCTGTTACTATTTGCGTCATACGTTTAAGTATTTCAATGTTGGGTGCATATATATTTACAATTGTTATCCTCTTGATGAATAGACCCCTTTATCATTATGGAATTATCTTTTTTGTCTCTTTAGATGTTTTATGACTTCAAGTCTATTTGTCTAATGTAAATATAGCCACCTGTGCTCTTCTTTGTTTACCATTTGCATGTAGCACCTTTTTCCATCTTTTTGCTTGCAGCCTGTTTGTGTTCTTTCAGTTGAAATGAGTCTCCCATAGGCAGCACATAGTTGAATCTTATTTTTTCCCATTCTGCCATTCTATGGTTAATATTAGGATCATATGCCTTCTCTTGCCCCTACAAAGCCAGGCCAGATACTGACAGTTTATTTTGCCTGAAGTGTTTATTTTCCCTGAAGTGTTTAAGGTTATCTGCTCTCTCTCAATTCATCTGAGTCACACTTGCCATCTGTATGTGCTGATGCATGACTGGCAGAGGCTCATGTGTGCTGTCTGTGGTGGTGCACACAAGGTGTTGGCTACAAGGGGGAGTTGTAGATGCACCGTGCTAGGGTAGAATGTGGGTTAGTTGGAGGGCTTTGCAGGTGATGATGCAGAAACTCCTGTTCTGCTATCTTAGTGACGTCACTCAGTAATGAGTATTCTTGATTTCATAATCTGCTTTGCCAGCCAGTTTTCACCTGAGGCAATAAATCAGTTTATATCATTCAATTTTTTTTAAGATTTTATTTTTCCATTTTTTCTCCCCAAAGCCCCCCAGTACATAGTTGTGTATTCTTAGTTGTGGGTCCTTCTAGTTGTGGCATGTGGAATGCTGCCTCAGCATGGCTCGATGAATGGTGCCATGTCTGTGCCCAGGATTCGAATCGGTGAAACCTGGGGCCACCGCAGTGGAGTGCTCGAACTTAACCACTCAGCCATGGGGCCAGCCTCTCACTGAAATTTTTGAATTAAAAGGAAGATAATTTATGGAGAGGTAAGGAAACAGCAAACAAAAACCAATGCCCATCTTTCTCTTTTAAGTTTCTTGAGTGCAGAGAGTAGATCTTGATGCCTCTTGTATCTTTTAAACATAGCACAGTGACTTTGCATGCTTTATTTTTTACTAAGAATCTGATGATGATGATGATGGCAAAGATGATGATGGTGATGATGATAAGCAACGTGTTATCATAATGGTGCCATGACTAATGATTATTCTCCCTGCATACATGGACAAAACTCATCTAGTTTCTGCTGTTGACTATAGTATTTCCACTAGCAGGTACTCCAGCCTTTAGTTCCAGAAGGCAGCCTGGTTGACAGTCTCCTAATCTACGATGAGAAACTTTATCAAGGACCAGATGACTATAGCTGCGTTATCCACTCTTTTTTTCTCCCCAGCTGAAGTGGTGGAATCTCTACTGGTCTGCAGAAAGGAAAGGACAGTTTTTCAGAGTAATAACTTCCAGTACAGGTAATAGTTCCAATGAATAAAAGTATGTTAGAGACAAATGAAAATGTTGAGTTATAAGAATTTACTTTTTATTATCTGATGACAAATTATTTCAGTTTTTAAATTTGTGGTGTGAAATTAAAAATCCTCAGTTCAACATGAAGGCATATTAAGTCCACATTCATCAATTAATATAGTTGCAAAATTTGTGAAGCAATTGTTTACAAAATTAATGTGAAAGATTCATCTACAATCATAGTTGAAAATTTAAAAACATGTCTCTAAGTTACTGATAAAAGATGGAAACAAAAGTTCAACAAGGATGTAGAAGTCTTGTATAACGTCATTATCCAACTTGATCTAATTTCAGTATATAGAACACTACAACCAGCAACAGTAGAAAACTTATTTTTAAAAATATCATATTAAATATTTACCAAAATCAACCATATTGTGGGTCACTAATCAATTCTCAATAAATGCCAAATGAATAAAATCATATGGGGAACTTAAGCTAGAACCAAACAGAGAGGAATGAAAGTAGAAATCAATAACAAAAATATCTAGAGTGTCCACAGGTAATTGGAAAGTAAGTAGACCATTTATAAATAATGATGGGTCAAAAAGGTGCCAAACTGCAAATCAGAAATTATTTTGAATTGATTTAGAATGAAAGATACAGCATCTCAAAACATATGAGTAATGCTAACAGGTAACTTTATGGTTTTGCATGCATTTATTAGAAAAGATGGGAGCTTGGAAAGAAATGAACTAAGCTTCCTTACCTGGAGGATAAACACAACACAACACACACACACACGCAAACAAACCCAAGTAAGTAGAAGCAAAGAAATAATAAAAATAAGAGCAGAAATCAACGAAATAGAAAGCATACAATAGTGCACATTAAGTTATTCTTTGGAAAAATTATTAAACTTCAGAAACTCCTAGCAAGGTGGATCAAAAAAAGTTCAAACACTTGTTATCAATATCAGGAATAAAAAAGGATAATATTCCATATTTCACAGTTTTCTAAAAGATACAAAGAGAAAATTGTGAATAATTTTATGCAAAAAATTTGACAACAAAGGTAAAATGGGCAATTTTCTTGAAAAAATAAGTTGACAAAATTAACACACGTAGAAGTAGAAGTTCTCAGTAGTCCTATCTCATTAGAGAAGTTGAATCTACAATTAACAATTTTCAAGAAAAACACTTAGGCCCAAATAGATTCACTCTTGAATTATTACAAACATTTAAGGCAGAAATAGTAACAATTCAACAGAATAGAGAGTTGAGAAACTGCATATATACAGTCACCTGATTTACAACAAAAGTGTCGCTGAAATTCAACGTGGAAAGGACAGTCTTTTCAATAAGTTGTGACCAAAAAACTGACAATGGGTCTGGAAAAAATGAACCTTGACCCCTTCCACATCTCAAATCCTACACAAAAATTAATTTGAGATGGATCATAGGCATAAACAGGAAAGGTGATAAAAGTTTTGAAAAGAAAACATAGAATATCTCTATAAACTTAGGGTAGCAAAAATTTCTTAAACAAGATACCAGCACCACTGACCATAAAAGAAAAGGTTAATAAGTAGAAATTCATGGAAAATAAAAAATCTAGTCCATCAAAGCACACCATTAGGGAATGGAAAGGTAATCCATAGACTGGGAAGAAATTTAGAATTTATATCTAAAAAAAGAAATAATTGAGAAAAAATTGACAATTTAATAAAAATGGACAAAATTCAGGCGAGAAATGATGTTCTACATCATTAGTAATCATGAAAATGCAAGTTTAAATCATGATATGATGCCATATACTGCCATTGGAAGAGCTACATTCAAATAATTCAGAATAATTAGGATTTGCGAGGATACGGAATAACCAAAACTCATACATTTCCTTGTTGGAGTGTGTATTTGTACAATGAGCACTTTGTATCCATGGGTTTGGCATCTGGGGATTCAACCAAACATGGATTGAAAGACCCATGATGGCTGCATTTGTATGAAACACGTATAGACTTTTTTCTTGTCACTTTTCCCTGAACAATACAACAGCTATTTATATAGCATTTACATTGCATTAACTATTATAAGCAATCTAGAGATAATTTAAAGTATACAGAGGATGTGCATAGGTTATATGCAAATGCTATGCATTTCATATAAGGCGCTTGAGCATCAGAGAATTTTGGTATCCATGGTAGGGAGGTGGTGGGCCTAGAACCATTCCCCCAAGGATCCAGAGGGATGACTATATATGCACTTTGGAATATTGTTTGTGGCTGACTATAGCCAAATATACACATGCCTTACTCCCAGGAATTCATAATAGCCAACAAGTGGGAAAAAACCCAAATCCATAAACAGCAGAATGGATAAATAACTTACGGTATATTCATATGAGGGAAAAAGACCAACAATTAAAAGGAATAAATTACTGCAAAACAAAACGGGAAAGTGATGTCAGCCTCATGGTGGAGTGAGCTTTTCCTTTTGTCTCTCCCCTCTAAGTTACAACTAAATGGACATTCATTAACAAATAGAGGATTCCCTACACAGCACAGTGGGAGGTCTGAGAGATCCATGCAGCCGTACAGCTGAAGGTGGGTAGACTGGATCCCCAGGAAGTGGTGGAACTGAGTGAGCAGACCCCTCCCCTTTCCTGGTGGCAGTGGTCCAGGTCGTGGGGCCTCACACAGTGGCCAGCATGACTGTAAGAGGAGACTGGGGCAGCCCAACCTGCATTCGAATGCCTTTGGAGTGGTGGCCTGGCCTGGGGGAGCACCCATCATGCTATGGCAGCCCCACCCTTGGGAACATTCCCCATGGAGTGATGGCAGCTCAGTCGCTATGAGAGATCCCAGCCATCAAACACAGTGGCTCAGTTGAGCCACCATGAGTGCAAGGCTGGCTCTTGTGTGAAAGAAAGTGCCTCTCCCCTCCTGACTAATGCAGCACCTCAGCTGGCTGCCTGCCAAGCACAGTGGTCCCATCTGCAGAGACCTACTGGCAGAGCACAAAGGCTCTGTCTGCATGTGTGTGCATGACTCACCAAGCAGCTGAGGCCAGCCTGAACAAACACTGAGCAGCCCTACCAGCACAACTTCCAGCAGATGAGTTGGGCTCAGAAAGCACAGCTCCTGCCTGTCCCTCAGTGGTGGCAGGTGAATCTGCTACTTGATACTACCATAAAATGCACTGTCAAAGGGTCAACTCATCAGAAACCATAAGAACTACAGAAACACTTCAGAGCAGAAGAAAAACAACAAGTCTCCAGAAACCAATCCCGAAGTCATAGAAATTTACAATCTAAATGACAGAGAACTCAAAATAGTTGAAGAAACTCAGTGAGTTACAGAAAAACTCAAAGATAGTTCAATGAGCTCAGGAGTAAAATTAATGAGCAAAGGAATTCTTCACTAAAGAGATTGAAGCTCTAAAAAAAAACAAAACAGAAATTCTGGATATGTAGAACACAATTCTTAATAAAAGATAATCTAGAAACCATAAGAAATAAAGCTGACGCTATAGAGGACAGGATTAGTGATTTAGAGGACAGAAATATAGAAATGCTTCAGGTAGAGGAGGAGAGAGAACTAAGATTTAAAAAAATGAAGACACTCTTTGAGAAATATCTGACTCAATTAGGAAAAGCAACATAAGGATTGTAGGTATTCCAGAGGGAGAGGGGAGGGAGAATGGAGCAGAGACCTTCTTCAAAGAGATAATTGTGGAGAACTTCCCACTGGGGAAGAAACTAGACTCACAAGGTTATTAAATCAATAGAACTCTTAATTATATCAGTGCAAAAAGACCTTCTCCAAGGAATATAAAATTAAAACTGACAAAAGTCAATGAAAAAGAAAAAATATTAAAGGCAGCAAGACAAAAGAAAATAGCCTACAAAGGAACACCTATCAGGCTTTCAGTGGATTTCTCAGCAGAAACCTTACAGGCTGGGAGAGAATGGAAGGATATATTCAAAATATTGAAAGACAAAATCCTTCAGCCAAGAATACTCTATCCAGTAAAGTTATCCTTCAGATATGATGGAGAAATAAAATCTTCCCCAGATAAACAAAAGCTGAGGAGTTCATCACCACTAGGCCTGCCTTACAAGAAACATTGAAAAGAGCCCTCCCATCTGAAACTAAAGTGAAAAGGTTTAGAAAACCTTGAGCAATGAGATAAATACTCAGTTAGAATCAGAAAATTTCAGCTCTATATCAGAATAGGTTAGTAAACAATTAAAACATAAAAGATAAAGGGAAGGAAAGCATCAAAAATAACTATAAACACTTCAGTTTAATCACAAATTCACAACACAAAAGAGAATTTGTGACAAAATAACTTATAAGGGGAAGCAGAAAGGGATAAAACCTGCTTAGGCTAATGGAGATAAGAGGCTATCAGAAAATGCACTATCTCATCTATGAGATTTTTTTTTTAAGATTTTATTTTTTCCTTTTTCTCCCCAAAGCCCCCCGGTACATAGTTGTATAATCTTCACTGTGGGTCCTTCTAGTTGTGGCATGTGGGATGCTGCCTCAGGATGGTTTGATGAGCAGTGCCATGTCCGCACCCAGGATTCAAATCAATGGAACACAGGGCCACCTGCAGTGGAGCACGAAAACTTAACCACTCGGCCACGGGGCCAAACCCAAATCTATGAGATTTTTTATACAAACTTAATGGTAATCACTAAGCAAATAATCAAAGTAGAGCCACAAATCATAAATAAAGGGAAAACTGAGAAAATCATAATAGAAAATCACCAAACAGGAATGGCAGTCAGAAATACAAGGGAAAAGAAATAATGGAAATATAGAACAACTGGAAAATGAGATAAAATAGCAATATTAAGCCCTCATATATCAATAATAACTCTAAATGTAAATGGATTTTCTCCAGTCATGAGACACAAAATGGTTGGATCGATTAAAAAACAAGACCCAACAATATGCTGCCTTCAGGAAACACGTCTCAGTTTGAATGACAAACATAGGCTCAGAATGAAGGAATGGAAGACGACATTCCAAGCAAATGGCAAGCAAAAGAATGCAGATGTTGCCATACTTGTGTCAGACAAAGCAGACTTCAAGATAAAAAAGACAAAGAGAGACAAAGAGGGGCAGGATATAATGATAAAAGGGACACTCTATCAAGAGGACATAGCACTTATGAATATATAGTGTTCTATAGTACATAGTATACCTTACACAGGAGCACCAAAGTATATAAAGCAACTATTAACAGATCTAAAGGAGAAATTGGCAGCAACACAATAATAGTAGGGGGCCTCAACACCCTACTTGCATCAATGGATAGATCATTCAGACAGAAAGTCAACAAGGAAACTGTAGCCTTAAATTAAATACTAGACTAGATTGACATATATATATATATATAACATTCCATCCAAAAACAGCAAAATACAGATTATTCTGGAGTTCACATGGAACATTCACAAAGATAGATCATATGTTGGGAAACAAGGCAAACCTCAATGAATTTAAGAAGATTGAAATCATATCAAGCATCTTTTCCATCCATGTGCTGTAAAAATTGCAATAAATTACAAGAAAAAGGCTGGGAGAGTCACAATATGTGGAGACTAAACAACATGATACTGAACAACCATTGGATCAATGATGAAATCAAAGTAGAAATAAAAAAATACCTGGAGACAAATGAAAATGAAAACAAAACATACCAACTCTTATGGGATGCAGCAAAAATAGTACAAAGGGAAATTTATAGCAATACAGGCTCGCCTCAACAAACAAGAAAAATCTGTCTGTTTTTGTGCCACAACCATGCTGTTTTGGTTATGATAGCTTTGTAGTATATTTTGAAATCAGGGAGTGTGATACCTCCAGCTTTCTTCTTTTTACTCAGGATTCGTTTGGATATTTGGGGTCTTTTGTTGTTCCATATAAATTTTTGGATTCTTAGTTCTATTTCTGTAGAAAATGTTGTTGGAACTTTGATAGGGATTGCATTGAATCTGTAGATTGCTTTAGGAAGTATGGATGTTTTAACTATGTTAATAATTCCAATCCAAGAGCACACAATATCTTTCCATTTCTTCTGGAGTGTCGTCTTCAATTTCTTTCAACAATGTTTTATAGTTTTCAGTATAAGATCTTTCACCTCTTTGGTTAAGTTTATTCCTAGGTGTTTTATTCTCTTCGTTGCAATTGTAAATTGGATTGTATTATTAATTTCTCTTCCTGTTACTTCGTTGTTAGTGAATAGAAACGCAGCTGATTTTTGTATGTTGATTTTGTATCCTGTGACTTGACTGTATTCATTTATTATTCATTTATTATTTCTAAAAGTTTTTTTAGTGGATTCTTTATAGTTTTCTATATATAAAATCATGTCATATGCAAATAGTGACAGTTTCACTTCTTCCTTTCCAATTTGGATCCTTTTTATTTCTTTTTCTTGCCTGATTGTTTGGGCTAGGATTTCCAATACTATGTTAAATTAGAGTGGTGAAAGTGGGCATCCTTATCTGGTTCCTGTTCTTAGAGGGATCTCTTTCAGTTTTTCTCCATTGAGAATGATATTAGCTGTGAGTTTGTCATATATAGCCTTTATTATGTTGAGGTACTTTCCTTCTATACCCATTTTATTTAGGGTTTTTATCATAATTGGATGCTGTCTCTTGTCAAATGCTTTCTCTGCATCTATTGAGATGATCATGTGATTTTTAGTCTTCATTTTGTTAATGTGGTGTATCACGTTGATAGATTTGTGGATTTTGAACCATCCCTCCATCCCTGGAATGAAACCCACTTGATCATGATGTATGATCTTTTTAATGTATTGTTGTATTCGATTTGCTAGTATTTTGTTGAGCATGTTTGCATCCACGTTCATCAGTGATATTGGCTTGTAATTTTCTTTTTCTGTATTGTCCTTGTCTGGTTTTGGTATCAGGGTAATGATGGCTTTGTAGAATAAGTTAGGAAGCTTCCATTTCTCTTCAATTTTTTGGAAGAATTTGAGAAGGATAGGTATTAAGCCTTCTTTGAATGTTTGGTAGAATTCACCAGGGAAGACATCTTGTCCTGGACTTTTATTTTTTGGGAGGTTTTTGGTTACTCTTTTGAGCTCCTTACTGGTGATTTGTCTAATCAAATTATCTCTTTCCTCTTGACTCAGTTTTGGAAGTTTGTAAGATTCTAAGAATTTATCCATTTCTTCTGGATTATCCAATTTGTTGGTGTATAGCTTTTTGTAGTATTCTCTTATAATCTTTTGTATTTCTGAGGGGTCTGTTGTAATTTCTCCTCTTTCATTTCTGATTTTATTTATTTGAGCCTTCTCTCTTTTTTTTCTTGGTGAGTCTAGCTAAAGGTTTGCCAATTTTGTTTATCTTTTCAAAGAACCTGCTCTTGGTTTCATTGACTTTTTCTGTTGTTATTTTAGTCTCTATTTAATTTATTTCTGCTCTGATTTTTACTATTTCCTTCCTTCTACTGATTTTGGACTTTTTTAATTCTTATTTTTCTAATTCCTTAAGGTGCACTGTTAGATTGTTTATTTGGGATTTTTCTTGTTTGTTTATGTAGGGCTGAATTGCTATAAACTTCTCTCTTACAACTGTTTTTGCTGTATCCCACAGATTTTGGTACGTCATATTTTCATTTTCATTTCTCTTTGGGTATTTTTTGATTTCTCCTTTGATTTCTTTATTGACCCAATCGTTGTTCAGTAGAATTTTCTTTAATCTCCACATATTTGTGGCTTTTCTGATCTTCCTACAGTTGATTTCTAGTTTCATACCTTTGTGGTCAGAAAAGATCCTTGGTATTGTTTCAGTCTTCTTAAATTTATTGACGCTTGTTTTGTGGCCTAATATGTCATCAATCCTGGAGAATGTTCCCTGTGCATTTGAAAAGAATGTGTATTTTGCCATTTTGGATGGAATGTTCTATGTATATCTACTAAGTCCATCTGGTCTAATGTGTCATTTAAGGCCAATAGTTCCTTATTGATCTTCTGTTTGGGTGATCTATCCATTGGTGTAAGTGGAGTGTTAAAGTCCCCTACTATGTTGTGTTAATGTCTATTTCTCCTTTTCTGTCTGTTAATCATTGCTTTATAGATTTAGGTGGCCCTATGTTGGGTGAATAGATATTTACAAGTGTTATATTCTCTTGTTGGATTATTCCCTTTATCATCATGTAGTGCTGTTCTTTGCCTCTTGTTGCTGTTTTTGTTTTAAAGTCTACTTTGTCTGATATATGTATTGCTATTCCAGCTTTCTTTGCCATTTTCACAGAGTATCTTTTTCCATTCCTTCACTTTCACTTTGTGAGTGTCTTTAGGTCTGATGTGTATCTCTTGTATGGAGCATATATATGGGCCTTTTTTTTTATCCAGTAGGCCACCCTGTGCCTTTTGATTGGAGCATTTAGTCCATTGACAATTAAAGTAGCCATTGATAAATATGTATTTATTGCCATTTTGTTACTTTTTTTCTGGGTGTTTTAGTAGTTCTTCTCTGTTCCTTTCTTCTTCTCTTGGTCTCTTCCTTTGTGGCTTGAAGGCTTTCTTTAGTATTATGCTTGGATTCCTTTCTCTTACTTATTTGTGTATTTATTATAGGTTTCTGGTTTGTGATTACCAAGAGGTTCGTATATAATAATCTATGTATATAGCAATCTATATTGAGTTGACGGTGTCTTTAGTTTGACCTCTTTTTAAAAACTGTAGTCTTTTACTCCTCTCCTCCCACATTTTATGTTTTTGATATTATATCTAGCCTCTTATTTTGTGTATATGTTTCCATTACCCTTTTATCATTGAAATAGGTAATTTTAGTACTTTTGTCTTTTGACCTTCATATTACCTTCATAGGTAGTTGATCCACTTATTCTTATTTGTGGTCTTACCTTTCCAACTTAAATTAGTCCCTTTAGCATTTCTTGTAAAACTGGTTTCTTGGTGATAAATTCCTTTAATTTTTGCTTGTCTGGGAAACTCTTTATCTCTCTTCCCATTTTGAATGATAACCTTGCCAGGTAAAGTATTCTTGGCTATAGGTTTTTTCCTTTCAGCGCTTTAAATATGTTGCACCACTCCCTTCTAGCCTGTGAGTTTTCTGTTAAGAAGTCAGCTGATAGCCTTATGGGGTTTCCTTTGTATGTCACTTGCTGCCTTTCTCTTGCTGCTTTTAGGATTCTCTCTTGATCTTTAATTTTGGACATTTTAATTATAATGTGTCTTGGTGTGGGCTTCTTTGGGTTTATCTTGTTTGATATTCTCTGTGCTTCCTGTACTTGGATGTCTGTTTCCTTCCTTAGGTTATGAAAGTTTTCAGCTATTAGTTCTTCAAATAGATTCTCTGTCCCTTTGTCTCTCTCTTCTCTTCTGGGACACCCATAATATGAATGTTATTGTGCTTGATGTTGTCCCAGAGTTCCCCTAGGCTGTTCTTGTTCTTTTTCATTCTTTCTTCTTTCATGTGTTCAGCTTGGGTGAAGGGAGTCAAAAGGTACAGACTTCCAGTTATAAAATAAATAAGTTGTGGGAATGTAGTGTACAGCATGGTGACTATAGTTAATAACACTGTATGGCATATTTGAAAGTTGTTAAGAGAGTAGATCTTAAATGTTCTCATCATAAGAATAAAAATTCTGTAACTATGTATAGTGATGGATGTTAAATAGACTAATTGTGGTGATTATTTTGAAATATATAAAAATATCAAATAATTATGTTGTTCACCTAAAACAAATATATATCAATTATACCTCAATGAAAAAGACAAAAAAGTTAATCATCACCAAATGGAACTTACCTCACAAAGGATAGGTAGAAGATTCTTACACGCAGTTTGGGTGGACGCAACAAATCAAAAAGCGACACGTTGGTCTGGCCTTCATCCAACTCCTGCTTCATGGTGGATTTCACAAACTTCAACAACAAAAATAACAATAAGTCTTTATGAGATGCAAGTAAGCACCAGGTATGGTGGTAAATGTTAGAGGATGAGATGGACGTGTTGTTCCCTATCCTCAAGGACACTTCCAACTAGTGGGAAACATGGGCATTAAACAATCTATCTTGTGTGGAGAGTTACAAAATGCATAGGGAGAAATGGAATTCAGGGAATTATACAGGATAGAGGTCAGTTTAAATACAGAGCTTGGGAGAGGGAAAAGGCATTGACAAAATGATTTAGTCTAAATTGGAACCAATGAAAAGGTACTTGTTTTTTTTTTTTTTAAAGATTTTATTTTTTTCCTTTTTCTCCCCAAAGCCCCCCAGTACATAGCTGTATAGTCTTCACTGTGGGTCCTTCTAGTTGTGGCATGTGGGGCGCTGCCTCAGCATGGCTTGATGAGCAGTGCCATGTCCGCACCCAGGATTCGAACCAATGAAACACTGGGCCGCCTGCAGCGGAGCGTGCGAACTTAATCACTCGATCACGGGGCCAGCCCCGAAAAGGTACTTGTTTTAAGGAGAGGTTTCTTTCCCATCCAGAGGACATGAAAGAATTGTCCTCCTCTTGTTAGAAGTGGAATTGTCTGCTTTTCCAAGGCCATGGCTTTCTTGAAAACTGGGTCCACTTTATGGTTTTGTTCAGAGCAATCTTTTTCAGGCATGCCAGGCAAGCTGTCTCCCTTCATGACTGGAGTGCATGGAGTTAAAGGCAGAGAAAATAGCAGAGGATATGCCGTCAGAGTATAGTCTATGTCTGGGCCAGATACTATGAAAGGTAGGGTACAGTGGTTGGAAAGGAATTGGTTTTAGGGTTGGACAAACCTGGTTTGGAATTCTTGCCCTGCCACTTGATAGGTTACTTAATATCTCAGGGCCTCAGTTTCCTTATCATTTAAAAAATGAAATTTGCACTTATCTCACAGAGGTTATCTAAGATTTACCTAAAGTCACACATTCAAATGTGAAATGTATCCAGCAGAGGGGTAGGCACTTATTATTTTTCAAAACAATATTATTTCTTATACCAGACCTATGGTTATTTGGTGCAGGAGATGGCGGACTTTCCCTGTACAGCTCCAGAAAGTAAATATTTTAGGTTGTGCAGGCAATAGTTTCCATCACATTTGTTGGATTATGATATCATAGCATAAAAGCAGCCATAGACAATATGGGAACAAATGGGTTTGGCTATATTCCAATAAAATTTTACTTTCAAAAACAGGTATTAGTTTGTATTTGGCCCATAGGCTAAAGTTTGCTAATCCTGAATTTAGTGGATGCTGTTGTGTTCTACTCAGATTTCCCATTCGAGTCTAAGACACTCACTTCTCCAAGTTCTTGGAATTTTGACAGCTGATGTCTCTCAGTTGTGGCCTTCTCTGGGAACTGCCCTTAGATGAAGAGATCCTCCTCACATGGGCCACTCCCCTGTCCTCATCCAATGGCTGATAACTTCAGACATATGACGCTAGGCCTCATTACCTTGGGCAGAGAAAATTTGATGCGCTATCCTGGCCCCAGAGTTCCCTGCAGGGTTAGCTGGGGACTCTGTTGCAACTGTATTGCATTTTGACTTCTCTTTTTGTCCATTCCTGTGCTCTCACTCCTCACAGATACTGTTCCTGAAAGAACTCCCCAATAAACCTCCTGTACCCAAATCTCAGATTTCCCAGATCCTGAGGAACTGGGCCTTAGATCCACTGCTACTGGCCGGGAGTGATCAAAGAAGTCAATGCCACAAGGAGAATTCAGAACTAGATCATCCTAGCATAGAATATGCTGTAACTAGTGGTAGTTGGGGCATGCAGTTGTGGTACAATCATTAAAAATTTCACTGGTGGTGAACAGGGATGGGATACTGGTGGAAGGCAATACACTGGTATGTGTATGATTCAGGATTTTGAGGGTTTCAAGAAAAATAATAATTACCAGGACTTTGGAATTGGATGGCTACTGTGAAGGGCCATAGATGCATTTAAGAAAGACAATTAAAGACTGATGGTGAATGACTATCAACAAACAGTGAAATGTAAAACTCAGATGATGCATATAAAGAGACCCTCATCTCCCACAGGTGGAGGGTAGAAAACACTGAAGATCAAGCTCCAGGATTTTTTTAAGAGTATCTTTAGGTGAACTGAAAAATCTGAAACTTGGGTGGTTTCCTTTGTCAAGCTCATGGCCCCAGTTGAGAGGAAGTAGGACTCTAATATTGGGATAGGTATATCTGAGTTGAGGCATTTAATCCTTTTGAATCCCTACAGTCACTTGTATTTCTTGGTCTGAAAAGCAGACCATTCCTCTCTGTTAGAAGCTAGTGCTCCTGCATTGCTTTAAAATGATGCAGAGCTTTGTGCTTTGCAGATAAATAGATGCCCACCCTCAATGATCTGTCACCATTTGTTTCCTACCAGACTAATAACTAGAGTTAAGAAAAAAATATTATTTAGCTTGGAAAGTGTTGTGTCTGTTAAAGTAGGAAAGGGGCCTGTATGCACAAAATACTCAAATAGGAAGCCAATACATCCTAGCAGGAGAGTAGATATGGGAATAAATTCTAAGGGTCCCAGATCAAGGTGAACAGAATATAGAGTTGAATAAAGGAGAATTTTTTTCATAGGAAAGCCGTGGTTGGCAGCTTTGAAAGATGGTCTTCTCTGATCCCCATCTCTGGTATTCATACTCCCATGTAACCCCTCCTCTTGAGTGTGGGTTGGATATAGTGACTTGCTTCTAACAAATAGAGTACAGCAAAAATTATGCATTAGCACTTCCATGAGTAGGTTAGAAAAAACCGTGACTTCCATCTTGCTGAATCCCCTGTATTGTCTTCTTGGTCTGTACACTTTCAAGAAACACCTGTCTTGTTGGAGACACGTATGACTGGAAATGAGATCCTTAGTCCAACAGTCTAAGAGGACCTGTGTCCTTTACAACAATCCTGTAAGTCAGCTTGAAAGTAAATCCTTCCCAGTGGAGTCTTCAAATGATACCACCGCCCCAGCAAACACCTTGATCGCAAACTGTGAGAGACCTTCAAGCAGAAAATCCAGCTAATCCCTATTCAGATTCCTGTTTTAAGTCAGCAAATTTTGAGGTAACTTGTTCCACAGCAAGCGATAACTAATTCTAATGCTGGTACTGGGAAGGGAGTGCTACTATAACAAAGAGCTAAAAATTTGGGAATGGATTTGGAACTGGGCAGTGGGTGGAGGCTGGGAGGGTTTTTGAGAACTGTGATAGAGAAAGCCTATATTGCTTTGCCAGATTGTTAATAAAAATCTGTACCTTGAGCAGGCTGTTTTGAGAGCCCAATAGGAAGTGATAAACATGTTATTGAAGACTGGAGGGCAGGGAATTCTTGCTATGTAGTGGCATAAATTTACGAACATCGTCATCTGTAGTTATGTGGAAAGCAGGCCTGTACTTAATGAACTTGATGTTCTAGCTAAGGGGACTTCCAGTCAAAGTATTGAAGATGCCTCCTGATTTCTTCTTGGTGCTAATAATAAAATTCAAGAGGAGGAATAAAATTGAGCAAAAACTTTTAAACAAAAATGAGCTAGGACTTGATGGTTTTGAAGATTTTCAGCCTCTCCAAATCCCAAATGATGCCAATGTTAAGAAATGGCTTTGGAGCACTGTCAGGAAAACATGGCCTAGAAATAAAGCCTGGTCTAGAGATGAAGTCCAGCATGTGATTATACAACTTTTCTCAAGGTCACAGAAAGATCAAAGTGTCAGTGTATTATTCAGAAACAAAAAGAACTCTTTAAAGATATTAAGGATGTACTTCTAGCATACTTAAGCGCCTTGTCTCTCAGCCATCTCACCAGAAGCCCAAGGTAGAGAAGGGCTTATGTCTGGAGCTGAGAGCCAATTGATTTCTATTTTTGTGAAATGGAACTATTTCCATGCCTAGAAACACAATTAAGGAACTTCTAACATTTGCCTAGCTGGATTTCAGATAGCCCTCGACTCCTTCAGGTCTCACATTTTCTTCATTTTTGAATAAGAATGTCAACAATAGCTATCCCATGCTTGTATCATCATTGTATGTTGGATGCGTTGGGGACAGGTGTCTTGTCTCTTTAGTTTCACAGATCTATATATAAAAAGGTGCTATAGTTAAAAAACCATAAATAAAGAGTTTCCTTCATACTTGGGCCACATTTAAATTTTAAGATTCTGACGTTGAGCACATGCTATAATGCAGTAAGACTTTTGGGGACATCGGGCAGGTGTCAATTTATTTTGCATCTCAGAGGGAGGGAATCATTTGGAACCAGAGGGTAGAAACTTTGGGTTTTTCTTTACTAACATTTTCTTCCAAAGGGCATTTTTTCACTTTCAGGGCTGATATGGGCTTCTGTCAATTGCACCTCTACGAACCAGTTCATGTGATGCTTGAAAAATGCCTTTCTCCCTCCTTTTATTTTGGCTGAGGAAGATTAGCCCTGAGCTAACACCTGTGCCAGTCTTCCTCTATTTTATGTGTGGGTTGCTGCCACAGCCAGGCTGACCAATGATGTAGGCCCACGCCTGGGATCTAAACCCGTGAATCTGGGCTGCCAACATGCAGCACGCTGAACTTAACCAGTAGGCCACAGTGCCAGACCCTCCTCCTCTTTACCAGCTAACTCCTAATCCTTTCCTGGCCCACTAAAGCTAGAGTAGATACTTTCTCTAGCTTGTCTCAAAAGCACTCTGCATACAACCTTGTCATAACACCTATTCTATATTATGATTTCTTAACTTTTGTGTCTCATAGTAAAATGTAAGTTCTTTGAGCACAGTCTCTAACTTATTCCCTTATTGATATCTAGCACCATGCTGGTGCGAATACATAAGTATTTGTAAATGAGTAAGAAAGAGCTTGAATGAGCCATGTCAGGATCTGGCATCCAGGGCAAGAGGAGAGAAACTTCCAAAAAAAATTAAAGGCTTCTCAGAAGTTTTCCTACTCAAGCACAATCTTGGTACTTTCTAATGAGGAGATTGTAAATAACAAAAGAAAAAGACTTTTATCTATTTCACTGCCATAGCCACATTGTGTAGAACAGATTTGGCTTATATTTGGTGCTTAATATTTATTGAATTATTGAATAAACGCATGAAAGTTAAAATCTTATGCCCTAAAGCTATCTTCCACATGGTGAATTACCCTTCCTTTTATTGACTTTCTTATTTCCCCTAAATGGGACCATGAGTTAGTGAAATAGTGATACATGAATTGTGCTTGATTGCTTTCCCTTACATGAATAGGGTAAGAGCAACTGCTTGTTTCTTTAACAATTAAGTGCACTTCTGCCAGTGAATTGCAATAGCTATGTGCAAATCCATGACAAAGATGAGATATGTTTTTTTTGCAATGCCCCTCCCTCTGCAGTGGTGAATCCACAGGGAACCAGGACAAACTTTAAGACCCATTCACAGCATTCTAGTTCTGGCCCAGTAGTCACCACAGGAACCCAGACTAGTGTGATTGCCAGGTCGTATCTTCATTTCACCCCAATAACCAGCTCCCTTTCCAGATCACCTCAATGGTCAGGGTCTCTCCAGTATCCTTTTTCCCGTTTATATGTGCAGCTCTTCTAAGCTCCTTTAAGGCCTCATCTAGCTGATTGGTAATAATCAGCCACTGCGCCGACTCCAGCACACTCCTGATGAGAGAAGACAATTATTCAATTGCTTATCTTCCACATGACATTTAACTTGAGATTCCTTTCCCTTCCATTTAATATAGAACAATGCTTGGGATTTACTCTTGAATGGAAACTCAGTTTCTCATTAGGGAAAACAAATAATCACAGGACGATATTGGGAGACATCCACAGGCAGTGTGTGGGCATGGTTTTCTCCCTTTCTTGATAGTATCCTTTGACATTCATGTTTAAAAAGAAATTTTGATAAAGAATAATTTATCTATTTTTTCTTTGGTTGATTGTGTATTTCGTGCCGTATCTAAGAAACAGTTGCTTAGTCTGAGTTCACAAAGGTTCACCTCCATGTTTTCTTCTAATAATTGTATCTATTACATTTAGATCTTTGATGTATTTTGAGTTAATGTTTATGTGATGTGAGGTAGGGGTCCAAAATAATTCTTTTGCATATGGTTATACATTTGTCATGGCACCACTTGTTAAGCAGGCTGTTCTTTTTTTCAGTTATTTCACTGAGGTCATGTTGGTTCATAACGTTGTGTAATTTCAGTTGTACATTATTATGCGTCAGTTTCTGTAGAGACTGCATCATGCTCACTACCGATAGTCTAATTCTTGTCTGTCACCAAATATATGTGCCCCTTTACCCCTCTTGCCCACTCTCCACCCCTTTCCAGTCTGGTAATCACTAATCTATTCTCTTTATCTATGTGTTTGTTGATCTTCCACATATGAATGAAATCATATGGCGTTTGTCTTTGTCTGGCTTATTTCACTTAACTTTATACCCTCAAGGTTCACCCATGTTGTGGCAAATGGGACCATTTTGTCTTTTCTACAGCTGGGTAGTATTCCATTGTTCTATATATGTATATATATAGAACATTTTTATCCATTCATCACTTGATGGGCACTTGGGTTGCTTCCACATCTTCGCTACTGTGAATAATGCTGCAGTGAACATAAGGGTGCATAGATCTCTTTGAATTGTTGATTACATGTTCTTTGGATAGATACCCAGTAGTGGGGTAGCTGGATCATATGGTATTTATTTTTTGAATTTCTTCAGAAATCTCCATACTGTTTTCCACAGTGGCTGCACCAGTTTGCATTCCCACCAGCAGTGTATGAGCATTTCCTTCTCTCCACATCCTCTCCAACACTTGTTATTTTTTTGTCTTGGTAACTTTAACCATTCTGACAGGTGTGAGGTGATATCTCATTGTAGTTCTGATTTGCATTTCCTTAATAATCAGTGATGTTGAATATCTTTTCATGTGCCTGTTGGCCATCTGTATATCTTCTTTGGAGAAATGTCTGTTCATATCCTCTGCCTATGTTATGATTGGCTTGTTTGTTTTTTTGTTCTTGAGCTGTATGAGTTCTTTGTATATTTTGGAAATTAACCCCTTGTTGGATATATGATTTGTAAATATTTTCTCCCACTTGGTGCGTTGTCTTTTCTTTTTGTTCATGATTTCCTTTGCCTTGCAGAAGGTTTTTAATCTGATGTAGTCTCATTTGTTTATTTTTCCTTTTGTTTCCCTTGCCTGGGCACACATCATATTTGAAAAGATGCTAAGACAGATGTCAAAGATTATACTCTTGCCTTTTCTTTCCGCTGGGTTCGTTATTAGTGTATAGAAATGCAACTGATTTTTCTAAGTTGATTTTGTACCCTGCAACTTTTCTGTAGTTGTTGATTACTTCTAATAGTTTTCTTGTGTATACCTTAGAATTTCTATATATATATGTTGTCTGCAAACAGCAAGAGTTTCACTTCTTCCTTTCCTGTTTGGATACCTTTTATTTCTATTTCTTGCCTAATTGCTCTGGCCCAAAGTTCCAGCAATATGTTGAATAGGAGTGGCAAGAGTGGGCATCCTTGTCTTGTTCTGTTCTCAGAGGGATGGCTTTCAGTTTTTCACTGCTAAGTTTGTTGTTGTCTGTGAGTATGTCACACATGGCTTTTACTATGTTAAGATTCTTTCCTTATATACCCATTTTATTCAGAGTTTTTAAAAAATCATAAATGGAAGTGGATCTTGCTAAATGCTCTCTCCATATCTATTGAGATGATCATGTGGTTTTTATTGCTCATTTTGTTACTGTGGTGTATCACGTTGAATGATCTGCAGATGTTAAACCATCCCTGTGTCCCTGGTGTAAATCCCACTTGGTCATGGTGTATGATCCTTTTAATGTATTGCTGTATTTGTTTTGCCAATATTTTGTTGAGGATTTTTGCATCTGTGTTCATCAGTGATATTGGCTTGTAATTTTCCTTCTGTGTGTTGTCATTGTCTGGTTTTGGTATCAGGGTAATGTTGGCCTCATAATATGAGTTAGGAAGTATTCCGACTTCTTCAATTTTAGCAATAATTTGAGAATGATAGGTATTAAATCTTCTTTGAATGTTTGGTGGAATTCTCCGGAGAAGCCATCTGGTCCTGGACTTTTGTCTTTTGGGAGGTTTTTGATTACTGTTTCAATTTCTTGACTTGTGATCAGTCTATTCAGATATTCTCTTTCTTCTTGATTCAGTTTTGGGAAGTTGTATGACTACAGGAATTTATCCATTTTTTTCTTGGTTATCCAATTTGTTGGCATATCATTTTTCATAGTATAGTCTTGTAATCCTTTGTATTTCTGTGGCTTCCCTTGTAATTTCTCCTCTTTCATTTTGAATTTTATTTATTTGAGTCTTCTCTCTTTTTTCTTAGCAAGTCTGGCTAAGGATTTGTCAATTTTGTTCATCCTCTCATAGAGCTAGCTCTTACTTTTGTTAATCCTGTCTATTGTTTTTTAACTGTCTATTTTATTTATTTCTGCTCTAATTTTTATTATTTCGCTCCTTCTGCCGACTTTGGGCTTTGTTTGTTCTTCTTTTTCTACTTCTGTTATGTGTAGTTTAATATTACTTATTTGAGATTTTTCTTGTTTGTTGAGGTGGGCCTGTATTGCCATAAATTTCTCTCTTGGCACCACTTTTACTGCATCCCATAAGAGTTGATGTATTGTATTTTCATTTTCATTTGTCTACAGGTATTTTTTTGACTTCTCCTTTGATTTCTTCATCGATCCAATGGCTGTTCAGTAGCATGTTGCTTAGTCTCCAAATATTGGAGTGGCATTCCTAGCTTTTTTCTTGCAGTTGATTTCTAGTTTTATAGTATTGTGGTAGGAAAAAATGCTTGATATGATTTCAATCTTCCTAAGTTTATTGAAGTTTGCCTTGTTTCCCAACATGTGGTCTATCTTTGAGAATGTTCCATGTGCACTTGAGAAGAATGTGTATTCTGCTGCTTTTGGATGGAATATTCTCTATATATCTATTAAATCAATCTAGTCTCTTGTTTCATTTAAGGCCACTGTTTCCTTGTTGGCTTTCTGTCTGGATGATTTGTGCACTGATGTAAGTGGGGTGTTGAGGTCCCCACTATTATTGTGTTGCTGTTAATTTCTCCTTTTAGGTCTGTTATAGTTGCTTTACACACTTTGCTGCTCCTGTGTTAGGTGTACGTATATTCACGTGTTATTTCCTCTTGGTGGAATATCCCTTTTATTATTATATCCTGCCCCTTTTATCTCTCATTGTTCTTTTTATCTTGAAGTCAGCTTTGTCTGATATAAGTATGGCAACATCTGGTTTCTTTGCTTGCCATTTGCTTGTAGTACTGTCTTCTATCCCTTCTCTCTGAGCTTATCTTTGTATTTATAGCTGAGATGTGTTTCCCAGAGGCAGCATATTGTTAGGTATTTTCTTTTAGTCCATCCAGCCACTCTGTGTCTTTTGATTGGAAAATTCAGTCCATTTACTTTTTGACTGATTATTGATATATGCGGGCTTAATGCTGCCATTTTATCTATTGTTTTTAGGTTGTTCTATATTTCCATTGTTTCTCTTCCTTTGTATTTCTGACTGCCATTTCAATTTGGCAGTTTTCTGTGATGGTTTTCTCAGTTTTCTCTTTATGATTTGTGGCTCTATTCTGAGTCTTTGTTTAGTGGTCACTGTGAGTTTGTATAAAATATCTCATAGATGAGACAGTCCATTTTCTGAGAGTCTCTTATCTTCTTTAGCCTAAGCTGGTTCCATCCCTTTCCTCTTCCCTGTCTGAGCTACCATTGTCACAAATTCTTCTTTTCTGAGTTGTGAGTTTTTGACTAAATTGAAGTGTTTATAGTTGTTTTGATTTTCCTATCCTTTATCTTTTATATTATACTTAAGTAGTTGCTAATCTTTTCTGATATAGAACGGCAATTTTCTAATTTTCTTTGTCTGTTTATCTCCTTCTGAAGGCTTTGTAAACCTTTGCATTTTTGTTTCAGGTAGGAGGGCTTCCTTCATAATTTCTTGTAAGGGAGGTCTAGTGGCAATAAACTCCCTCAGCTTTTGTTTATCTGGGAAAGCTTTCCTTTTCCCATTGAATCTGAAGGATAGTTTTGCTGAATAGTATATTCTTGGCTGTATGTTTTTGTCTTTCAGTATTTTGAGTATATCATTCCATTCTCTCCTAGCCTGTAAGGTTGCTGCTGAGAAATCCGCAGAAAGTCTGATGGCGTTTGTCTGCAGATTATTTTCTTCTTCCTTGCTGCCCTTAATATTTTTTCTATGTCATTGACTGTTTTAATATTATATGCCTTGGAAAAGGTCTTTTTGCATTGGTGCAATTCTGAGTTGTATTGGCTTTATGACCTTGTATGTCCAGTTCCTTCACCAGGTTCGGGAAGTTCTCAGCTATTATTTCTTTGAACAAGCTTGCTGCTCCTTTCTGGTCCTCTTCTCCCTCTGGAATGCCTCTAATTGTTATGTTGCTTTTCCTAATCAAGTCAGATATTTCTCAAAGAATTTCTTCATTTAAAAAAAATCTTAATTCTCTCTCCTCCTCTACCTGAAGCATTTCTATATTTCTGTCCTCTAATTCGCTAATTCTGTCCTCCATAAGTAAGCTCTATTTTTTTATGGTTTCTGGATTATTTTTTATCTCATTAATTGTGTTTTTCATTTTGAGATTTTCTTTTTCTTTCTTTTAAGGTTTTAATCTCTTTGGTTAAGTATTCCTTTTGCTCATTAATTTTATTCCCGAGCTCATTGAACTGTCTTTCTGAGTTTTCTTATAACTCATTGAGTTTCTTTATGACAACTATTTTGAATTTTCTATCATCTAGATTGTATATTTCCATGATTTCAAAATTGGTTTCTGGAGATTTGTCATTTTCCTTCTGCTCTGAAGTTTTGCTGTAGTTCTTCATGATTTTTGATGAATTGATCCTTTGGCAGTGCATGTGTAGTATCAGGTCACAGATTCTACCTGCCACTGCTGGGGCGGGGGGGGGGGGGGGGCGAGTAGGAGCTGTGTTTTCTGATCCTGCCCCATCTGCTGGAAGTTGTGCAGGTAGGGCTACCCTGTGTTTGCCCAGGCTGGCCACAGTCACTTTTCAGGTTGTGCTCATGTGGGCATGGTCTCTCTGCTGGGCATGTGGGTCAGACACCATAGGCGGGACGTCTGTGTTCACCAGCAGACTGGCTGAGCTGATGTGCACTCATTGGGAGTGGTGACTTTGAGAGGCTTAGCTGCTACTCAGTGGGTTCTGTGGGCTGCTGTGCTCCATGGGTGGTGGTGCCTTATTAGCAGGTGAGGCACCTTCTTGACCGTAGTGCTCTAGGGGAAAGGGATACCCACATGGTGGCTGAGACACCACTGAGTGGTCTTGTGTGCTGCTATGCTCTGTTGGTGGGGCCGCCTTTTGAGTGGGTGGAGTGCCTTCATGTGTGCACTGTGCTCTGAGGGTGAGCACCTTTGTGAGGCCTGAGCTGACACCACTTGGTGTAGAGCATTCCCACCTGTGAGGCTGCCATGGTACAGTAGATGGTCCCGTGGACCAGGCTGCAACTCTGAAATTGTTCGTGCAAGCCAAGCTGTCTCTGCCTTCTCTTATAGTCACACCTGACTGCTGTATGAGGATCACACAGGGAAGCGGATGGGTACACTCCCCTTGTTCCACTGCCTCTGGGGATCCAGACCTCTCACCTTCAGGAGTATAGCTGCTTGGATCTCTCAGATGTCCTTTTGTGTGGTGCAGGGAATCCTCTGCTGGTTAATGAATGTCCATTTAGTTGTAATTTAAAGGGGAGAAACCAAGGGAACAACTCACTGCCATGATGCTGATATCATGCCTAGACAGACTATTCTTTATCCATTGAAAGGTCTTGACACCTTGGTAAAAAATTAATCTACTATATTGTACAGAGTATATTTATGGGTAGTGTGGGTTAATTTATGGGATCTCAATAACTATCTATCTATCTATCTATCTATCTATCTATCTATCTATCTATCATCTATCTAGCTCCTTTCCTCATAGTTAACTGTCTTGAATACTGTAGCTTGTAGTAAGTTGTAACATCAGGAAATGTAGTCCTCTCATTTTTTTCTTATTCTTCAAGATTGTTTTGGCAATTTTGGAATTGATGAATGCCACTATGAATTATAGGCTCAACTTGTCCATTTATTCATAGGAAGGCAAAAAGGATTTTGATAGCAATTGCATTTAATATGTACACCAATTTTTCCATGTCAAAAATGTTGTCTTTCAATCTGTTTGTTTCAGTCTTTAATTTCTTTCAACAATGGCTTATAGTTTTCATTGTTCAAGTCTTGCTCTTCTTTTGTTAAGTTTATTCTTAAGTGTTTTCATTATTTTTGATGCTGTTGCAAACGGATTGTTTTTTGTAATTTTATTTTTGGATTATTCATTACTAGTGTAGAGTAGTACAACTGATCAATCACTTTTTTAAATTAATCTTGTATCCTACAACCTTTCTTACCTGTTCATAGTTCTAATAGTGTGGAATGTGTGTTTGTCTGTATGTGTGTGTCTGTGTGTCTGCTCTTAAGGTTTTCTATATTTTGGGTCATGTTGTCTGCAAATAGAGGTAGTTTTACTTGTCCATTTCCAATATGGAGATTTCTCAAAAAATTAAATATAGAAGTACCATATTATCCAGCTATTCCGCTACTCGATATTTATCCAAAGAACATGAAATAAATAATTCAAAAAGATATATGCACCGCTATGGTCAGTCACAGCATTATTCACAATACCAAGTCATGGAAGCAACCCAAGTGCCCATCAAAAGATGAATGGATAAACAAGATGTGGTATATATATATACAATGGAATACTACTCAAAAGACAAAATCATGCCATTTGCAACAACATAGATGGATCTTGAGGATATTATACTGAGCAAAATAAGTACAATCAGACAAAGACAATTACTGTATGATTTCCCTCATATGTAGAAGATAAACAAATATATAGGTAAAGAGAACAGATTAGTGGCTCCCAGAAGAGAAGGGAGTTGGGGGAGGGTGAAAGGGGTAAAAGGGCACATATGTATGGTGACTAGACTATTGGTGGTGAACATGATGCGATTTCTACAGAAATATAGAAACGTTATATAATAATGTACACTTGAAATTTGCACAATGTTATAAGTCAATATGACCTCAATAAAATAATTTAAAAAATGTTTTGAGGGCTTTTAAACTTTAAGACAAAGAAATATTTTGTCTTTTTACTTTTATATGAAAATTAAAAGTAATTTGTACACCACGATTATTGTGTTACAATTCTGTATTTTTTATTGTGTTTATCTTTTCTAGTGAGTTTTATACTTTCCAGTGCTTCTGGATTGCTGTTGAAGATTGTTTTATTTCAAATAATAGAATTACCTTTAGCCTTTCTTTGAAGGCAGATGTAGTGATGATGAACTCAGTCAGCTTTTGTTTATCTGGGAAAGTTTTCATTTGCCTTTTTCCTGAGGGACAGTTTCACCGGGTATGTTATTCTTGGTTGACAGTTATTTTTGCTTCAGCATTTTGAATATATTGTTCCACTCCCTCTGGCCTCCAAGATTTCTGCTAAGAAATCTGTGTATAGCCTCATTGGAGCTCGCTTGTATGTGATGAGTCACTTTCTTCTTGCTGTTTTCTAAATTGTCTCTTTGTGTTTGAGTTTTCACAATTTGGTTATGGATCTCTGTGTAGACTTTTTTGAATTTTTCCTATTTGGGTTCCTTTGGGCCTCATGATCTGGATGTCCATTTCCTTCCCGGATCTGGGAAATTTTCAGCTATTATTTCTTTAAATAAGCTTTCTGGTCTTTTCTCTCTCTCTTCTCCTTCTGAGGCTCCCATAATCCATATATTGGTTCATTTGATGATGTCCCATAGTCCACTAGCCATTCTTCACTCTGTTTCATCCTTTTTTCTTTTTTATCCTCTCACAGGATAATTTCAAGTAGCCCCTGTTTGAGTTTGCCAATTTTTTCTTCAAATTTGTCACATCTGCTATTGAAGGTCTTTGAATTTTTTCATTTCAGTGGCTGTACTCTTCAGCTCCAGAATTTCTGTTTGGTTATTTTGTTTTGTTTTCTATTTCTTTGGTGATATTCTCATTTTGTTTATGTATTATTTTCCTGATTTCATTTAGTTGTCTATATATGAGTAACAGGAGATCTTTACTTGATGAACTTCATTAAGATGATTATTTTGAATTCTTGTTAAGGAAATGAATAGATTTCAACTTCTTTAGGTTCAGTTAATATAGATATTTTTATTCCTTTGACTGTGTCTTCTGTTCCAGCAGCAATAATCCACCACCACTTTTCTTCATTCTTCTCTGCCCCTAGGTGTGTGAACTATGCTCTTTCTGTCAGTGCTCCATGTGAGATTAAGCAGTCCCCTGAAAGGCATGGGATGTTGAATGCACACTCCCATTTCTCTATCCCCTGAGTGAGAAATCACAGGCTGAGGTGTCCTCTCTCAGTGCTGAGCTGTGTTGGCTTTGGGTGGGTGTTGATGCCAGTAAAGTCAAATTGCTTGTCTTAACTGTTTTTGCAGCTGTTCTCAGTTTTGTGCTCATCTGGAGTACTACAAACTCTCCACTGGATTCTGGACCTCTCCTAAAGGTATTTTGGCCCATATAGTGTTGTTAAATAGGCATTTCTCTTGGGATGGTCGAAGGCTGGGTCTTCCTATTTTGCCACCTTACTGAAATCACTCAGCCATTATTTATTCAAATATATTTCCACACATTTCCCTGCTCTCTCCTTCCGGGACTTTCATTATGCATCTGTTGGTACACCTGGAGTCCCACAGGTGTCCGAGGCTCTGTTCATTTTCTTTAATTCTGTTTTTTTGGGCCATTGAACTGGATAATCTCAACTGACCTCTTTTTAAATTCATTGCTTATTTTCTGCCAGCTCCAATGTGCTGGTCACTAGGCTCTCTAGTGAATTTTTTACTTCAGTTATCGTACAGTTCAACTCCAGAATTTCTATTTTGCTCCTCTTTATAATTTCCATCTTCCCTCATATTCTGTTTGGTGAGATATCTTTCTCATAATTTTTTTTCAGTTCTTTAATTTTTGTGGATATTTTATTTTGTCTTGAGAATATTTAATATAGTAGATTTAAGCCTTTGTCTAAAAAGCCAACATCTGGGTTTTCTCAGATACAGTTTAAATTGACTGCTTTTTTTTCCTGTGTAAGAGTCATACATTCTTGTTTCTCTGCATGGCTCAGAACTTTTGTTGAAAACTGCATTTTTTAAAGACTATAATGTGGCAACTCTGAAAGTCAGATTCTTCCCCCCTTTCCCAGTGTTTGCTGTTCTTGCAGCTGCTTGTTGTAGTTTGTTTGTTTAGTGATTTTTTGTGAATGAATTGTGTAAAATCTGTATCCTTTTCCACATGTGGCCACTGAAGTCAGTACTTGGTTAGCTTAGTGGTCAGCTCATGAAACCAATAAATGTCTCAGACTTTCCTGAGAGGCTCTGAATGTCTGTTGGGGCATGCCTTCAATGTGCAGCCAGGCAGTCTGATATCTAACTTTGCCTTCCCTTACTGCTTGTACAGAGCCTCCAGGTCATCCAGAGGAGAGAGCTAGGGCATTCTCTAGACTTTCATGAATATGCACGCAGCCCTCCACTTGAACATCACCTTCTACACTCCAAGGAATAATTTGGAGATTTTCACAGCCAGTATAGATATTTCCTCCTCAGCTTCTCATTTTAACTTTTTTATTAGTCTGTTGTTCCCATAATTGTTATCCATCAACTCAGCCAACCTGTGACCTCAAAACACTTGCCAGTAAATATTTAACCGACTCCGTGTGAGGAGAGGCCTTTCTTGTTGGTCAAATATAGACTACTTTCCAAACGGGATGTTGGGGAAACCACCAGGAAGGTCAAATACTGACAGTTCTTTGTGAATGAAGCCTTGAAATAACTCCAGATTTGTTCTTCTCTCTCTTTTACTAAGAATGTAAGTCATCATTTTTCAATGCTGTAGCATAGCTGGGGAGCAAGAAATGGGACTAGGACATGTTAAAACACTTTAACAGTCACTATTCTTACTGGAATTTATTCATATTTTTGAACCAATGATTCCTTGACTTGCTGTGAACTGTTAGTTCATTTCCAGAGTTCTGAAAAAGCATATTCTGAAAAATTTTGCCTTTTTCTTTTGCTGTTATGGAGCAACTGAGTTTTGGAGGTCTTTATTCTGTCATTTTTGTGGAAATCACCCCCATGCCAATTCTTAGTGATAGAGAAAATATGCTCTTCTAATTTCAAATATTTATTGAGATAAATTTTTTGTTTTTTCCTTTTGTCCAATCTTTCTTATAATCAGAAAAAACCCTCAAGTAATGTCCACCACACAAAGTTATTTCCAAAGTTAAAAACATAATATAGTATACTTGCTTTATAAATAAGTGGGTATGTTATTTTTTTATCAAGAAAGATGATTTCATGATAATTCTGTGTCTGCTATGCAACAAGGATTAATAATTTTCAACCTCCCAGGTAGCTCATCCTTCTATTCCTTTTTTTATCCTCAAAAGTCACAGTAGGTACTAATGAAGACCATATCTCAGGACCAGGCCAGGGAACAAATAGATCCCAAGTGTCAGGATTCTCCTCTCTGTTCTCACCACCACCTCCCTTATAGGCAATTAATATGGAGATTGCCCATACCTGGAGAACAAGAAGAGGATGAATAAGGGTATAGACAATGTCAGTTGCAGTGTGCGCCAGTCTTGAATGACAAAGCCCAGTCCTCCCATGAGTATCTGTCCAATATTGCAGGAATTTAATATTATCCCTGTCATCAAAGCTATTGATTTGGGCCCTGTCCACTCTGACACTGGAAGAAAAGACAGACAATAATAATAAATTCAGAGAATGGGACATTTCAAGCCCAATTAAAGGCAAGGAGGCAATAAAAGTTCAAAATATTGACTTACTGGTACTGACAGCATTTGTTATAATATTCATGAGACAGATCCCACCCAGGAAGCGTAATGAGCAGTAAACTGGGAAGGTGGGAGCAATGGCTGCACAGGTCCCAGAGATGGCAAACAGGAGCAAACAACATCTGAAAATAATCTTCCGTCCAAACCTAAGAAATAGTGAACGAGGTAGGTTATTTAGGAACAATGATAACTCTTGGAAAGCTTGACGAAAGTTGACACATCTTGAAATTTAGAATAAATGTTTAACAAGTGAAACATTGCACTTGAGACCTGGAAGAATAATTATATTAGTTAATAGCAGAAATCACAGATGTCACCCTCCTTATTTGTCAATATGAGACTGCTGTCAAAGCTCTCTCACCAGCCTATCACCAGGAGGCCTCTTAAGCCGTATGAAACCATATAAAAGAAGATAAAATACGGGAAGTTGTCACAAATGTTTATTATAAATGACATGCATTTAGGATAGAGGATTTGTGTGCTGTGTTTAGAGCAGTGAGGATTTACTTGGGTCTGCATTATCAAGGTAAAAACGACATGTATTTGAAAGGAGGAGTAGGATTACAACACATCAAGTTTGCAGATAGAGTGCATAAGGGCCACTCTCAGCTGTGTCTGAGTTTGAAGACCTTGAGAAGTATGTTCCAGCTCAAACAGAAGATAACCCAGCAACCATTCCACTCACTGCAGGATCTGACAGGAAGTTCACAGAGGAGAGGATGGGGTGAGGCAGAGAATAAGGAAGAAAGAATGGAAAATAAGCAAAAGGAAGAGAATTCTATACATCAGGGAGTGGCAGGAAGGGGCCCAATGTGGAGTTAACTTGACAAAACTACATGTGCTGATACTAAATTCCCAGTAGTGTTAACATATGGACAAATCTTGGGTTTGGACCCCTGCTCTGAAACATTGGTTACCTTAGTAGTAGTATATTTAAGTCATTATAAATTTTGTAAAAGGCGTTACTTTTAGAGTATTTTTACATTTATTATATTACTATATTTGCATCAGAGAACTCATGATAGAATGAACTGTCTTTTTAAAAAGAGCTACAGTTGAGGACATGATGGAGTGGCAACCACTAGACAACTGAGAAATGAAAATACAATAAGTGTAATGAGAGTCCCTAGATCCTAAATAAACCCTCATGTTGCTGATGCCAGAGGTTCAGAGGGAGGGATGGATAGTTGGAGCACAGGGCACTTTGAGGGAGATAGTCTTCTAATGGTGGATAAATGACAATATCCATTTGGCCCTAAGACTGTACAACAAAAGAGTGTGCCTAAATGTAAACAATAGATTTATTCAATAATGTATCAATATGAGTCCATCAATTGAAACAAATGTACCACACGAATGGAAGATATTAATCACATGGGAAACTGCGTATGTGAGGGGCTATATGAGAACTCTCTGTACTTTCTACTCAATATTTCTGTAAACCTAAAATTGCTCTACAAATTAAAGGCTACTAGTAAAAAAAAGTCATCATAAAGGGACAACCATTCTGTTTTTCATTTTCAGTACAGTATTCAATAAATTCCATGACATATTCCACACTTTGTTTTAGAAGAGGATTTGCATTAGATGATTTTGTCCAACTGTAGGCTAATGTAAGTGTTCTGAGCATATTTAAGGCAGGCTAGGTTAAACTAAGAAGTTTGGTAGGTTAAGTGTGTTAAATGCACTTTTGACTTACGATATTTTCAATTTAAGATGGGTTCATTGGGAAGTAACCTCATCACAAGTTGAGGAAGATTTGTACCTGCATTCTCAATGATATTCCACGTTTTATAATACTATATACAAATAAAGGGATAAATAATAAACATATTAGAATGGTCTCTGATAAAGGATGAGAATGGAGACAAATGGAAATACATACAAACTGATGAACATACGCGAAAGAAGCCTTGCCCAAAATAAGGAGGATACTACATCATGAATGAGGAAGATGATTAACTGAACTTTTTTGATTCACTAAAGATACAGTTGGAGCAAGTTTGGTGACGTCATGGCACAATGAATTTACCCGGGATTCTCTCCCCTCCAACTTACAATGAACAGGGACATCCATACTTCAACAGAGGACATCCTAACACAACACAAAAGATGTCAGAGAGACATGCAGCCATACGACAGAGGGAAGAGAGGCTGGAGCCTCCTCAGAGGACCTGGAACAGGGTAAGAGAGAACTTCACTCACTCCCCTAAAGACTGCAATCTGTGACCACAGGAGATTCAGAGAGGGAAGGAATGGGGGAGAGGATGTTTGTTTGTGGGAACATCAAGGACCCCCGAGGTCCTCTGCAGCCTAGAGGGAAGACCTCTACCTGGGTGAGAACTTTTGCAGGGGGTGACCTCATCAAGCCAACACCCCAGGAGAGCAGATAGCGAGAGCAGAGTAAGAAAGCCCGGAGTGCACATAGGAGAAAGCACTCCTCCCCCCACCTGCTCTGCTGCTCCACTGCCTGGGATCTCAGCTGAAGGCAGAGGGCTCAGAATACGTGGCTCTTGACCCTCACCCAGTGGCAATAGGTGGTAACTGCAACCAAGTAATATCAGGATGCATAAGCACCAAACCACTTCCTCCAGCAATATCGAACACTATATCAAATTTCCAGAAGAGACAGAAAATGACAAGTACTCAGAATTCAGTCCTGAGGACACAGAAATATGTAATCTAAATGACAATGAATTCAAAATAACTATCATCATAAAACTCAACGAGGTAAAAGAGAACATAGAGAAAAAATTCAATGAGTTCAGGAGCTACTTCACAAAAGAGATTGAAATTAAAGAAGAATCAATCAGAAATATTAGAGATGAAAGACACAATGGAAGAGATAAAACAAAATGCGGGCTCCCTGAATGCTTGAGCAGACACCATAGAGGAGCATATCAGCATAATCGAAGAAATACATGTTGAAATGCTCCAGACAGAGGAAGAGAGAGAACTAAGGCTAAAAAGAAATGAAGAAAGTCTCCGTGAAATATCTGACTCAATTAGGAAATGCAGCATAAGAATTATAGGTATTCAAGCAGGAGAAGAGAAGGAGATTGGAGCAGAAATCATGTTCAAAGAAATAATAGCAGGGAACTTCCCAAACCTAGGGAAAGAGAGGGAAATCTGTGTGGAAGAGGTTTCCAGATCTCCTAGATATGTCAATGTAAAAAGACCTACTGCAGGGCATGTAGTAGTAAAACTAGCAAAAATGAATGACAAAGAAAGAATACTAAGGGCAGCAAGGCAGAAGAAAAACACCTACAAAGGAACCCTTATCAGGCTTTGAGTGGATTTCTCTGCAGAAACCTTATAAGCTAGGAGAGAATGGAATGACATACTCAAATCTTTGAAGGACAAAAATTTTCAGCCAAGAATACTCTATCCAGCAAAAAATATCCTTCAGATATGATGTAGAAATAAAACCTTTCACAGACAAACAAAAGCTAAGAGAGTTCATAGCCACAAGACTGCCCTTACAAGAAATCCTCAAGAAGCCCCCTCATACCTGAAAAAAGGGAGAAAGGGGTTGCAAAGCACAGAGTAAGGAGAGAAAAAGGTAGACAGAATCAGAATAGGATGACAAATACACAAGGATAGCATTAAAGATAACAGGGAAGGACAACACCAAAATCAAGATAATCTTGTCAGTTTAACCACAAACTCACAACACAAGATGGAATAAAATGTGAGAAAAACAACTTAGGAGGGGAGGAGGAAAGGGACTGAATCGGTTTAGACTAAGGAAATAAGAGGTCATCAGAAAATGGACTATCTTACACACTAGATTCTGAATACAAACCTCATGGTAACCACTAAACAAAAAAGCACAACAGAGACACAAAGAATAAATAAGGAGAAAACAAAGAAACACATCATAAAAAACTACATAATTCAATGGGTAGAGCAAAACACATAGGACAAGAAGCAAAGGAAATGCAGGAGAACTAGAAGATGAGTGATAAAATGACACCATTAAGCCCTTACATATCAATAATCACCCTAAATGTAAGTGGATAGAATTGTCCAATAAAAAGACAGAGTAGCAACATGGATTAAAGAACATGACCCAACAATGTGCTGCTTCCAGGAAACACATCTCAGCTCCAATGACAAACACAGGCTCGGAGTGAAGGAATGGAAGATGACACTCTAAGCTAATGGCAAATAAAAGAAAGCAGGTGTTGCAATACTTATATCAGACAAAGTAGACTTCAAGATAAGTAAGGTAAAGAGAGACAAAGGCGGCAATATATAATGATCAAAGGGACACTCTATCAAGAAGAAATAACACTTATAAATATTTTTGCACCTAACACAGGAGCACCAAAGTTCATAAAGCAGCTATTAACAAACCTAAATGGAGATATTAATAATAACACAATAATAGTAGGGGACCTCAATGCTCCACTCACATCAATGGATAGATCATCCAGACAGAAAATCAGTAAGGAAACAGTAGAATTAAATGAAAAGCTAAACCAGTTGGACTTAATAGACATATATAGAACACTCCATCAAAAAACAGCATAATACACACCCTTCTCAAGTGTGCATGGAACATTCTCAAGGATAGACTATATGTTGGGAAACAAGGCAAGCCTCAATAAATTTAATAAAATTGAGATAATAACAAGCATCTTCTCTGATCGCAATGCTATAAAGCTACAAATTAGTTACAAAAAAAAGTTGATAAAGGGACAAAGATGTGGAGACTAAACAATGTGCTATTGAACAAGCAATGGATCATTGAAGAAATTAAAGGAGAAATCAAAAAAAATCTGCAGACAAATGAAAATGATAACTTGCCATACCAACTCATATGGGATGCAGCAAAAGCTGTATTAAGAGGGAAATTCATCACAATACAGACAAGAAAAATCCCAAATAAGCAATCTCAAATTACACCTAACTGAATTAGAAAAAGAACAAACAAAGCCCAAAGTCAGCCGAAGGAGAGAAATAATAAGAATCAGAGCAGAAATAAATGTCATTGAAACAAAAACAGCAGTGGAAAGGATCAGTGAAACAAAGAGCTGGCTCTTTGAGAAGGTAAATAAAATTGACAAACCCCTAGCCAGACTTACAAAGAAAAAAAAGAGAGAAAGCTCAGATAAACAAAATTTGAAATGAAAGAGGAGAAATAACAATGGACAGCACAGAAATACAATGGATTATAAGAGAATACTATGAAAAACTATATGCCAACAAAATGGATAATCTAGAGGAAATGGATAAATTCTTAGACTTTTAAAACCTCCCAAAGCTGAATCAAGAAGAAACAGACAATCTGAACAGATCAATCACAAGGAAAGAGATTGAAACAGTAATCAAAAACATCCCAAAGAATAAAACCCCAGGACCAGACTGCTTCCCTGGGGAATTCTACCAAACTTTCAGAGAGGATTTAATACCTATTCTTCTCAAGCTATTCCAAAAAATTAGGGAAGATGGAATACTTCCTAACACATTCTACGAGGCCAACATCACTCTGATACCAAAGCCTGACAAGGACAATACAAAAAAGGAAAACTACAGACCAATATTGCTGATGATTATAGATGCAAAAATTCTCAACAAAATTTTGGCAACTCGAACTCAGCAATACATGAAAAGGATCATACATCATCATCAAGTGGGATTCATACCAGGGACACAGGGACAGTTTGATATCTGCAAATAAATCAATGTGATACACCACATCAACAGATTGAGGAATAAAAGCCACATGATCATCACAATAGATGCAGAGAAAGCATTTGACAAGATCCAACAGCCATTTATGATAAAGACTCTTAACAAAATGAGGGTAGAAGGAAATTACCTCAACACAGTAAAGGCCATATATGACAAACCCACAGCCAACATCATACTCAATGGGAAAAACTGAACACCGTCCCCCTGAGAACAGGAACAAGACAAAGATGCCCACTATCACCACTCTTATTCCACATAGTACTGGAGGTTTTGGCCAGAGCAATTAGGCAAGAGAAAGGAATAAAAGGAATCCAAATAGGGAGTGAAGAAGTGAAACTCGCTGTTTGCAGATGACATGACCTTATATAGAGAAAATCCCAAAGAATCCATTGGAAAACTAACAGAAATAATTAACAACTACAGCAAAGTTGCAGGGTAGAAAATCAACTTACAAAAATCAGTTGCTTTTCTATACTCTAATAACAAACTTACCGAAAGACAACTCAAGAATACAATTCCATTTACAATCGCAACTAAAAGAATAAAGTACTGAGGAATAAATTGAACCAAGGAAGTGAGGGACTTATACAATGAAAACCACAAGACATTACTGAAAGATATTGATAATGACATAAAGAGATGGAAAGAGATTCCATGCACATGGATTGGAAGAATAAACACAGTTAAAATGTTCATACTACCCAAAGCAATCTACAGATTCAATGCAATCCCAATCAGAATCCCAATGACATACATCATGGAAATAGAACAAAGAATGCTAAAATTCATGTGGGACAACCAAAGACCCTGAATTGCTAAGGCAATCCTGAGAAAAAAGAACAAAACTGGAGACATCACAATCCCTGACTTCAAAAAATGTACTACAAAGCCATAGTGATCAAAACGGCATGCTACTGCTACAAAAACAGGCACACAGATCAATGGAACAGAACTGAAAGCTCAGAAATAATACCACACATCTATGGACAGCTAATCTTTGACAAAGTTGCCAAGAACATACAATGGAGAAAATATAGTCTCTTCAATAAATGGTGTTGGGAAAACTGGACATCCACGTGCAAAAGAATGAAAGTAGACCATTATCTCATGCCATACACAAAAATAAACTCAAAATGGATCAAAGACTTGAAGATAAGTCCTGAAACCATAAAACTCCTGGAAGATAATATAGGTAGTACACTCTTTGACATCGAACTTAAAAAGATCTTTTAGAATACCATGTCTTCTCAGACAAGGGAAACAAAAGAAAAAATAAACAAGTGGGAGTTCATCAGACTAAAGAACTTCTGCAAGGCAAAGGAAAACTAGGATCAAAACAAAGAGATAACCCACCAACTGGGAGAAAATATTTGCAAATCACATATCTGACAAGGGGTTAATCTCCATAATATATAAGGAACTCACAACTGAACAATAAAAAAACCAAACAGCCTGATCAGAAACTGGGCAGAGGATATCAACAGAGATTTTTTCCAAAGAAGATATACAGAGGCCAATAAACACATGAAAAGATGTTCAACATCACTAATCATCAGGGAAATGCAAATCAAAACTACACTAAGGTGCCACCTTATGCTAGTTAAAATGGTTACAATCAGTAAGACTAAAAATAATAAATGTTGGAGAGGTTATGGAAAAAAGGGAACCCTCATACACTGCTGGTGGGAATGCAAACTGGTGCAGCCACTGTGAAAAACAATATGGAGATTCCTCAAAAAACTAAAAATAGAACTACCATATGACCCAGCTATCCCACTACTGGGTATCTACCCAAACAACTTGAAATCAACAATCCAAAGTAACATATGCACCCCTATGTTCATCGCAGCAGTATTCACAATAGCCAAGACATAGAAACAATCCAAGTGCCCATCGACACTGATGATTGGATAAAGAAAGTGTGGTATATATATACAGTGGAACACTACTCAGCCATAAAAAGACAAATTCATCTGATTTGCAGCAACATGAAAGGACCTGGAGAGAATTACGCCAAGTGAAATAATGCAGACTGAGAAAGACAAACACAAGATCATTTCACTCATATGTGGAATACAAACAAATACACGGACAAAGAAAACAGTTCAGTGGTTACTAGGGGAAGCGGGGTGGGGGGTGGGCACCGGGGGTGAAGGGGAGCACATATTTGGTGACAGTCAAGAAATAATGTACAACTGAAATCTCACATTGATGTAAACTATTATGAACTCAATAAAAAAATACAGTTGGATGACTCCATTCATAGAGGAAGTTAAACATGTAGACAAGGAGAACAGATTAGTGGTTACCAGCAGAAAGGGGTGGGGTGGTGGTGGGCACAAAGGGTGAAGTGGTGTACCTACAACACGACTGACAAACAATAATGTACAACTGAAATTTCACGAGGTTGTAAACTATCATAATCTCAATAAAAAGTAAAAAAAATTACAGTTGGTGCAGTGTCTTGCTAGAGACTTACCACCCCTTTCCTTCTTTCAGGACACAGAGGAAGACATTTTCCAAGACCGATTGTAGTTTCCATGGGGCCCTATAACTGGGACAATGAGACATGGCAAAGAGAGGCATGCCAATTTCAGGCCTGACAATAAATTGTCCATTGTGGTCTTAACACTCTCTCACAGGTATTAGAGTCCTACAATGGATGGAGCTGGTTCCCTGAGCCACTGCCTGAAAGACGGATACCTAGGAGGGTCACTCTACCATATCTGACTGAAACATCAGAGAGCACTAACATTTCATGATCGTAACCGATTGAGAGTTTGTGTAGATAACTACTGTGACTACTATGGCAGTACCGTGATGAAAATGCTGTTTGATGAAGATAAGTAGAAAAGCTTCAAGTGCATTTTTGATTGCAGGAGAAGGAAGGAGAGGAAGCAAGGAGAATATCTAGTGTGAAAAGGCGTCAGTCTTGATACAATTTAACGATGAGATGTTAGGTTAGGGCAAAAGTGAATGCTGGTGAAAAAGAAATGAAGGCACAGATGGATACATAGCACATGATCAACAACTTTGGGTAGATTTGCAATCTGACAAAGAAAGAAGTCAAGCCTGGAAAACTTGAGTAACCAGGTAAGGGAATAACAGTTCCAGCTGTGGTGATGTAAAATTGTGATCACTCGATGAGTTATTGCTTCAGGCAGGGTTGAATCTGCTTGACATCACTGGTATCTAGCTGTGTTTCTTTCCTGAGTTACCCTCCCACCCTCATAACTATAAAAATATTTATATGCTAATACAGTCCAAATTAATATCCAGTCTTGACCTCTTCTGTGGCCTCTATATCCATGTATACACCTGTCTGCCTGAATCTCCACATGTATGTCTAATAGGCAACTCCATCTCAGAAGGTCCAGACAGCTGTCTTGATTTTCTCCCCAAATTTGCTTCTACCCTTGTCCTCTCCCATCTTGCATAGTGGCATCAGAATTTACTCATTTGTTCAGGCCGAAAGTCTATATCCCCTTGAAGACATCTATTTCTCTCACTAGAAGTCCCCCAATAGTAAAAAAAAAAAAAAAAAAAGCTAAACCACCAGAAAGTCTTATTCCCTCTATGTCTAAAACACTTCCAAAATCCAGGTACATCTTACCATCTGCATGGATCCCTCTTCAATTTACACTCTTGTCATCTCTTGTCTGGACTATTGCAGTAGCCTCCTAGCTGGTCTCTGATACCACTCAGTGGAGAAGTGTCACTTTTAATTTGCCATGTTCTCAAATTTCACTTAAAAAATAAAGGCGGGGGGCCGGCCCCGTGGCTGAGTGGTTAAGTTGGCGCGCTCCGCTGAGGGCGGCCCAGTGTTTCGGCAGTGGAATCCTGGGCGCGGACATGGCACCGCTCATCGAGTCACACTGAGGTGGCGTCCCACATGCCACAACTAGAAGGACTCACAACTAAGAATATACAACTATGTACCGGGGGGCTTTGGGGAGAAAAAGGAAAAAAATAAGATCTTAAAAAAAAATAAAGGCTGGGAAATGGAATGAGAATAATTTGGGTGGAGGCATCACTAGATAGAAAGTCAGGGAAGAGCTCTTTGAGGAGGTGATATCGGAACTTGAGAAATTAGAAGATATAGGCTGAGCCATGTGCGGGGAAGAGTATCTGGAACAGAAGGAAGAGCACGTGTAAGTGCTGTGTGGTGGAACCAGCTTGATGCTTTGAAGACTAGAGGGAATGGGGGACAGTGGTAGGATAAGAGGTGAGATGGGATTCAGGGGCCACATCTCGTCCTTGGAGGACTTGGATTTTATTCCATGTACATTGGAGTGTCTCTTGGGTCCTGGGGTAAGAAAGACAGAAGAAAGCCCAAGCTTGAGAATGCACAGATAAGCTCAGTATGCGGATGAAATGTGTCCATTAACCAGAGTCACATATAAGCAGGTGGTGCCTTTTGAAGAAGTGAGCTACACAGTCTCAAAAGTTTTCCAACAGAAACTAGGCGGTTATTAGTCAGAAATGCAGAACCATCTTCATCGCATAGAGAGTTGAACTTCATACTTCTAAGGCTGCTTTAATATCTTCTAAAATACACTTTACTATTTAAGATTGACAAATCTGAGCGGTCGGTACTGAAATCAATCCTATTACAGTTGGTCTTGTGGCTGCCACTATTATCTCCTACCCAATTGGCCCCCCAACCCAACTGTCACATCCCCATCATTCTTATATCTATTATTAAGCATTTCCCTGAAGTTTATGTTATGTGCAAAAAAATGCACATATCAAATGCACACAAGTTTGTTAATTCTGTCAAAGTAAATGTACCCATTTAAGCAGTCGGGGGTAAAAATAAAACACCGCTATCACACAAGAAGCCCATCTTGTGCCTCATCCTAATCGCTGCTCCTACCAAAGATATCCAATATCACGACTTTTAATACCATAGATTAGTTTGCCTGCATTTGACCTTTGTAAAAATTGGAATCATACAATATGTGACATACAGTATATGAAATACAATGTATGACATAACCATATCGTCTATGACATAATCCTCATGTCATATAATGTTTTTCCATGTGGTTGGTTGTATGTGGCTATTGTTTGTTCTTATTGCTGAATATAAGTTTATATGAATCTACTACAGTTTACTTTTTCATCCTACTCTTGATGGGTATTAACTTGTACCTATGCTCCAAGAAAACTTATTTATCCATAATTTTTCATTAGATTGCTTCATTCGTTAATTCATTATACATTCATTCATTCACTCATTATGCTATTTGAATTAATAGTATAGAGGCCTGAGTCTGAACACTGGGGGAAATGAAAACTCTGGTACAAATACTTATATAGGTAATATTTAACTATGAAAAACTCAAAGGTCATGACTTTTAGTTGAACTGGGAGTGTCCAGTGACATACAAAGTCCCTCAGTACCCAAATGGGAGACATGGTTGGATGACAGCAATGGTTGACTGCCTCCTTCAGAAAGAGCTCTGCCAGGACACAGGAAGCCCCAAACTTCTCATCCCCTAAGCCATGTCATCCTAGGTTCTTATTATGATTTACTTTACATGGTTACAAATGTTACCTGTTAAAGCCATTTCACAAGGATCAGCATCCAGACTACAGGTGCAATGTGCTACCATACCATCAGTGTCACATTGCTATGCAAGCCACAGCTTTGATAATAATGATTATCCATTGCACATGTGTGCCTACATGGTGGGTATGCAAGGACGACCAGTCTAGAAGCGTCCATAATCATTTATCTAACAGGGACTAAGTGGTTCAGAGCATTGCCAAGGCCAATAATCCCGTTTCACAAATTTGTGCTTTCGAATATGTAGGTACTTTCTGCCTCAAAACCTATTCCCTTCCCTGCATTGAACTAACTCCTAGTCATAAACCTCAAATCCTGGCATCTACTCTAAAAATCCCTCCCTGAAATTTCCTTGAGTCTCATTTAGATATCCTTCTCTGTCTTCCTTCATGCAGCACAAGGACAGGTTAATCACCCCAGAGTATAATTTCCAGTTCCTGTGTCAAACACTCTTATTAGGTGGTAGCTCTCTGGAGTCAGAGACAAAGGTCAGCACACAGCACAATGAAAAGCACACAGTTAGAGCTCAGGAAGGAATTCTAAAATAAAGGGTTGAAAACAGCAGCTGATAAATAGCCCAGAAGAAAGTGAGGTGACACTCACCTGTCTGAAATATGGCCAAATATCAGACCTCCCAGCAGCTGGGCAACCATAAACAGGGATTGAGCCACTGATATTAGGGACTGCGATTCACACACCAGGTCCCACTGGAAGGGAAGGAAGGCGCACAGCACTTTTAGAAGGGTTTAAATCCTTTAGTGGGAACTGACTTCATACTCCTACGTATGATGTACACAACCTCCTGCTATGTGGGTCCTGCCTCCCTTTCCTAACCCTTCTCCCCTAAGATCCCACACTCTAAAAACAGTGAACTTTTCTCAATACTTCAAATGCAGCTAGCTCATCACTCTCTGTTCTCTCAGATCCTTTAAATAGTCTGTATCCTCGTGTCTATATATCTTTCTTCATTTTCCTCCTAGACCACCAATTCCTTTTATTGCATTAACTTACACACAGTCTTCAGATATTATTTCAAACATCATTTTTCCAAGAAACTGTTCCTCATCCTACAGTTAACATAATGGCCCTGCCTTTGAATTCACTTAGCAGTCAATATTCAGCTGCTACAGTAACCTTCATCTCTGGCTACAGATCAAACCACTCGAAAAACTTCAAAATACTCATTCCTGGATCCTTTGACCAGAGGTTCTAATTTACTTACACTGGGCATAAGTTTTCTTTGAGTATTGAGAATCAATGACTGAGCATAACATTACTTTTTAAATTATAGATCTCTCTCACTAGAGTAAAGGATATAGTGACAGGTTCATGTTTGGTTTATTCAATTCACTAACCTCAATACTAATACTCTTGACTGCCATAGTGTAGACAAGTAACACTATCTGCTGAAGGAATGAAGAACAGGCTGATTATGGTATTCCCTTGGGGACTAAATGTATAAAGCAAGCCCATCTTTTGTGTTAGGTCTAAACACTTTTTACATGGGGCCTCTTACCTCAGTCACGATGGTGGAGGAGAAGGAGCTTCGGTCATACACCCAGCCGTCCACACAGGGCTCCGTGTCTGGCTCACTCATGTTAGGGAAGGTCCCATTTAGGTCAAGGAACTGCCACTGGGGATGGATGAAGCGACGACACTTCTCTGGCCTCAAGTTTGAGTCCAGTGGGATGGAGATTCTCAGAAGGGTTTCTTGGCTGAGGATTTCAGTGCCATTAGCTGAGACAGTGTCATTGTCAAGGATGTGGACCCAGCAGCGGTGACCAGGGACGGCTGCAGTGAAGTTCTCCAATAGCATATGAGGGTATGCTATGAGGATGCAGATACAAAAGAAAGCTGTCTGAAGGATCTGGAATCTCCCCAGGCTTCCGACTTGATCCAGGAGGTCCTGAAAGGCCATCAAGGCTGAACAGGTGATCCCCAAGAGGAGGCACAACGACTTCACAGGGACAAGTTCAAAGAGAGAAAATATTTCCTTTCACTGTCACACCAAGTCCGTGTCGATCCTGACATGACTTTCTCCTCAGTGGCCCCGCCTCACCACTACTGAAGAGCAGTGGGAGAAGTTGTCCCCAAGTCTTTTGAGGTTAGGCAGCTAGACAGTTTCAATAAAGTCACAGATTTAATTATTTGGCAAAAAGACTTCAGCTGTTGACAAGTAAACCTGCTTAAAAGACTACTCACTGCATGACCCTGATCTTAGAGGCTCCTGAGAAGTCAACTGTACTTTAGGCAGAAATACACCTGTTCTCCACACATCCTTAAATACACCTGTTCTCCACACATCCTTAAATACACCTGTCCAATGATCTGCTATTATTTTCAGAAAAGAGATGTTTGGAGACTCAAAAGTAAACTGCTTTGTGATCTTCTGGTGCAAAGAGAAGAGGGCAGGGCTTTTCTTGGTTAGGACTGATTTTTGATTAAAAGTTAAAGGAAAAAATGCTTAGTTAAATTAAAGCAAAATGGAATGCTGTTCACAAACACTAATTTTTGGTGACTGAAGTTCTGCTTCAGTTCGAATCATACCAGTGACAGTGAACTTAAGATTTTTGAAATAACGAAATTTTGAAAAGGAGGAAGGAAATAGTATTTTTCTGTAACCATTTATTTTACCAGATTTATTGAGCCATTCAGGTAGCATTTCAGACTTTCTCTGCTGCTGCTATAAGTAAACGGTGTTATGTATTTACATATATTTGTATATTATATATTTATTTATAAATTTACAAATAAAATGTGAGGTCAGTGTTTCAAGGTCTCAAAATCCAGTTAATAAGAGACAGATGCATAAATAATTACACTGCAATGTCAAAAGATAACCATAAGGAAGATACACAATGTGCTATGGCAGAATTAAAGAGAAAATGTTAATGATTCCTGGAGAGATTTCACGGGGTTGGGAAGTGATCCTTGTAGAAACGGACTTTTACCTGCTCTTAAAGGAAGATTCTTGAGACTCTGAAGCAGCAGGTGAAGAAAGGGAAAAAAGTCAATTTCTGACCAAGAGACTAATAAGTACACAATTATAGTAAAAGGGTAAGTAATATTTGTGCACCTACAGGATAATCAAAAGCTAGACGCTAAAGAATATAGAAGGTAATAATGGGAGAAGGTAGGTTGACAAAAATAACGTTTAGAATTTATTCTGCATACTTGAGTTTCTTATCCTTGAATTTGAAATTCAGCACCTGTGGAACATCTCAGAATGCGGATTCCTGTGCAGCCCATAGAGATTCCTTTTCAGGAAATGACTTTGTCAGAGAAATTCCAAAGATGAAATTTAAGGAATTATTGAATGTTACTGTAAAATTTTAGAAAGGAGTATGTCTCAGTTTGCTAGGGCTACCATAACAAAATACCACATGCTGGGTGGCTCAAACAACAGAACTTTCCTTCCTCACAGTTCTGGAGGCTAGATGTTCAAGATCAAGGTGTTGGCACCTTTGGTTTCTTCTGAGGCCTGTCCCCTTGGCTTGCAAGATGGCCATCTTCTCACTGTGTCCTTACATGACCTTCCTCTGTGTGTGCACATACCTGGTGACTCTTCCTCTTCTTCTAAGGACACCCATAATATGGGATTAAGGCCCCACTCAAACGGTCTCATTTTAACTTATTCATCTCTTTAAAGTCTTTATCTTCAAATATGGTTATATTCTGGGGCATTAGGGGTTGAGAGCTCAACATACAAATTTGGGGAGACACAATTCAGGGTTATATAATTAAATTTTTATTTTAACGAAGTACTGATACCAAGTAAAAATAGTGAGAAGTGAGTGGTCCAGCAAGGCAGACCATTCAGAGCCATAGGAGTATAATGATATAAATGGTGACAGTCACAGCTAAGAATTCACTGAGTATTCACTAGGTGTCAATTCTGTCATAAGCACTTTTCACGTTTTTATTCCTTTAGTCTTCACCTCCTTATTGTCTGCATCTTACCACTGAGAAAACAGAGGTCCAGAGAGATTAAATAACTTGCCAAAGGATATCCAGAGTGTAAGTGGTGACGCCAGCACATGAACAAAGGTAGTTTAACGCCAAAGACAAACTTTTACTCACTTTTGATTTACTAGTTTTATCCTCATAAACAAAATGATTATTTTTATGAAATGATGAAGGTGTATCTAGAGTCAAGTAGACAGAGAGAGAGAAGAAGCTGACATCATTGTTCCCCATCCTCCAAATCTTCCACAAAACACAGAAAAATTAAAGGAGAGGAAATTCAGTACCATGGACTTAAGTAAGTACCATGATAATCAAACGTAGACACAAAAAATAATGAAGTTGAATGTTCCATGGATCAAACAGCAAGCATCTCTAGAGTAATGGGGGAAAAGGAGGATGAAGAGCAAAACATATTAAAAAGGCAATAACAATCACTAAAAACATATCGATATCTTCCTATGTGCCAAACACTGGGTGAGGTCCTTTCCATGCACCTGCTATTTATTCTTCACAACCACCCTGTGAGATGGGAATTATTCCCCTTGTTTTGCAGGAAAAATATATGCCCAATCAAGTTGGCTGAGCTAGTATGATGTGAACATAGTATAAATGTTAATAAAATCCGGCAGGAAGTCCAATGTTGGATATGTAGTGGAGGATGAACCTGGTGGCCAAGGATGGGCAGGAAATCAGGAAACTCTGCATAATTCTAGAAACACCTGGCTGTAAATTCTCATGCCATCCTTATAGTAAACTTCTTTTGCGGCTTCTTTTATGTCACAGATTCCACAATTATTTATAGGACAAAAGAATTCCAAGCACTGCAACGTTGATCTGAGAAGTTTATGTCTTACTGAAATGCAGGAGAGGTGAGAACTGCTCTCCTTCTTGATGAGCTCGCATTGGGTACCACCACTGCTATCTCTCTGGGTTTTGTTACATATGTGCTCTTAACCTGATATGTTGATTTATTTATGTCTCCTTTCCTTCCAGCATCACTGGTTGATTTGCTAGCTTGATTTAAGTTTCTCTAATTAGACATTTGCAGTGATTTGCTTCTGTGCTCAGTTTTCCCTTTGATCCCATTGAAACTCTTCAATATTACAAGAGGGCAAAACTAGGATTCACATTCATCATTGCTTCTTGGGGACAGATGTGCACTAGACCATGTGAGAAACTTCTGTAAGGCAAGGCTGCCTTCAAAACTGAGGCCTCCGCAATGATTCTCCTCAGAAATATGCCCCAGGAAGATGCTGCCCTCATCCCTGAATACATCTCCGAGTAACTCTGTGGAATCACAGCCTTCCCCACCTTTTGGGGAGGGAAGGAAATACAGGACATAGGCAGAAGAATTCTGTAGCATAAAATAAGCTTCATCCAAAATCACCAAATCCCACATGTACAAACAGGCTGTGATGTCACCGAACTTAAATAAAAAACAAAATAAACTTCTGATGAACCCACTTTCTCCTTCAGCTACTGCCCTATTATCCAATCTCATGGACAGAAAAAAATTCTTTTCTCATTTTCTTTTCTCTCATTTATATTTTTACCCAATCCTATCAGGCATTCATCTCTACCAAATTTCTTCTGAAGGTCCTAGTGTTTTCTATCTTTTTAGATCCAAATGTTTATGTTATAGTTGATAAATTGCTCTTCCTGGAAACAGTTTCTTTATTTGCCTATCAAGACCTTACTTTATGTTATTTTACTAATTCATTGCAGGCTGCTTTTTCTCATTCTTCTGTGTTGACTCTTCAAACATTTGGAGTGTTGGAGAGTTCCTGAATATTTTCTCTTCTCTATCTATACCCACTTTATCTCTTTACTAATGGTTCCTAAATTTACATCTCTGGCATGCTTCTTCCCTAAACCTCAAGTTTTAAAACTTGCTGCAATTTCGAATGACATCCAGAATCTGACGGCCCCTAACCACCTGCCTTATTACCCACCAAGTCTAACTCTCATTTCTCACCTGGTTACTGTCCCCTTCCCTATTCCTCCATATAAATCTTCAAGTAAGTCGTTTAAAATTAATCATGCAACGTCAGGTCTCTGCTCAAATGTGTCTTATGGCTTCCATCTCATGCAGAGGGAAAGGCAACTCTCTTTCCTTCTAGGCCCCATCAGATTTAGTCCCCTCTGTCTCTTTACATCTCTGACTTTATCTAACATTATTCTAGCCGCACTGGCCTCTTATATGTTTCAAAAGATACCAGGCACACTCTCACTGCAGAATTGCTGCATTTCCTTTTTCTACAACAGACTTTCCTCAAAAACTCCTTCAGTACTTTCAGTTCTCTGTTCAAATGTTATTACCACATTTGAGAGGTCTTCCCAATGTGTTCTCCTTAGATATTAATATAGACCTCATCTCTCACTCTCTATCTTCTTGCTTTGCTTTATTTTCTTCACACCACTTAGCACTCCAGCAATATATTTGCATATTGTCTGTTTCCTCACTACTCAATTAAAAGTCCAGTGAAATAAAACGGTCTGCTTTGTTCTATGTTGCATCCTCATCACCTTGAAGAGTTCTTGGAACATATTAAATAATTGTGGAATATTGAATAAAAGGGACACGAGAAAGTCTAAGGCACTGGGATCCTATCGCATTGAACTTAATGATTATGCTATGGGGACCGCCCTCCAAATTAAATTTTTTGTATGTGTATATCTATTTGTCCAAGCATCAGTTCCTAAAGACTTCCTTTCTTCCATTGAGTTTTTCTTGTTCCCTTTGTTAAAAACTCTATTGATCATAAATTTAGGGTTTACTTTTGTACTCTCAATTTTATTCCTTTATCTCTATGTCTACCCTTCTCCTGAATCACTCTATTCTACAGCTTTGCAGCAAGCTTTAAAATAAAAAAATACGACGCTAAGTTCATTCTTCTTTTTCAATATTGTTTTGGCATTCTGGGTCCTTGAATTTCCATATGAATATTAATGACAGTTTGTCAATTTCTGCAAAAGAAAAAGCCAGCTGATATTTGGGTATAAATTGTGTTGAATCTGTAGATAAATTTAGGCAGTATTGCTATATTAACAATATTAAGCCTCCTGATACAAGAATATGAGATAGCTTTCCATTTATTTACATCTTTATTGCCCTACAACACTGTTTTGTAGTTTATGGTGGACCATTCTTGCATTCCTTTTCTTAATTTTTCCATTATTTTATTCTCTGTGATACTATTGCAAATTGATTTGTTTTCTTAGATTTATTTCTTGATTGTTTATTGCTAGTGTACAGAAATAAGATTGCTTTTTGCAATGCAGTTGTGTCTGCAATGTTGGTAAACTCGTTTATTACTTCTAATAGATATTCAGTTGATTCCTTGGGATATTGTATATATGTCATCTGCAAATAAAGATCATGTCATCTGCAAATAGATAGTTTTGATTTTTCTTTTCCAATACAGATGTCTTTTATTTATTTTTCTTGTCTAATTACCCTCACTAGAACTTTCAATGTAATGTTGAATGTACATTGTATGAAGATATCATTATAGTGTTCCTGAACTTATGGTAAATAAATTAGCCTTTCACCATTTTGGATGACAATTTCTGTCAGTTCTTATATATGTTCCTTTTTAGCTTTATTGACGTATAATTGATATACCAAAAAATTTCACACATTAGTATACATATCTTGATGAGTTTCTACATATGCATACACCTATGATACCATCACTACAACCAAGGGGCTAACCATACCACTTACCTCCAAAAATTTCCTTGTGTTCTTTTGTAATTTTTTTTGTAGGAACGCTGAACTAGATCCATCCTCTTAACATATTTTAGCTATATTGTTAACTATATATATATATACAAAAACCTTTCACATTCTGAAGATTTGCTGTTTATCTGTATTGTCTCATAGGATTTTTAAGACTTGCTTTTCTTTACAATTTTAGCTCTTAAATTAATCACAATTTATTCCAATGTAATATAAAGCTATAATATTATTTCCCTAAAATAGTTAAATAACTTTTTCTAGACCTATGCTTTCCTCTCTATTTCTAATTTCACCTATATCATAGCATAATTTATTCTAGATACACTAGAATTTTTTTCTGAACTATCTTGTTTGATTGACTTTCCTAGAAATTACTTTGATTTGGAGATCTGCAAACAGACCCCACTGAGCTTTCGGCAGAAGATTCCTCACAAGTATTTATACATGTGAAAAAATACGTAAGAATGGAGAAAGACCCATCTAGATGATTAGAGGTAAAACTCTCTGAATTTCACACCAGGGTGGGGATAGTGCCTATTCCCAATAATCCAGAGTAGAAAAACTCATAATTCATGTGGAGTTTTTTGTAGAACTCTCAGAATTTGATTCAATAGGGTAAAAAATTAACCTTATGCTAAATGCTGCTTTTATGTCACATAAAGATGCTTAATAGCAAGACCCCAAAATATCAGTATTTCCGAATAACTTGAGCATATCTCATACAGCTCAATAATACTTTAAGGCATACAAAAATATCCAGCACCCAACAAAGTAAGAATCAAAATGCTTGGCTTCCAATAAAAAATTACCAGCAAGCAAAGAAATAGGAAAATAGGATCCATGTGAGGAGAAAAATCACTCAAGAAGAACTAGATAAACCGAATAGCCATATATCTACTAAGAAAAATAAATTTATAGTTAAACATCCTCCCACAAAGAAAACTATAGGTATCCTCACTGAAAGCTTTTACCAAGTTGTACACAGCCTCCTTCAGGAATAGAAGAAGAGACAATGTTTCCGAACATTTTATGTGGCCAGCATTGTTCTGATATCAAAAGCTGATGAAGATAGAGGGAAAGTAAACTACAGACCAATAACTCTCACTAACATAGATGCAAAGTTGACATAGATGCAAAATTTATCACGAAAATTTTAGCAAATCAAATAAAGCAATATGTTTTTTTCTAAAAAAAGGTTACTACATCCTGACCAAGCAGGCCTATCCTAGTGCAAGGTTAGCCTAACAGTTTAAAATATAACAATGTAATTCACCAGTTAAAGAGACTAAAACAAGAAAAAACATATGTTCCTGTCAATAAAATTGACAACATCTATTTGTAAAGGTGAAAAGTTGTAGGACTGCGAAGAGGACATGTTTCCGGTGTTTTTTCCGGAGATCTAGTAATCTTTTTGAACAGAAAAGTGAAATTCATTGGCACCCCTTCTTTGCTCTCCAATCCATAATTTTGGTATTGTATAAAGATGCTGGAATCTTGATATCTCAGATGGGGAGGTTTTGAGGTATATGGCCCCAAAATAACTCCAGAATCCTGCCAACTTAGAGAATTGAGCCTCCAAGTTAAAATCATTTGGCTTGTAGAAAAGTACAAGGTGACATCCAAGTTGCATTTGTGGACAACCTGATACTTCTGATTTTATGCTTTTGTCTCATTAAATCTCCGTATCCACGGGAACAAGCCAAGTATTCCTTTGTAAGTCATACATGCTCATTAAGTGTTTGTTGAACTAAAAATTGAATAAAACTCAATATAATGCTACCTGTTTCTAGCAGCTTTATAGCATGCTTGATTTTTTTATTATAGCGTGCATTCACCACTATCAATTCCCATTGCCATGTGCCCTAACCCACAATGACAATTAAGTCTGCTGTTTTGAACATGAAATCTTATATTTCAAGTTGGGGTTGTCTTAAATTACTAATATTTAAACAGTTTTCCATATATTAATTAATCCTGTGATTTGGAATATAATTTTTAATTTATGGTGATTTTATTAAGTGTGCATATATTTTGAAAATTGCTTATCCTGTTATTTGACTTTCTATTTTGGTAATGTTTTAAATGACACATGATAATTTTTTAAAATATGAAGAGAGACAATTACAAAGAAAATGTAACAATCACTTAAAATTCCATCATTGAAAGGTCACCATTGTTATTATTTCAAAGAATGTAATCAAAGGGCACATCATCTTTCTATTTGCCAGTGATTTATGAAGTCAAGCCGTCAAGACAACCACAAGTTGTCAACACAACCCCAAAATGGTTTAAATGAGCTTATATCAGAGGTGATACCAGTTTCTACCCCATAGCCCCCCTCCAAAGTATCATGTATTAAGTGTGTATATATTGGTATCTGTTTCTGGATTTCTTCTGATTTCTGGGTGCATATGCTATATTGTTCTGATTTTTGCAGATTTATGATATGCTGCTCCATGTGTCAACAAGCTACATCCTAATTCCACGGTTTTCCTTTGTTTCTGAATCATCTTGTCTATTAATATTTATTGATAAATTTGAAACTTTTTCACTTATCTCCCCAAAATATTGGATTGATCATAGAATTACATGTTCCCACAATTTTTTTAAACTGGAAATTAGTGCCATAAATGTAAATGAGATTGATTTTTCCAGTGTATTGTCTTGCAAATTTGTAGATATAACGGAAAACTTCTGTTTTTTTTTCATATTTTTTGTTTCCTCACCAGGGAGCCTATGAAAGTGCCTTAAAATTTTGTCAGATTTATGTAGGAATCTTTTTCATTTACTTTTCCTGAGAATTTTTCGCTGGAAAAAAAACAGAAACAACCAATCAAAAACCAAAAACAAACATTAAAAAAACAGAAAAGATAAAAAATAAGTTTATCTTTATCCATGCACAAGTACAAACTGATCCGCTAACTATCAGCTTTTTATAATCCAGTAAAACTCATGAGCGATTGACACTCATGTTGGAAAAGGCCCTGCTGCCTGTGCAGACCCAAGAAAGCAGTTTTGAAAGTTTCTACTCTCATTGGTCTCTTTAGACCTCTGGTCAATGACACCTTTTGAAAGTCAACAGGTGGATTGAAAATCTTAAGGGGACTGCCCATTTTTCTTGGGTTGAGTTGTGTCCCCCCAAAATTCATACGTTGAAGTCTTAACTCTCAGTATCTCAGGATGTGAGATTACCATGTTTGGAAATAGGGTTGTTGCAGATATAATTAGTTAAGATGAGGTCATACTGGAGTATGGGGGGCCTCTAATCCAATATGACTTGTGTCCTTATAAAAAGGGGAAATGGACACAGAGGCATGCAGGGAGAATGCCACGTGAAGACTGGAGTTCTGCTGCCACAAGCCAAGGAACTACCAGAAGCTAAGAGAGCAGCCTGAGCAGATACTTCCCTAGAGCCTTCAGAGGGATCATGGCCCTGCCGACAACTTGAGCTCAGACTTCCAGGTTCCAGAACTGTGAGAAAATAAATTTTTGTTGTTGAAATCACTCAGTTTGTGGAACTTTATAATGGAAGCCCTAGGAAACTAATATACCATTTGTCGCATTTAAAAATACCTTTTATTAGTTTCTTATTTTCTCTATCATCAATCTTTCCATTACGAGTGGCAGCAAAATTACCTGAATCTCACAGTCACCTAAACAGGATTTATTTCTTTTATTATCTTTTTAAAGAGAGTCTTTAACTCTATATGATCTTCCTAACATTATTCCTTCACTGGCTATCTCATTTCTTTTCCCTTCATACCTGAGGCTCTTATGGATCTGAGAATCGTGGAATATCATCATGAATGTGTGTCTTTCATGAGGGCAGGTCGTATGTGCCATCACAGCAGAGCTAATTTTCATCTCTTCATCACTAAAACTACAAAGCTCCTCCCAAAAGATGGCTAGAAGGTTTACTTACCCTTTTTCCACATCCTGAATGGTGTCAAGAAGAGGCTGGTTCCTGGTTTCAGGTAGAAAGAAGACAACAAGACCACTAATGATGGGAAAAGCTCCACAGACGATCCAAGGCAAAGTGGGAAGATATACTATGAGGATCATCAAGAGGGGAGCCAGTGCTGCCCCAATCCTACCAGCCACTATATCTAAGCCTGAAGATCTTGCCCTGAGGGATAAATGACAATACATAATAATCTGATAAAAATCCACACGTGTAATTTTTGATATGTTATTTTGACTTGATTATGGAAGACAATAGAACACAGCTGGTAAATACATGGGCTTTGATGACAAATGCTTGTTTCTGAGATTAGCCCTATGATTTTCTAGCTGTCTTTGTTAGGTTCAAAGTGCGTTAAGACTTATTTACATATTTTTAAACAGAATGCTACACAATGCACTACTCAGATGAGTGGTCCAAACGATTCATGAGATGACGCATTAAAGTACTGCTTGGCACAGTGCCTGGCACAAAAATCACCTTTCAATAAACTTTGGCTATAATTGTTGTTAGTATAATATTAGCATTACAATTGCAAATGGTTGCCTTTATGCTATACAGGTCTTATTGTGTTTATTGCCTCAATAAATGTTGATTAGCTGGGAAAGTCCTGTTTTGGGCCCTAGCAGAGAATCCATAAACTCATACCTGAGGACAGTGGGGATGAGTTCAACCATGTGGACAGCAGTACTGATGGTGGGGGCAGCAGAAGAGCCGATTCCCACGCTTGCTAAAACCACACGCAGGGTCTGCATTTCTGGAGACGGGAAGAGCAATCAGACTAAGAAATCTGGGCTGAAGGAATCAGCAACCACCAAATGTAGTCAGGAAGAAGACCCTATAGGTTATTTGTACATTTCAAATATACTGTAGAAAATTGCACAGTAGCAGAGAGCTTGGAGTGGTTGATAAGCTGAGAAATTTAGAATTTCAACATTGGTGGGAAAAAGCACTTAAAATTATCAGATTAATTGCAGCAAATCTTTCTGCATATCTGAGATTTCCCAGAGGAGAAGAAAAGGTGAGTCTGGCAGAAATTTACTCTTACTAATTCTGTCCAGTGCTCGCTATGTCCTTATTGTAGAAAGTAGGACCATCATGTGGACAATTATGGAGTCTAAGACTCAGCTCTAAACTCGAGGCCTTTCAATTAAAGTGCAGAATCTAAAGTGACCAGCCATCCTGGTTTTCCCGGGAATTAGAGGGTTTTAGTGATGTGAGCTTTTCACTGACAAAGCCAGGAAAGCTCCATGTAAACATGGATGAGTCAGTCAAACTAGCGCAGATATAACATTGTCATGGGGTGGGTATGGCATGATAAAGTAATCGAAGGGCAGGACTACTGTGCTGGTGGACAGGGTGAAGAGCGTCTAGCCCTAGAAGAATGTTAGACATAAAGAACCAAGAATGGAAACTTCTACTTGGAAAAAAAAATCAGAATTTTGGAACTACTAAAGAGAAGTTTCAGAGAGTCAGTTTTCTGCCCAATATAAACAGAAATCTAATTATAGCCTTATAATATTGGAAAGGACTCTATTGTAAAGAAGTAAGCCTGCATCATTTACAATATTCTGAGGAGTGCAGTCCATTAATTTGTAATGCTGTACAGTACATTCTTGCACTTGGAGATGGGTGAAGCATAGTGTCTGCTGAGGTTCTCCTAATCATTACACGTAATCATTCTATTAACTTATAAAGTAATATAACAGGGAATGGATTAGGCTTCTAATCTGCTTAATTCCTTGTTTCCACTGTACATTCCTTCACTACTACTCAAAGGGGAATTCTTTTCATTTCCTGAAAGTCAAGAAGACTCCCATGAGCAAGGGCTGCAGTTTTGGTGACTTAACACCACATTCATATGTGGATATGTAGAGATCAGGATACAGACTAGTTATCAAAGCTGATAATGAAGAGCTCAGACAGAGGGAGTGACCATATTGTGTCCTCGCATGGGCTATAATTGCAAGACCTACTCCCTCCATGCTTGTTATTAAAAGTGTGAATGGCCAAAGGGCAAGTGACCAATTGATGCCTTAGCAAAACTGTCAGGAATAGATGGCATCAGTTTCCAGATACTTCCAGGATGTGAAGAAGATAAATATATGTCTGAGGTGCCTCTTGCTGACCTTTGGCTCTTTTCCCAACAACTTATTAGCAGAATTTGTCATAAACCTTCAGATTGGCTTCAGAGATACTTAGCTCTTTATTGGGACTTCTTGTTGCTCCTTGCTTCGGACAAGTATGACAAATACAATCCCCAAAAGATGAGGAAAAGACCCTTCCTTTCCCCAAAGTCCAATATTCTCTCACCTTGGGGCACAAACATGTTCGCCAAAATGGAAAATCCCACCAGGAACATGAAAAGCATGTGGGCTACTCGACGGCCCATATGATTCAGTGCTAAAAGTGCAAGACATCGGGCTGAGGTAGTGAAAGCTCCAAAGACTACCTGGAACAGGAAAATATTGCTACCAAAGTGCTGTAGATTGATAAAGATGCCATAAAAGGGTAATGTGTTTGCAAATCTGTAGTGAACAAAAGAGTAAAGACACATGCCATAAGATTTAGAACCTACGTGCTGCAGCTGATGATCATATTGACCCAGGCGGCCAATGATCAATGTACAGAATAGAGGCCCAGTCTGATTTGTATAACACTTCATTTTAAGGTGATAATATAAACTTACCATAAATAATTGCATGACAATATATGAAAACAGTACTCTTTCTGTCATTCTTTTGTCTGAGTCCCTAAGAGTTGGCAGTGACAGGGAAACATAAGCTGACTCAATCACCAAACTGGATGGGATGTGGAAGTTGAGTATAGAAGGATTAACACTTGGAAATTAGGGAAAGAATTTCTTTTGTGAGGGTTGTCAGTATGTGGGACTCCTTCTCCTCCCCTAACCCAACACTGTGAGAAATTTCCCTTTGCTTGACTAGTGATCGATGCTTCAAAGAGACTATGTGTGGCCACTCGATTTGAAATCACAGTGTCCTTAGGTCTGGCTCAATTCTAGGGAACTTAAGGTTCATATGTGACTTCTAGGGCTGACAGACAATGTAAGAATTCAGGCAAACAAACATGCACCAGCTGTACCATATGAAATGGAATCAAAGGTTCCAAATGGGGATTTACAATTTACCCAGAAAGCATCTAAAGGAAAGGGGTCCACTTCAGTAATCTACTTCCCGCAGAGAGAGCTAGATTTCAACATTGTAGCAGAACAGACCACCACAGACCACAACAATCCCAAACTAGTAAGTCCTTTCTTGGCCATTATCTCTACTTTTCTTTCCGCTCTAATTGTCTAGGATTCAGAAACCTGAGTCTGTGACCAAGTGAATAGGGGAAAGGTGAAAAAGCACAATGCATTTAAATGAGGAACAGTGTCCTAGGATATGCCTAGGAAGAGGGAAACTGTACCATTCAATAGTTACTTTCTTAAGCTTGGCAGTGAGTCTATATTCTCCTGTGTGCTTTTTTTTTTTTGTAAGTCTTCAAAATTTCCCCTCCTGATGCTACCAAAGCAACTACTTATATCCTCCAAGAGATACTGGACAAGATTTTCTACAGAAGAAATTGGGAAAAAAAAACCCATGTCCTCTAACATCAAAGTATATGAAGAAATTGTAGTGTGTTCATCTAATGGAATACTAAAACACTGGGGACAAAAACAACCTACTATTACATGCAACAAAATGGATGAATCTCGCATGGATAAGCTTGAGCAAAAGGGGCCTGTCACAGAACCATTTTATCATTTACTTTATGTGAAGGTCAAGATCAGGCAACACTCCTTTGTTGTGATGGAGATTAGAACAGTCGTTAAGTCTTATTTGGCCTGGGAGAGGGCAGTGAGGAGGAAATGATAGTGGGGCAGTGGTGGTGGTGCTGGCTATTATCATAGGGGATACAAATGGAACCTTTGGGGAATTAGGATTTTTCTTTCTTGATCTGGACATTGGTTATGTTTTACATCTTGAAATATTCACTGAGCTGTGTGTATTCACTGTCTATTCACCTTTCTGTTTGCAAGATTTGCTTCAATTAAAATTGAAGGAAAAAAATAAAGAAAATTAAATGGCCAAATGGATATTGTGATGAAAGTTCTCAACATCAATCTCTAGTGAGGAGACTGATAAAGTGATATGACATAATTCCTTATTGTACAATCAGTTCCATGTGAGTCTTTTTATAACCCTTTGACACTCTCCAAACATAGCAATTATTTGGTGTGTTTTCCTCATCTTTTATCTCCAAATCAGCATATCCCCCTCACAACATTGTTATAACCTTTGAAACAAATAGATTCATATCTCCACAACCTTAATGTTGTCATGCACCGTGTGAAACCCACCTCAAAAAGAGCAGGAGACAGATCCTTTTACGCAGGTTGGGTGTGAGGAACAAGTCATACATAGTAGTTTTGGTTTGTGCTGCCTCCAGCTCGTCCTGCATGGTGGATCTCAAAACCTTCAACAACAACAAACATGTATCATTTGCCACCGTAGTGCCAGGTATTGTGGTGAGCACAGGCACCCAATAGCACAAGAAAGATGTGTTCCCCTTTTTCCTAGTGTAACATATTATACATGCAATCACAGGTGTGAAGTGATATGAAGGAACATGTAGGGAGCTAAAGGAGAGTCCAGAAAACTATTCAGCAACAATGGTATTTTGAAAATGAGGCCATAGAGGGTGCCGGGCATCCATGAGACTGCATAGGTTATAGATGCAGATCAGGAAGTGAACTAAAGGAAGAGGTAGTTGCTCAGTGCTGAGAGCTTCTCTTATATGAGATGGCCGTGAAAGACTACGGAATTGAGCTCACATCCTCAGCTGGCTGCCCTTGTTAGAGAGGCAGTTAGTCCATCTCAACAAAGAGAAGGTGGATGTCAGTTTATGTCTTCCCTCCAACCCAGTAAGCGCCTTCCCTTTCTTGCTCACCTCCATGTTCAGGGTTTCTTCAGCATTCTTCCTTCCATTTGTGTGTGCAGCGTTTCTAAGTTCCTTTAAGCCCTCATCTGGTTTATTGGTGACAATCAGCCAGCGAGCAGACTCTCTCAGCCACCTGATGAAATGAGAGCTCCCGAGTGCAGTCAACTCTCTCTTAGTTATTTGTCATATGATTGTTGAATATAGATGCTTGTTGCCTTCCATCTAATATCCACCATTCTTTGAGTTAGAAATAGAAACACAGGTTCTATTATACAAATACTAGGAAAATATGAGAATGATCACTCCATGCAGTACATCTTCCCAGGATAGGAGCACAGACTTTGAAGTTAAATTGCCTCTCTTCTTACTCAGCAAACGTTTTCCCAAGAAGTTTAGGAAGCTGAAGCTTGAGAATCTCTCAATACATAATTCCCTTCCAAAGCTTGGCATGAGTTCTAGCAAATTTCTGCTCATCATATATATTCTTTAAAAAAAGGGAGGCCTCAAATTATGAAAGCTTAAAGCCCAAGAAAGATTGGAAGTACTCCTTCCATTTCCAGCTACGTTGGTTACTTACTATATGAGTGAGTCACTTGTTTATATCTGCCTCAGTTTTTGCATCAATAAAATGGGGATACCAGTGTTATCTTCCTTGTGGGACTGTTGAGCATAGAATGACACAATGGATGAGTCTGACATGGAGTACACTCTGCTCTCTCTCTGAACTCATCTTGCTGTATTAAATCTATAGTCATCTCTGTGATCGACTAAATCTGACTCTCTCCTAGACCTGCTTTAAGTGTAGGGATGAAGTTATCCAAAAATAAGTGTTCATTAAAATTATTTAAGGGAAGAGGGAGTTCTGAACATATGATGTAAATCACCCAATCTGCAAGCCAGTTTTTAGTACTAGAAAAACTCTGCTGCTATTTTGTTAAATAACTATATGACTAAATTTGCTGTCTCTTCCTTTTATCCAGTTTCATCTACAAAGATGAAAATTACTGAAAACTTCACTGTAACCTGATTCATTCCAAAGCCAAAAAAGAATTAGAGGTATTTCTTTTTGAAATATTTGTCTATATTTTATATTAAGGAAAATAATATTGGAATAACTCTATGACCACTATCCTGGGTAAGACTTAAGAAGAAAGATGGCAGAAAATAACTAGAACTCTCAGGCAAAAGTGTTCTGTTTCTCAAATTACACAGAGTGAACAGATGAGAGACATGGGTTTTAGGTCTAGACTATAATAAAGGGTCCAAGGAATAAGAAAATCAGTATGTCCTGATTCAATATTAATTTTCATCCCAGGTGCTCCTAAGACAAAGTGAGGGAGAAGGCTCATACCTTGAGGAGAGAAACAAGACAAAGAAAGGTACAGACACCACCAGCTGCAGGGTGCGCCACTCTCGAAAGACAAAAGCCAGGCCTCCCAGGATTATCTGTCCCAAACTAAAGGCACAGCATACCAGTGTTATTACCATGGCTTTAGACTGAGACCTTGTCCACTCTACAACTGAAAGAAAACCCAGTTGGGATATTAGTGTCAGATAAAGGTGGAATTTCCAGGTCAAATTCAAGGCTTGGAAAATGGAGAAGACCAAAATTAATGACTTACTAAGCATACTGCTATTCGTCATGATGGCCACGGAAGAACAACCTGACAAGAAGCTTAGTAAGCAGTAAACGAGGAAGGTGGGAGCAAAATCTGCGCAGGTCCCTGAGATGGCCACCAGGAGCAAACAACATCTGAGAACCACCTTTCGCCCAAACCTGAAAAACAGAGTCAGATTAGATTATGAGAACAACAATAATTTGTGGCAAAAACTTAAGAAAATGAAAGCATATTCAGAAATTTAGAGAATATTTTAACAAGTGATTCTTTGTACCTGAAAGCTCAAAAAGTCAAGAGCTAAATCAACAACAGAAATCTCCTCAAAAATAATGCTCCCTCTTTGTAGTATAGACTGAAAATATCAAAACTTCATCATCCATCACCCAGAGACCTCTGACACCCGGTGATACCATATAAAAGAGACTACAGTGTTGGAAATTGTAATAGACCATAAGCATGCATTGCACTAGCATTTGTATTTAGCATAGTAGAGAGTCTCTATAGTGTCTAGAACACAAGAGAGCTAAATGTGTCCTTGTTTCTCTAGGACCAGACAGGCTAAGGCTAAACTGATGCAAAAGAAACATCAAACAATGCATCAAAGTTGCTTTGGGGTTGTGTAAGGGCCCTCTTTGTTGAGTCTGGATTTATAGGCCCCAAGCAATGTGCTTTATCTAGAACAGAATATAAGAATTCCACAACCCAGAAGAAGAAATCATAGAAAGTTCTGAGAGGAAAGAATTATCTAAGATGGAGAATGAAAGGGAAAGAAGATAAAGGACAAATAAGAAAAAGGGAATTGTGTGTTTCATTGGATGTCAAGAAAAGAGGGCCTTAGTGGAGACAACTTAGACTAAACAGGATGTGCTGATCTATATGCCCAGTAATGAAAACACATGGGCAAAGTTTGAGATTGGGGATTGCTCTGCAATGTTTGAAATAGAATTCTAAAAACATTCAAATAATTCTCCCTAAAGGCAGGGAATGTTAAAGGAACAAAAACAATTCCAGATAATCATAATGATTATCATCATCAAGCAAATAATGTGGAAAACAAAAAATAAAATAGTAAACTGAAACAAAACCATAACAATCAGCTCAAACTAATTGCTAATGGCCTAAGCATTCTATCAAATGATGGAGAGTACCAGAATGGGTTAAAAAACAAAAGACCTAATTACATGCTGTCCACAATAGTACTTAAAACATTATAGGTTGAAGGTAAATTGACAAAAACAGATATAGAATTTAAATAGTAATAATAAGGAGGCTGGAGTCTTTCTATTAATATCAAATAAAATAAATTTCAAAACAAATACACTTTCAGCAATAATAATGCTGAAAATGTCAAATTTATGTGAACTCAACAAAACTTCAAAAAACATGAAACAAAATGGACAGAATTAGGTACCCAATTAACAATGAATGTTGGAGAGATTTTTGAATATTTTTAACGTGGTAAAATATATACGGTCATGTGTCACAATACTGGGGATACGTTCTGAGAAATGCGTTTTTAGGTGATTTTGTCGTTGTGTGAACATCACAGAGTGCACTTACGCAAATCTGGATGGGATAGCCCACTACACACCTCTGGTGTAGGGCACTAATCTTATGGGACCCTCGTCAGAAATGCAATCTGTTGTTGACTGAAATGTGGTTATGTGGTGCATGACTGTATAATAAAAAACTTGCCATTTTAATCACTTTTAGATGCACAATTCAATGGTTAATTACATTCATCATGTTGTGCAACTGTCGCTATTATCTACTTCCAAAATGCTTTCATCCCACCCAAACAAAAACACTATCACCGTTAAGCAATAACTCCCCATTCCCTCCTTCCCTCTTATCCTTCTGATAATCTCTAATCTACTTTCTGTCTCCATTAATTTGCATTTTCTAGAAATTTCATAGAAGGGAATGAATACAACATTTGTCCTTTTGTGCCTGGCTTATTTCTTTTTGCCTAATTTTTTCGAGCTTCACCCATGGTGTACCATGTACCAGAACTTCATTCTTTTTCCTGGATGAATAATACTCCATTTTGTGTGTGTGTGTCTGTTTGTGTGTGTCTGTTTGTTTATCCATTAATCTGTTGATGAATACTTGGATTTTTTCACCTTTGGCTATTGTAAATAATGCTGTAATGAACATTGATATACAACTGTCTAAGTCCCCGTTTTCAATTTTTTAGGGTGTGTACCTAGGAGTGGAATTGCTGATTCATATGGCAATCCTATGTTTAGATTTTTGAGGAACTGCCAGATGGTTTTCCGCAGTAGCTTCACCACTTTGCCTTCCTACCACTAATGTGCAAGGGTTTCAATTTCTCCCCATGCTCACCAACGCTTGTTATTTTGGATTTTTTTTTTTTATTATAGCCATCTTAGTAGGTGTGGTTTCTCAAATAGTTATTTTTTTTTAAGATTTTTATTTTATTTTTTCCTTTTTATCCCCAAATCCCCCCAGTACATAGTTGTATATTCTTCGTTGTGGGTCCTTCTAGTTGTGGCATGTGGCACGCTGCCTCAGCGTGGTTTGATGAGCAGTGCCATGTCCGCGCCCAGGATTCGAACCAACGAAACACTGGGCCGCCTGCAGCAGAGCGCGCGAACTTAACCACTCGGCCACGGGGCCAGCCCCTCTCATGTAGTTTTCATTTGCATTTCCCTAATAACTGATGATGTTGAGGATCTTTTAATGTGCTTTTTGGCCATTCGTATGTCTTCTTTGTAGAAATATTTATTCAAGTCCTGTGTCAATTTTTTAAATTGGTTTATCATTTTGTTGTTGAGTTTTAGGAGTTTTTAATATATTCTGGATATTAAACCATCATCAGATATATGATTTTCAAATATTTTCACCCATTTTTAGGTTGTTTTTTCACTTTCTTGATAATGCTCTTTGATGCACAAGCGTTTTAATTTTGATGAAGTCCAATTTACATGTTTGCTTTCATTGTTTGAGTTTTTGGTATCTAAGAATCCATTGACAAATACAAGGTCATGAAGATTTACTTCTACTTTTTCTTTTATGAGTTTTACGGTTTTAGCTCATATATAAGTCACTGACCCATTGTGAGTTAATTTTTGCATATAATCTGAAGTAGGGGTAAATATCATTCTATTTTATGTGGAAATTTAGTTGCTCAACTCCATTTGTTGAAGAGATTGCTCTTTCCCACATTGAATGGTCATGGCACCCTTGTCAAAAGTCAGTTGGCTATAAATGTACTGGTTTATTTCTGAACTCTCAATTCTATTACATTGGGTTTTAGGTATATATTTATGCCAGTAACAAAATATTTGGTTACTGTAGCTTTGTAGTAGTTCCAAAACCAAGAAGTGTTAAGTCTTCTGAATTTCTTCTTTTTTTTTAACATTTTAGCTCTTTGGAGCCCCTTGTAATTTCATATGAACTTAAGGTTCAGCTTTTCCATTTGTGCAAAAAAAAAAGTTGGAGTTTTGATAGAGATTTCATTGAAACTGTAGATTACCTTTGGTACTACTGATTTATTGATAATATTATGTCTTCTTACCTCATTAACATGGGATCGTTTCCATTTTAAGGTCTTCTCTAATGTCTTTGTAGTTTGCAATGTAGAAGTCTTTCACCTCCTAGGTTAAATTTATTTCTAAGTATTTTCTTCTTTTAGAAGATGTTGCAAAGGTAGTAACTTTCTTAATTTCCTTTTCAGATTGTTCATTGTAGGTATATAAAAAGACGACTAGTTTTTGTCTTTATCTTGTACCCTGCAAGTTTGTTGAATTCATTTATTAGCTCTAGTAGCTTTCTGGTGGATTCTTTGGAATTTTCTATACATAGGATCATGTCGTCTACCAATAGAGGTAGATTTACTTTTTCCTTTTCCATTTGGGTGAATTTTATTTCTCTTTCTTGACTAATTGCTCTAACAAGATTCTCTAGAACAATGTTGAATAGCATCAATCAAAGCAGGCATCCTTGTCTTGTTCCTGATCTTTGTGTGTAAGTTTTCATTCTTTCATCACTGAGCATGATGTTAGCTGTGGCTTTTTTCTTAAATACTCTTTAATATATTAAGTTCTCTTTTATTCCTAGTAACCTTATTATTCTTCTCATGAAGAGTGTTCAATTTTATAAAATGTCTCCTCTGTGCCAGTTGACGTATTATGGGTTATTTCCTTCATTGTATTGAAGTAGTATATTACATTGATCAATTTTCTTATGACGAACCACCTTTGTATTCCTGAGGTAAATCCCACTCTTGATCATATATTATTCTTTTAATAGGCAGTTGGATTCAGAGTGCTAGTATTTTGTTGAAGATTTGGGAATCTATATTTATAAGGATACTACTCTGTTTTTTTCTTTTCTTGTGATGTCGTTATCTGGCTTTGGTATCAGAGTAACACTGGTCTCATAGAATGACTTAGGAAGCTTTCTTTCTCTTCTGTTTTATGGAAGAGTTCAAGAAGGATTGTTGGGGTTGGCCCTGTGGCTGAGTGGTTAAGTTTGTGTGCTCTGCTTCTGCGGCCTGGTGTTTGCCAGTTTGGATCCGGGGTCTGGACCTATGCACTATTCATCAAGCCATGCTGTGGTAGCATCCTGCATAGAAGAACTGGAATGACTTGCAACAATGTAGTGGGGCTTTGGGGAGGAAAAAAAAAGAGAAGAAGATTGGCAACAGGGTTTATATAGCTCAGGGCCAATCTTCCTCAGCAAAAGAAGAAGAAGAAGAAGAAGAAGAAGAAGAAGAAGAAGAAGAAGAAGGATTGGTGTTAGTACTTCAAATGTTTTGTAGAATTCACCAGTAAAGATATCTGGTCCTAGACATTTCTTTGGGAGTTTTTTAAAATTACTAATTCAATCTCTACTTGTTTTAGTTCTGTTGAGATTATCTACTTCTTCTGGATTCATTTTAGGTAACTTGAGTGTGTCTAAGAATTTTTCCATTTCATCTAGGTACCCAACGTGTTAGCATGCAATTATCTAAGTACTCCATCATAACCTTTTTTTATTATTTAATGTTTGTAGTAATGTCCCCACTTTCATTTCTGGTTTTGGTTATTTGTGCCTTCTCTCTCTCTCTTTTGATACTCTAGCTAAAGATATCTGTTCTGCCGATCTTTTCAAAGAACCAATTATTTACTTCACTGAATCTATTATTTTCCTATTTTTTATTTATCTCCCCTTTAATTTTATTATTTCCTTGCTTCTGCTGGCTTTGGAGTTAGTTTTTCTTTACTATCTCCTTAAGGTGTAAAATTAGGTTATTGATTTTATATCTTTCTTCTCTTTTTCATGTATTTTTAATTTTTCAGTTTTATTGAGGTATGATTGACAAATAAAAATTATATATATTAAGGTGTACAATGTGATGTTTTGACGTATGTATATCGTGCAGTGATCATCACAACTAAGCTAAATAATATATCCATCTTCTCACAGAATTACCATTTTGTGTCTGAAGAGAATGCTTAAGATCTACCCTTTTTGCAAATTTTGAGTATACAATACAGTATCGTTCACTATATTCACCATGCCATGGATTATAACTCCAGGACTTATTTATCCTGCAAAACTGAAACGTTGTACCCTTGACCAACATCTCCCCATTTCTCCCACCCCCAAAATCTTGGCAACCACCACTCTGCACTATGCTTCTCTGATTTGACTATTTTAGATTCCACATTTAAGTGAAGACATGCAGTATTTGTCTTGTGTCTGGCTAATTTCATTTAGGACAGTAAACTCCAGGTTCATTCATGTTGTTGCAAATGACAGGATTTCCTTCCATTTTAAGGCAGAATAATATTCCACTGAATATAAATACCACATTTTGTTTATCTAGTCATCTGTCAATGGACATTTAGGTTGTTTCCGTATGTTGAGTATGGGAGGACAGATATTTCTTTGAGATAGTTATTTCGTTTTCTTTGGATATATAGCCATAAGTGGGACTGATGGTTCATACGTCATTCTATTTTTATTTCTTGAGGAAACTCCAAAGTGTTTTCCATAATGGCTGTACCAATTTACATTCACAACAAGAGTGTGCGAGGATTCCCTGTTCTCCACAGCGTCACCAACACTTATCTTTTATCTCTTTGATAACAGCCATTGTAACAGGAATTAGGTGATATCTCATTGTGGTTTGATTTGCATTTCCCTGATGATTAATGATGTCAAGCATCTTTGCATCTATCTGTCGGCCTTTTGTAGTTCTCCTTCTGAGAAATGTCTATGCACGTCCTTTGACCATTTTTGATAGGGGTATTTATTTGTTTTTTTGCTATTAAGTTATTAAAGTTCTTTATATATTTTAGATATTCACCGCTTATCAAATATACAGTTTGCAGAAATTTTCTCCCATTGCTTAAGTTGTTTTTTCACTCTGTCGATTGTTTCTGTTGCTGTGCAGAAGCTTTTTAGTTTGACATAATCCTACTTGTCTACTTTTGCTTTTTTTGCCTGGGCTTTTGAGGTCATATCCAAAAAATCATGCCAAGACCAATGTCAAGAAGCTTTTTGCCTATGTTTTCTTGTAGAAGTTTTACTGCTTCAGGTCTTACATTTGTCTTTAATCCATTTACAGTTTATATTTGCATATGGTGTGAGATAAGGATCCAATTTCATTCTTCTGTTTATGCATATCCAATTCTACCAACACAGTTTGTTGAAGACACTATCCTTCCCCCATTGTGTGTTCTTAGCACCCACATACATATAACAGTTTAAAGTAAATGCATGGATTTATTGCTAGGCTGTCAATTTTGTACCATTGTTCTATATTTCTGTTTTTATGCCAGTCACATACTATTGTGATTACTGTAGCTCTGTAATCTATTTTGAAATCAGAGGCATGATGGCTGCAGATTTGTTCTTTTTTCTCAAGATTGCTTTGGCTGTTCAGAGTCTTTCATGATTCCATATGAATTTTAGTATTCTTTTCTATTTCTGTAAAGCAAGTCATTGGATTTTTATAGACTGCATTTAATCTGTAGATGACTTTGGGTAGTATGGACATTTTAATGGTATTAATTCATCTAATCCATGAATACAGGATATCATTCTACTTATTTGTGTCTTCTTTAATTTCCTTCACCAGTGTTTTATAATTGTCAGTGTACAAGTCTTTCACCTCTCTGGTCCAGTTTATTCCTAAGTTGTTCTTTGTTGCTATGGTAAATGGGACTTTTCCCCCTTAATATCCTTTTAGGATAGTTCACTGTGTGTAGAAATACCACTGATTTTTGTGTGTTGATTTTGTATCCTACATATTTACTGAATTCATTTGTTAGTTCAAAATCTTTTTTGGTTGAGTTTTTAGGGTTTCCTAGATATATGATCATGTCATGAGCAAGAAGAGATAATTTATTTCTTCCTTTCCAATTTGGATGCCTTTTATTTCTTTTTCTTGCCTGATTGCTCTGGATAGGACTTCCAGTATGATGTTGAATATAAGTGGTGAAAGTGGGCATCCTTGCCTTGTATTGGATCTTAGAGGAAAAGCTTTCAGTTTTTCACACTGAGTATGTTAGCTGTGGGCTTTTCAAGTATGATCTTTATTGTCTTGAGGTAAGTTCTTGTATGTCTATTTTTTTGAGAATTTTTATCATGCATGGATGTTGAATTTTGTCAAGTGTTTTTTCAACATCCATTGATATGATCATGTGGTTCTCATCTTTCATTCTCATAATGTGGTGTATCACATTAAATGATTTACATATTTTGAACCATCATTGCATCCCTGGGATAAACCCCACTTGATCATGGTGTATAACAGTATTAATATGTTGTCAAGTTTAGTTTACTAGTATTTTATTGAGGATTCTTACGTCTATGTTCATCAGTGATATTGGCCTGTAGCTTTTTTATTCTTGTAGTGTCATTGGCTATGGTATCAGGGCGATGCTGGTCTTATAAAATGGGTTTCAAGTGTTCTCTCTTCTTCAATTTTTTGGAAGAATTTAAGAAGGATTGGTATTAATTCTACTTTGAATGTTTGGTAGAATTCCCCTAAGAACTATCTCATCCCAGATTTCTCTTTGTTGTGAGATTTTTGGTTACTAATTCAAGATCCTTACTTGCTTTTGTTTGTTCGGGCTTTCTATTTTTTCTTGATTCTGTTTGGGTAGGTTGTGTGTTTTTAAGAATTTACCTGTATCCTCTAGGTTATACAATACAGCGGCTTATAGTTGTGCATGTAGTCCATTATGATCCTTTTTATTTCTGAAGCACCCATTGTCATGTCTCTTCTTTCATTTCTGATTTTATTTATCTGAGTCTTCTCTCCTTTTTTCTTATTCTAGCTAGTGATTTCTTCATTTTGATTTTTTTTTTAAAAAACGAACTCAGTTTTGTTGATTTCTTTCCCTTTTTAAATTCTCTCTTTGATTTCTTTCTGCAGTAATGTTTATTGTTTTCTTCCTTCTGCTAACTTTTGTCTTAGTTTGTTCTTTTTCTAGTTCCTTGAAGTATAAAGTTAGGTTATTCATTTGAGATATTTAATTTTTTTAATGTAGGCATTTATCACAGTAACTTCCCTCTTAGTACTACCTTTGCTGCATCTCATTAGTTATAGAAATTACGTTTTCATTTTTTGTTTGTCTCAGATATTTTAAAAATTCCCTTTTGATTTCCTTTTTGACCCAATGGTTGTTCAGGAGTGTGTTGTTAGTGTCCACATATTTGTGAATTTTCCTGCTTTCTATAGTTATTGATTTTTAGTTCCATTCCATTGTGGTCTGAAAAGATACTTAGAATGATTTCAATGTTCTTAAATTTGTTAAGATTTGTTTTGTGACTTAGCATGTGATCTGTCTTGGATAATGTTCCATGTGTGCTTGAGAAGAATGTGTATTCTGCTACTGTTGGGTGAAATGTTCTGTGTATGTCTTAGGTCCATTTGGTCTGTAGTGTTGTTCAAGTCTAATGTTTCATTATTGATTTTTTTTGTCTGGATGATGTATCCTTTATAAAGAGATGGGTATTGAAGTCTTGGTATTATTGTATTGCTGTCTATTTCTCCTTTTAGACCTTTCAATATTTGTTTTATATATTTAGGCGCTCTGATGTAGGGTTATATATATGTATAATTGTTATATCTTCTTATTGGATGATCTTTTTATCATTGTATAATCACCTTCTTTGTCCCTTCTAGCAGTTTTTGATTTAAAGTCTAGTTTTTCTGATATAAGTAGGGCTACTGCAGCTCTTTCTTGGTTACCGTTTGCATGGAATATCTTTCTCTACCTCTTCACTTTCAGCCTATGTGTATCCTTAAAAATAAAGTGAGTCTCTTGTAGACAGTATATAGTTTGGTCTTGTTATTTCTCTATTCAGTCACTCTATGTCTCTTGATTGGAGAATTAGGTCCATTTATATTTAAAATAATTATTGTAGGTAAAGATTTACTATTGCTATTTTGTTCATTCTTTTCTATTTTGTTGTCCCCTTTTTCCTCTCTTCTTCTCTTGTGTTTCTTTTTAACTTGATGACTTTTTAAATAGTGCTATGCTTTGATTCTTTTCTCCTTCTCTTTTGTGTATCTACTGTGCTTTTTTTGTGGTTACCATGGGGTACACAATGAGTATTTTAAGTTTTGCAGTCTGTTTTAAGATGATGACTTTAATTACATACAGAAGCACTACACTTTACTTCCACCCCATACTCTTTCTGGAATTGATGTCAGATTTTACTTCTTTCTATATTGCATTTCCATTAGAAAATTTCTGTGTTTATGCTGATTCTTCCTGCTTTTGTCTTTTCATTTACATACTAGAGTTAAAAGTGATTTACTCACCACCATTAGAGTAGTATAATATTCTGTTTGTCTTTATATTTACTGTTAGCAGTGAGATTTATACTTTCATCTTGCTATTTAATGTCTTTCTGTTTCAACTTGAAGAACTCCCTCTAGTATTTCTTGTAAGGCAAATCTAGTGGTGATATATTCTCTTGGTTTTTGTTTGGGGAAGTCTTTACATCTCTTTCAATCTTAAAGGACAATTTTACCAGATCAAGTATTCTTGGTTGGCAGTTGTTTCTTTCAATATTTTAAATATATGATACCACTCTTTTTTGGCCTGCAAGGTTTCTGAGAAATCCACTGATAATCTTATGATAGTTCTCTCGTATGTGACAAATCGCTTTTTTCTTGCTGATTTCAAAATTCTCTCTTTGTGTTTGACTTTTGATAATTTAATTTGACTATGTCTTGGTGTAGACTTCTTTGGATTTTACTTATTTGGGAACTTTTGGTCTTCATGAATCAAGATGTCCATTTCCTTTTCTGGATTTGGGGAATTATCACCCTTATTTCTTTAAATAAGCTTCATGCCACTTCATGGAAATATTTAATAAGAGATATAAGAACGATGGCGATGTGACAGTTGGGTTGGGAGGACAGTTGGGTAGGAGATAATAGTGGCAGCCAGAAGACTAGTTCTAAGAGGATTGATTTCAGTAGCCATGGCTCAGATTTGTCAAATGATCCTATTTGCTCTTAAACAGTAAGGATATTTTAGAAGATATTAAAGGAGACTCAGAAGTATAAGTTCAACTCTCTATCAGTGAACACAGGTCTGCATCTGACTAATAACCAGCTAGTTTCTGTTGGAAAACTTTTGAAACTAAGTAGCTCACTCCTTTCAAAGGCACTACCTGATTTTCTGCGACTCTTGTTAATGTGAGACATTTTATTCACATGCCAAGGTTATCTGTGTCTTCTCAAGGTTAGACTCCAATGAAATTCCGATGTACTTAGAACAAAATCTAAGTCCTGCCATAATGATATCTGGCCCAGGCATCCCTTCCCACCTCTTCTCCTAGCACTATCTTCCATTCCCTCTAGTCTTCAAAACATCACGCTGGTTCCACCACGCAGCCCTTCCTCTTGCTCTTCCTTCTGCTCCCAATATTCCTTTCCCTGAACATGATTCAGCCTATACCTTCTAATTTCTCAAGTTCCAATATCACCTACTCAAAGAGCTCTTCCCTGATTTTCTATCTAGTGTTGCCTCCACCCAATTTATTCTCATTCCATTTCCTGGTCCTTATTTTTCAAGGGAAATTTGAGAACATGGCCTTTCAAAGTCCACACTTTTCCATTGAGTGTTTGCAGGGCCCAGCTAGGAGGCTATTGAAATAGTCCAGAGAAGAGATGATAGGAGTGTAAATTGAAGAGGTATTCATGGAGATGATAAGAGGAGCCTGGAATTGGGGGATGTTTTAGAGATGCAGGCAATAAGACTTGTGTGTGGTTTAGATTACATTTTACTGTTGGGGGACTTCTGGCGAGAGAAATAGATGTCTTCAAGGGATTATACACTTTTGGCCTGAACAAATGAGTAATTCTGGTACCACTATACAAGATGAGAGAGGACTAGGGTAGAAGTCAATTTGAGGGGAAAATTCAAGACATCTGTGTTGACTTCCTGAGATGGAGTTGCTCATTAGACATATGTGTGGAGATTCAGGGAGATAGGTGTATATGTGGATATTAAGGTCACAGAAGAGGTCAAATCTGGATATTACGTTGTACGTTATCAGCATATAAATATTTTTATAGTTATGAGAGTGGGAGAAGTAACTCAGGAAAGAAACGCAGCCAGATATCAGTGATACCAAGGAGATGCAACCTTGCCTAAAGCAATAGCTCACTGTGTGATCACCATTTTACATCACCAAAGCTGGGGCGGACATTCTCTTTCTAGGTTACTCAAGTATTCCAAGATTGACTTCTTTCTTTGTCAGATTTCAAATCCACCCAAAGTTGTTCATTGTGCGCTATGTATCCATCTGTGCCTTCATTTCTTTTTCACTAGCATTCCCTTTTGCCCTAATCTAAGTTGCCATCACTAAATCCTATCAACACTGACACATCTTTTTCATCCTAGATGTTCTCCTTGCTTCCCGTCCTCCAGTCAAAAATGCACATGAAGCTGTAAGAGAGCAGAATTTACCACCCCAAGATGTGTCTCTTTGACGTGGGGATTATTTTTGGCTTGTTAATCTTTTAAAAAGCTGCAGACATGAGAGAAGCTCTGAAAACCAATTAGAAGTTACCCTTTTTAAGAGACATTTATGTTTGTGAGAGAAGTCTCCATTTCTAAAGGTATCTCTCTGTACCAGGAAGAGGGGCATGACCTTATCTCTAGAAACTCATGTCAATGTGGAAGACAAGGAATTAAATGTGCCTAATATCCTTACTCTTGTTTACTGTGCCCTTTCTAGTAATCTCCAAGAACTGACAACTCCCACCTCCAAAATCCTCTTGTGTCTTTAGCTGAAGATGGTATTTAAGGTGGAGACTTCAGGCATTCTTGCTGAGTGACTCAATTCTCCTGGGCTTTCTCCCAAATATACATATTATAAAGCTTTGTTTGATTTTATCCTGTTATTCTGTCTCATCTCAATTTAATTCTTAGACCAGCCAGAAGGACCTAGAGGGTAGAGGAATTATCTTTGTCCTCTACAGTTTAGTGATGAGGAGGGGACAAAACTTCACTGGCTGGACACTGCCCACTCCTGGACTACTGCAGCTGAGAGATCCTGGACCCCTGACAGAGCTGGCAGGAGGTAAGAATTCTTACCATGTCAGTATCCTCAATCTCTACCTGCAGAGTCCATTGGAAGTGAGAGTGGTGAACTTTTTTTTCCTTTTCTAAATTTAGATTAGCAGAAGAAAATATTGGTGAAGCTGACTTCTTGGACTCAGAGGCTCTGGGAAATTTGACTTGAGTTCTCATTGGTTTATTTATCCTTTTCCTCCCAGACATGGTCACCGTTTTCCCTTGTCTCTGTCTTTTTTTTTTTTGCCATTTTTCCTAAAAAAGGAAAAAACATAGGGCAAGATGCAGGCATATATAAGCCTGTTGTCCGGGAATACGTGCATGAGGTGAGAGCTGTTGCTAAGGGCATATTGGAAGTCAAAAAGGCTGCAAATTTTATGGATGTGGGTTGAGTAGTTAAGAGCCATTAGGGTGCTTACCACCTCAAGAAGACTCATCATAGGATAAGTTGGTCATGGACTGGGATAGATGACACAAGTCCCTCACTAACTTCAAGAAAATGTCCTTACAATGATGAGGTATTCTGTAAAGCCACACAATCCCCAATGCCACGATACCTCCCTCTTAGGTATTAATTTGCCTTCGAGAGACCCAGGGCTTAGTTAAGGCTGTTAATGTGCATATAAGATGAGGTTTTTTCTTTTATCTTATTCTCTGTCTTGAGAGCTTATCTTTATGAGCTTTCTGATCTCTGCCATCTGGAGGACGCACATCCTGGTGTGCATCTTGACAGCCAGTTGTATAGACTGGGGTTCTGAGACATCCTCTCTTTGTCCACCTGTGTCAACTCTCAGAAGAATTTGTCCTAAGGGGTCCCAGTTGCTTTCATAAGGGGCCTTTGTTGTTTCAACCTTCATTGCTTCTTAGTGCACTGTGCCTGTGCAATGAAGGCCTTTGCTTTCTTAGACTGTTTTTGGGAGTGAATTTTCTGGGTCTTGTGAGGGCTGCTTCCTTTGCACTCTCTTTTGGGGATGTCTCTTGCATCCATGGTTAAGCTGTAAAAGGCTTATTTGTTTGAGTTACTATTAAGATCCTACTTGTCAATGTGGCCAGATGATGGATCATTTAAATTGGAAAACTTCTTAATTGGAAAAAAAATTTTTGAGAGCTCTTGTTGTAATTATTTTATTGGTACCTATGAAAAGATTAAATTAAAAAGGAAATACAAAAAAAAAATAATAAGGACCCTGGATCAGGTTAAAATTGAATTGAGAAAATGTAAAAGTATAAGTGTTGATAAGATTATAAAGGTTGGAATGTTTGAGCTAATTTTATATAAAGAGCTTATATTAACTTTGCCTGAGTATGTTTTAAAAATGTCTAACTGGGAATACTTCCCTTTTCCAATATTATAAAACCGAAACCTATTGATAAAGTCCTAATGAAAGCTATGATAAGAGGTATAAGAGTTGATGGAATTCAGATTAAGTTTTGTAGCAAAATTGATATATTTATGGAATTTATGTGAAGTAATTACCTCTCTTTTTGCATGATTGTATTATAGATTGTATTGTGGGGAGAGACAACATGTCTTGCTGGGAAATGTTTCCCCTGCCTGATTGTAGGACAGCATATAAATCTGCCCTTCAGACAATGTTAATTAAACATACTAAGTGGAAGTCAATAAGGTTGCTTGAGCCCACACATTATGAGACAAAAACTAGAGGCTAACATCTGATGTTAATAAAAGAGATAATAAAAGCTCCTATCCCCAAGGTAAATTGGTCTATGGTTAAATTGTACACTTAGAAAGACAGCCTTTGTTAAATGCTTTGTGCAGACTTTTAAAGGTGTGGTATATTGTCCTCGAATTTTAAAACAATAGCTGTGGAATCTTTGTCTATATGTATGTATATATGTGTGATATTTTACCTCCAGATGGTATGGCTAAAATTAAGAGCTCTGTTTAATCAGCTTAAAGTAAGCACCTACATAAATTATTTCTAAATGTAATAGAAACTAACCCAAATATCTTTCAAGTTAACAGGATATGAAATAATCTTTGGTAAAAAAAAAAAGGTTGTTTAATTTTTTGGGTTTGATTAAAATAGGCATGTCCTCAAAGTTGTCAACATTGGAATTGGTACAAACATACAACCTGGCTTTACTAGTTAAATGAGCTCATGTTATCTGTTACAAACTTGTCAGCAAAAACAGCTTAGAATGATAGCTAATTTTGTCTAATGTCTCATAAAGTTTTTGTGAGTAGTCTAAACAACTGTTGAGAGCAAATGATTTAGATGTAAGTGAGATAAAAATTTATAGAAAAATTTTTAGCAATAATTATAGTTTATGGCATGTGTACTTAAAATAGCTTCCAAAATCTCTTTGGTAACTTTAAAGTCTTGCTACATTAATTTAAATGATAAAAATTCATTGAGTATCTAGATCATTTCCAAATAAGATAAAATACTGAAACATTAATTGCTAAACATGTGTAAGTTTACTTACTTTTGTCTTATTACAGAAAAACTAGAAAGTGTGTGGGTCTATTAACAAACATGTATTTATTAAAAGATTGTAGTATGATGCAACATGTTTTTATAAATTATGAAAAGTGTTTATAAACTTGTCAAGCCACAGAATGCTAATATGAGTGTTTATAATTGCTTACTTAGTTTTACTTAAAAATTAAGGTTTCTATGGGTTAAAAATTAATATGTATGACTAAAGCTACTAGAAATTAATAAGGAAATCACGTTTGTATTCAAGAAAAGTGAGATGTATGTTCTCCGTAAAGAAGTATAAAGAATGGAAATATTTTTGTTTGTTTTGTTAAAAAAGATACATTTGTCCTAAAGTACTAGGAGGGAAAAAAGAAAAGAAGGCATGGGACAAATTCTGTGTTATAGAAGGTTTATGGAGGAGGAACCCTGAAAAAAGAGTTGTACATGGTCAAGTTGGCTAATGGTTAGTTAAGTAAATAAGTTTTTATATTTAAGTAAATAAGTTTTAATATCAAAAGTAAGCTGGTACAGGCTTAGAAGTTTTTTCCCTTTCTTAGAAGGATGATTTTCTTAAACTTTTAGTCTGCTCTTGCTAAAGGGATTATGAAAGGTTTTTTCTTTGAATAGTCTATCAGAAGGGTAGTGATTTTATGCTTTATCAAAATAAATTTCCTGTATTGCTTTATCAGGTATTTAATCACAGGTGCTAAGATTTTTCTTACAGCTACTTGATTCTCTGAATTAACCTGAGAATCTTTAATTGTCACCATGGTTAAATGGATAACTAAGCATTGTTTCATAGGGACCTATGATATTCTGTGGGTAAATGTTATTGATACAAGCGTTTAAAAATCATATAACATTCCTAAAATTCTGATCTCTCTTGGTTGTCAGTCATAATTCTAGTTATTATCTTAAAGTGTTGTATGTCACAGAATTAACTAAATTTCTTTGTTAATTACCATTTTTGTCTCTTGTCATTTACAGACAGTTTCCCAATACTCTGCTCTTGCAAATTCATTTCATTTTCAGACACTTTCATGAAAAAGACTCTGACACTTACTCCAGAATACAGGTTTCTGATAAACCTCAGATCCTAAAAGTGAAGGAAAGAAATTACAAAACTGTAATGGAAAAACTGACTTCATGAAACTGCTAACAAAAGATCAAGCCCAAGAGTTGATTATGTGGGACTGAGTGAACTGATGGGGATGATTATAATTTTTATGAATTTTCATTTTAAATGCTCCTGATTTTTAGTGTTTTGTTTTTCTAGTTTAAGAAAACTTTTTTCCTCTTAAAGTAACAATGACATAGTAGTTTGGTAAATTGTACTTTTGTAAGCAGAATTTAAACACTCATCTTTATCTCCCTACCTGATCCCTCCAGAATTTGGAAACTCTTAGTGATGAATGTTCTTATTTTCATGGCAATATAGTTATACACATAAGTTCAACAAGAATTTGATCTCCTTATAATGCCACAATTAGAAACATTGGTTATATTACCAAAGCTTTGACTGGAATGTCATATTTGAGAGAAATATACATAGACTTGCATATGACTGAGCTTTAAGAAACAAAGATTGGACTTTATGGAATAAAACCATTTGGAAATATTGGCCTGGTACCTTGTTTACAGGGTTCCCATCAAACTTAGGTAAGTAAAGAAGGTCACTTCTCCGACAGGTTCCTGGAAACTCAAAATATTTTGGGGACCTGTAGGGGAGAGGAATTCATACAAATCTATATGTATTGCAGGTGGAGTCTGATGACAAGTCCTCAGCTTTGCTTTACTGCCTTGAAAGGCCTTTAAAGTTCAATCTGAGGTTCCTTATAAAAACTTCCAGCAAAGCAAAGTTAAATGAGCTTAAATGATAAATTGGTATTCCTGCTGTACTTATGCAAATAATTGGGCCCAATTTATTGAAATGACTTATTTTGCAAACCAGTTAGTCTTAATTTGGCTATATTTGGTAAAATGAGGGTGATTTTAGAAAGAAAAATTATGTTTCAGTAGAAAACTATAGCACATTTGTGAATATTAGATTCTAGTTCTATTAATTGTGTTTCATGTTTTGATTTTCTACGCATAGACCAGACTGGATCTTGAATTCTTCTAGTCTCCTTGAACTCTTCTAGTCTCATGTCACTACAAATCTCCAAACTGTGTTCAATTAGTTTTTCTGTCATTTTCATTTGAAATAATTGAGAACTGAAACCATGCATTTTCCTGAAGCCCTGCAAACTGATATAAACTTAATAAACTTGATATAAGCTTAAAAGAGATCATCACAATAGCATGCTTCTTGCTGTGTAAGCCACTCAAAAAAGATAACTGAACACTCAATGACACCATCAGAGACATGTCAAACTGCAAAAGATGCTTTGACTCTGATATCTAGAAATCTTCTTGACTGATTGTACCCTGGACTCAAAAACTGGTTTATAATTTGCCCCAACTGTTAACCTTGTTCTTTTCTTTTGTTTCCATAGAAATGCTTCTTATTAAATACGTGATTGCTTGCTTCCACAATATAGGTCTAGATTTAGGAGCCCACCTACATCACCACCTTCTAAAATCAATTTAAAGGAAATAATGTATTATAAGGACTAAAAAAAATGTGTTTAATGAGATGGAACAATACTCAGCTCCTGGACTGTCAGACTTCTTCAAGTTTCAACGGTGGGACTGTAGGGGAACAGAATTTACCACCTCAAGATGTGCCTCTGTGGCACAAGGATTATTTGGGGCTGGTTATTCTTTTAAATACTGTAGACATGAGAGAAGCTCTGGAAACCAAGTAGAAGTTACCCTTTGTAAGAGACATTTACACTTGTAAGTGAGATCTCAATTTGTAAAGGTGTCTCTCTGTACCAGGAAGACACCTTTTATCTCTAGAAACTCTTATCAAGAAAGAAGGCAAGGACTTAAATCTGCATAATAACCTTACTCTTGTTTACTGTACCTTTTCTTGTAATCTCCCATAACTGACTCCCACTTCCCCCAACATCTTCTTTTATCTTTGGCTGAAGATGCTATTTTAGGCAGCAGCTTCCTCCATTCTGGCTGAGTCACTCAGTTTTCCTGGGCATCTCCTACGTTTGCATGTTGTAGAGCTTTGTTTGATTTTCTCCTCTTATTCTACTCATCTAAATTTAATTCTTAGACCAGCCAGAGGATCTAGAGGGTAGAGGAATTGTCTTCCTCCCCTACAAAGCTTTTCTACTTATCTTCATCAAACAGCATTTTCATCATAGCACTGCCATATTAGTCATGGTAGTCAGCTATCCCAATTCTCAATCAGTTACCATAATAAAAGGATAGTGCTCACTGATGGTTCAGTTAGATATGATACGGTGATGCTCCCGGGTATCTATCTTTCAGGCTCCATCCATTGTGGGACTCTAACATCTGTAAGAGAGTGTCTAAGACCACAATGGACATTTTATCGTGAGGCCTGGAATTAGCATGCCTCCCTTTACCACATCCACCGGACCCAGCTATAGGGTTCCATGGTAATTACAATTAGTTTTGGGAAATGTTGTCTTCCTGCATACCCTGAAAGAAGGAAAGGTCTGGTAAGACTCTAGCAGGACTCTGCATTGATTGTATTTTTAATGTATCAAAAAGTTCAGTTAATCATTCTCCTCATTCATGATGTACTATCTTCATTAGTTTCGGCAAGGCTTCTTTCTTATATGTACATCTGTTTGTATGTGTTTCCACTTATCTCCATTCCCATCCTTCACCAGAGACCATTCTAATATGTTGATGATTTATCTCTCTTTTTTTAAAAAAGATTTTATTTTTCCTTTTTCTACCCAAAGCCCTTTGGTACATAGTTGTGTATTTTTAGTTGTGGATCCTTCTAGTTGTGGCATGTGGGATGCTGCCTCAGCATGGCCTGATGAGCAGTGTCATGTCCACGCCCAGGATTCGAACAGGCAAAACCCTGGGCCGCCGAACCAGACCAAGCAAACTTAACCACTTGGCCATGGGGCTGGCCCTGATTTATCTCTTTATTTTTATATGTTATTATAAAATGTGTAATATCATTGGGTGTCTAAGTATGTATAGATCACCCTCAATTTATGATGAGATTACTTCCCGATGAGTCCATATTTAGTTGAAAATATCATTTATGTCAAAAATGCATTTAATACACCTAACCTAGCAAACATCATAGCTTAGTCTGGCCTACCTTAAACATGCCCAGAACACTTACCTTAGCCTATAGTTGGGCAAAATCATCTAACACAAAGCCTATTTTGTAATAAAGTATTGAATATCTCATGTAATTTATTGAATATTGTACTTAAAGTGAAAAATAGAATGGTTGTATGGGTACAGAATGGTCTTAAGTGTATCGGTTGTTTACTTTTGGTATTTCAGGGCTGACTGTGAACTGTGGTTCACTGCTGCTGTTGAGCATCGCCAGAGAGTATCATACCACATATTGCTAGCCCAGGAGAAGATCAAAATTCATAATTCAAGGTAAAGTTTCTACTGAATGCGTATCATTTTCACACCATCCTCGTGTAGAAAAATCATAAGTTGAACCATAGTAAGTTGGAGACTGCCTGTATTTTAATTTACATAGTCATCATAGTATTTATCCAATGTCTTTGTTACACTTTATCATTCAGCAGTAAGTTTTTGAAATCTTCTTACATTTCTGCATGTATATATAGGCTGTGGCTTCAAACTACTCTGTAGCTCTGCATGGTGAGCCCCTAATACTTTTTCCCATTCTCTTTCCCAGAGATAGTTCCCTGATTGACGCACTATCGCTAACACCACACCTTTCTCTATATTTACATTTTGACATATGTCCCTTTACCATGTTATTATTTTGTTTTTTGCTGAAGGCTTTAATTTTTAGAGCAATTTTAGGTTTACAGAAATATTGAATAGAAAATACAGACGGTTCTCATGTAACCCGTCACACACACAGTTTCCCATGTTTTACATCTTCCATTAATGTGGTACATTTATTACAATTGATGGAACAATATTGATACATTATTGAATAAATTCCTAGCTTACATCAGGGCACACTCTTTCTGTTATATAGTCTTAGGGACAAATGTATAATGCCATGCATCTACCATTAGAAGACTATCTCTGTAAAAGTTCCCTGTGCTCCGACTATTCACCATTCCCCCTGAATTTCTGGCACCAGTACCATGAGGATTTATTTAGGATATATAGACTCTAGTTATACTTATTGTATTTTCATTACTCAGTTTTTCTAATGGTTGCCTCTCCATCATGGCATCATCATAGCTCGTTTAAAAAAGACAATTCCATTCTCTCAAGAGTTCTTTGATACAAACATAGTAATAAAATTTATGTTGTAAAGATAAAAATGCTCCAAAAGTAACACCTTTACAAGACTTATAATGACTTAAGTATACTACTACCAAAGTAACAAAAGTTTCAGAGCAGGTGTCCAAAACCAAGATTTGTCCATATGTTAATACTACTGAGAATTTAATGTCAGTGCATATAGTTTTGTTCAAGTTGACTCCAGAATGGGTCCCTTCCTGCTGCTCCTGGACATACAGAATTCCTTTCTTTTTATTTATTTTCCCTTCTTTCTTCTTTATTTTCTGTCTCACCTCATTCTCTCCTCTGTGAACATCCTATCAGATCCTTCACTAAGTGGAATGGTTGCTGGGTTATCTTCTGTTTGAGCTGAAACATATTTCTCAAGGTCTTTAAACCCAGAGACAACTGAGAGTGGCTCTTATGCAATCTAAACACAACTTCGATATATTGTAATCCCACTCTTCCTTTAAAATACGTTTAGCCTTTACCTTGATAATGCGGACCCAAGTAGAGATCTCTTGATTTTACTCCTCTGGTGCTCTAAACACAGTACACAAATCCACTATCCTAAATGCATGTATTTTATCGTAAACACTGGTGACAACTTTCCATATTTTATCTTCTTTTATACGGTTTCACATGGCATAAGAGGCTTCCTGGAAATAAGTTGGTGAGAGAGCTTTGACAATAGTCTCATATTGAAAAATAAGGAGAGTTATATCTGTGATTTTCTGCTGTTGACTAATATAATTATTCTTCCAGGTCTCAAGTCAATGTTTCATTTATTCTAAATTTCAAGATGTGTCAACTTTTGTCAAGTTTTCCACATACTATCTTTGCTCCTAAATAATCCACTTGGTTCACTATTTCTTAGGTTTGGACAGAAGATGCTGTTCAGATGGTGTTTGCTCCAGTTAGCCATCACTGACAACTGTGTAGCCTTTGCTCCCACCTTCCTCATTTACTGCTCATTGCAGTTCTTAGGAGGGATCTGTATCATGACTATTATGGCAAACACTTGCACTATCACTAAGTTAATATTTTGAGGTTTTGCTGTTTCCAGAACTTTGATTGACCTTGAAATTGCCCTTAGTCTGAAATTATTATCTGTGTTTTCCTCCAGTGACAGAGTGGGCAGGGCCCAAATCAATAGATATGGTACCAGGGCTAATAATAAGTTTCTGCAGTTTTGGACAGATACTCCTAGGAGGACTGGTTGTTTTTGGTTTTTTGGTGAGGAAGATTGCCCATAAGCTAACATCTGTGCCAATCTTCCTTTATTTTTTTGCATCTGGGATGCCACCACAGCATGGCTTGCTGAGTGATGTGTAGGTCTGTGCCCAGGATCTGAACTTACGAATCCCAGGCTGCAGAAGCGGAGTGTGTGAACTTCATCACAATGCCACTGGGCTAGCCCCTAGAAAGACTGGCTTTTGTCATTTGAAACTGGCACACACTGCAACTGACAATGACTATTCACTTATTGGTCCTCCTCTTGCGTGGACAGTCTCCATATTAATTGCCTATAAGGGAGGCTGTGGTGAGAACAGAGAGGAGAATCATGACACTTAGGATCTGCCTGTTCCCTGGGCTGGTCCTGAGCTGTGGTTCTCATTAGCACCCACTGTGACACTCGAGGAAAAGACAAAGAAGGAATAGAATGACACGCTATTTAGGAGACTGGCATTTTTAAAACATCATTGTTGCATAGTAGTTACAGAATTATCATAAAATCATTTTTCTTAATAGAAAATTACATACCCACTAATTTTGAGGCAAATACACTGTATTCTTTTTTTAACTTCAGAAAGCATTGTATGATGAAAGTGATTTGAAGACTTTTTGCCATTGTAAGGAAGACTGGATAAAGGGAAAAGACAAAAATTTATCTCCATAAATATTTGCAATTAGAAGAGCATATTTCCTCTAGCACTAAGAATTGGCATGGGGGTGATTTTCACAAAAATGATAGAATGAAGACCTCTAAAAATCAGTTGCTCCATAATAACAACAACAAAAATATGGCATAAATTGTCATCATAAACTTTTTCTGAACTCTGGAAATGAACTAAAGAATTGCAGCAATACAAGAAATCTTTTGTTAAAGAAAAATGGATGAATTCTAGTAAGAATAGTGAGTGTTAAGGTATTTTAACATATCTTAGTCCCATTTCCTACTCCTCAGCTATACTGCTGCCTTGAAAAATGTTGACTTACATTCTTAGTAAAAGAGAGAAGAAGAAAGCTTGAGTTATTTCAAAGCTTCATTCACAAAGAACACTCACTATTTGACCTGCCTGGTGGTTTGCCTAAGATCCCTTTTAGAAAGCAGTCTGTATTTGACCAGCATGAAAGTCCTCTCCCTGTGTGGGGCATTTGCTGCAAATATTTACTGGCAAGTGTTTTCAGGTCACAGGATGCCTGAGCTGATGGATGGCAATTAGGGAAACAATAGGCTAACATGAAAGGCTTAAAATGAGAAGGTGCAGAACAAAATATCTATACTGGCTTTGAAAACCTCCAAACTATTCCTTGGAGTGTAGAAGGTGATGTGCATGTGTAGGGCTGCGTGCATACTCACGAAAGTCTAGGGAATTCCCTAAGCTCTCTCCTCTGGATGACATGGAAGCTCTGTACAAGCGGTAAGTGGAGGCGAAGTCAGAGATCAGAGTGCCGGGCTGAGTGTTGAAGGCATGCCCCAACACATATTCAGAACCTGTCAGGAAAGTCTGAGACATTTATTGGTTGCAGGTCACTAATTCATGAGCTGACCACTGAACTAACCAAGTATAGAGTTCAGTGGCTGCACGTGAAAAAGGATACAGATTTTATAGAGTTTGTTCACAAAGATTCACTAACCAAGCAAACTACAACAAGCAGCAGGAACAACAGCAAACACAGGGAAAGGGGGAAGAATGTGATTTCCAGAGTTGCCATGTTATATTATTGAAAAGATCCAGTTCTCAACGAAAGTTCTGAGTCATGCAAAGAAACAAGAAAATATGACTCCTACACAGGGAAAAAAAGCACTCAGTATAAACTGTACCTGAGAAAACCCAGATGTTGGCTTATTAGACCAAGGCTTAAATCTGCTATATTAAATATTGTCAAGAAAAAAATAAAATATCCAGAAAAATTAAAGAAATAAAGAAGAGGATGAGAAAGACGCCTCACCAAATAGAGAAAATATGAATGAAGATGGAAATGTTAAAGAGGAACAAAATAGAAATTCTGGAGTTGAAATGCACAATAACTGAAACAAAATATTCACTAGAGGGTCTAGCGACCAGCATATTTGAGCTGGCAGAAAATAAGCAATGAATTTAAAGAGAGATCAGTTGAGATTATCCAGTTTAAGGAACTTAAAAAAATGTATAAAGAAACCTGAAGAGAACCTCAGACACTTGTGGGACTCCATCAAGTGTACTGACATAGGCATAATGAAAGTCCCAGAAGAGAAGAGCAGAGAAAAGAGTGGAAATATATTTGAAAAAACAACGACTGAGCAACTTCAGTAAGATGGAGGAATAGGAAGACACATTTATGCAGGTGAGAAAAATACATAAGAATGGAGAAAGTCCCATCCTAGACAATTAGAGGTAAAACTCCCTGAATTTCACACCAAGGTGGGAATAGTGCTTATTCCCATCATCCAGAGTAGAAGACCTCATAATTCACGTGAAGGTTTTGGTAGATCTCTCAGAATTTGATTCAGTAGGGGAGAAAATTAACCTAGGCCACATCCTGCTCTTGTGTAATTCGGAGATGCTTAAACGGAAGACATGAAAAGATCATTATTTCCAAGTAACTTGAGCAAATCTCATACAGCTCAATAATACTTTTAGGCATACAAAAATATCCAGCAAGGTAAGGGTCACAATGCTTAGTTTCCAATAAAAAATTACCAGGCAAGCAAAGAAATAGCAAAATAGGATCCATGTGAGGAGAAAAGTCGCTCAAGAAGAAATAGATAAACTGAATAGTCCTATATCTACTACATAAAATAAATTTATACTTAAATGTCCTCCCACAAAGAAAACTATAGCTATCTTTACCGGCAACTTTTACCAAATATTTAAGGAAGACGTAATTCCAATTGTACACAAACTCTTTCAGGAATAGAAGAGGAGAAAATGTTTCTGAACATCTTATGTGGCCAACATAATTCTGATACCAAAGGCAGATGAAGTTAGAAGAAAAACATATTATACACCAATAACTCTCATTAAAACTGATGCAAAACTTGTCACTCAAATTTAAGCAAATCAAATAAAGGAATTTTTTTTTATACAAAAAAAATGGTTACTACATCCTGACCAAGCAGGCCTATCCTAGTGCAAGGTTAGCTTAACATTTTAAACTATGTCAATGTAATTCACCACTTAAAGAGACTAAACAAGAAAAATGATATGTTCGTCTAAATAAAATTGACAAAATCTATTGGGAAAGGCAAAGAGTTGTAGAACAGCAAAGTGGCAATGGAGAAAGTGTGCTTTTACAGAGACCTAGCAATCTTTTTGAATAGAAAAGTGAGAACCATTGACACCCCTTCTTTGTTCTCTAGGCTATAATTTTGGCATTGTATAGAGATACTGGAATCTTGATACCTCTGGAATTCTGCCAACTTAGTGAACTGAGTCTCCAAGTTAAAATCATGTAGACTTGTAGAGGAGTACAAGGTGACATCCTAATTGCCTTCGTGGAGTATCTGATACTTCAGATTCTATGCTTTTGTCTCATTAAGTCTCTGCATCCACAGGAACAAGACAAGTATTACTTTGTACATCACACATGCTCAAAAAGTGTTTGTTGAGCTAAAAATTGAGTAAAACTCCTAATATAACGCTAAATGTTTTCAGCAGCTTTGTAGCATGCTTGATTACTTTTTTATTATAGCATGCATTCACCTTTATGAATTCCCATTGCAATGTGCCCTCACCCACAATGGGAATTACTAGCACTTTTAAACCCGCTGTTTTGAAAATGAAATCTTATATTTCAAAGTGGGTTCATCTTAAATTGTTATTATATTTGAACAGCTTTTCATATATTAACAATGTCACTCAGATTATAATTTTTAATTTATAGTGATTTTTATTGTGTATATACATTTTGAAAATTGCTTATTTTGTTATTTGTCCTTCAATTTTGATAGTAGGTTTATAATATTTTAAATGACATATGGTAATTGTTTAAAATATGAAGAGAGAAAATTGCAAAGAAAACATAACAATCACCTAAAATTCCATCATTGAAAGATCAGCATTGTCATAATTTCAATGAATATATCCAAAGAGCACATAATCTTTCTATTTGTGAGTGATTTCTGACGTCAAAGTATAAGGACAAACACAAGGTGTCAACTCATTCTTAAAATGGTTTAAATGAGCTTATATCAGAGGTGACACAGTTTTTACCCCATATACCCCCCTCCAAAAAGTGTCATGCATTAAGTGCATATATATATTGGTATCTGTTGCTGAATTTCTTTTGATTTCTGGTTGCATATGCTATATTGGTCTGATTTTAGTAGATTTATGATAGAGTTCATGATATGCTGGTCCATACATCAACCAGCTACACCCTATTTCCATGGTTTTCCTTTGTTTCTGAATCATCTTGTGTATTAATATTTATTGATAAATTTGAAACTTTTCCAACTACTTCCCCAAAATATTGGATTGTTCACAGAATTACATGTTTCTATGAATTTTTTTAATTGCAAATTTGTGCCATAAATGTAAATAAGATTGACTTTTCCTGTGTATTGTCTTGCTAGTTTGTAGATATAAAGGAAAACTTTTGTGTTTTTTTTCTTTCATATTTTCCTTTTCCTCACTGGTTAGCTCACAACAGCAGCTTAAAATTTTGTCACTGTTATGTAAGAATCTTTTTCATTTACTTTTCTTGAGAGTTTTTTGCTGAAAAAACAAAACAGAGACAACCAATAAACAAACAAAAGTGAGTTATAAAGACAGAAAAGATAAAGTTTATCTTTAACCATGCACACGTACAAACTGATCTGCTAACTATCATCTTTTTATAATCCAGTAAAATTCATGAGGGATTGACACTTGTGCTGGAAAAGGCCATGCTGCCTGTCCAGACCCAAGAAAGCAGTTTTGAAAGTTTCTACTCTCATTGGTCTCTTTAGACCTCTGGTCAATGACACCTTTTGAAAGTCAACAGGTGGATTGAAAATCTTAAGGGGACTGCCCATTTTTTTTTGGGTTGAGTTGTGTTCCCCCAAAATTCATATGTTGAAGTCTTAACTCTCAGTATCTCGGAATGTGAGATTACTATATTAGGAAATGGGCTTGTTGCAGATATAATTAGTTAAGATGAGGTCATACTGGAGTATGGGGTGCCTCTAATCCAATATGACTGCTGTCCTTATAAAAAGGGGAAATTTGGACACACAGGCATGCCAGGGAGAATGCCACGTGAAGACTGGAGTTCTGCTGCCACAAGCCAAGGAACTACCAGAAGCTAAGAGAGCAGCCTGAACAGATACTTCCCTAGAGCCTTCAGAGGGATCATGGCCCTGCCGACAACTTGAGCTCAGACTTCCAAGCTCCAGAACTATAAGAAAATAAACTTCTGCTGTTGAAGTCACTCCGTTTGTGGACCATTATTATGGAAGCCCTAGGAAACTGATATACCATTTGCCTCATTTAAAAATACCTTTTATTGGTTTCTTATTTTCTCAATCCTCAATCTTTTGTTACTTGTGGCAGCAAAATTACCCAAATCTCATAGGCACCTAAACAATTATTTCCTTTATCATCTTTTCAAAGAGACTCTTTAACTCTGTGTGATCTTCCTAACATTATTCTTTCACTGGCTGTCTCATTTCTTTCCCCCTTGGTTCCCAGGCTCATATGGATCAGAGAATCACGAATGTCTTTCTTTCATGAGGGCCACCACAACAGAGCTAATTTTCATCTCTTCACCACTAAAACTACACAGTTCCTCACAAGAGATGGCTAGAAGTTTTACTCACCCTTTTTCCACATCCTGGATGGTGTCAGGCAGAGGCTGATTCCTGGTCTCAGGTAGAAAGAAGACAACAAGACCACCAATGATGGGAAAGACTCCATAGATGATCCAGGGCAAAGTGGGAAGATACACCACGAGGATCATCAAGAGGGGAGCCAGTGCTGCCCCAATCCTGCCGATCACTAAACCTAATCCTGAAGCTCTTGCTCTGAGGGGTAAACAACAATGCATAATAATCTGGCAAACATTCACATGTGTAATTTGTGATATATTATTTGACTCGATTAGGAAAGACAATAGAGCACAACTGTTAAATACATGGGCTTTGAGACAAACACTTGTTTTTGAGATTTGCCCTATGATTTTCTAGCTGTCTTTGTGTTAAGACTCATTTTCATCATTTTAAATAGAATGTTACATATTGCACCTGCCCTGATGAGTGGTCCAAAATTGAATGAGATTACGCATTAAAGTACTGCTTAGCACAGTACATGGCACAAAATCAGTTTTCAATAAACTTTGGCTGTAATTGTTGTTAGTATATTATTACCATTACTACTACAAACGATTGCTTTTATAATATACAAGTCTTCCTGGGCTTCTTCTCGCAATAAGTGTTGATTAGCTGGGAAAGTCCTATTTTGGCTCTGGCAGAGCATCCATAAACTCATACCTGAGGACAGTTGGGTTGAGTTCAGCCAAGTGGACAGAAGCACTGCAGGAAGAGGCAGCACAAGAGCCGATTCCCACACTTGCCAAAGCCACACGTAGGGTCTGCATTTCTGGAGACGGGAAGACCAGTGAGACTAAGAAATCTGGGCTAACGGAATCAGCATCCAACAAATGTAGTCAGAAAAAAGACCCTAGAGGTTATTTGTGTGTTTGAAATATATTGTGGAAAATTGTACAGTGGCAGAGAGCATTGAGCAGTTGATAAATTGAGAAATTTAGAATTTCAACATTGGTGGTAAAAAGCACATAAAATTACCAGATTAATTGCAGCAAATCTCTCTGCATATCTGATATTTGCCAGAGGAAAAGAAAATGTGAGTCTGGCAGAAATTTATTTTTACTTGTTCTGTCCAGGGCTTGTTATGCGCTTAGTGTAGAAGATAGGACCATCATGTGGAGAATAGCGGAGTGTAAGACCCAGCTCTAAACTTGAGAATTTTCCAATTAAAATGCAGAATTTAAAGTGACCAGCCATCCTGGTTTTCCTGGGAATTATGGAGTTTTAGCAACGTGGGATTTTCATTGATAAAACCAGGAAAATTCCAGGTAAACCTGGATGAGTCAGTCAACATAGTGTAGATACAACATTGTCATTGGGTGGGTATGGCGTGATAGAGTAAGCAAAGGACTGGACTACTTTGTTAGTGGACAGGCTGGAGAGAGGCTGGGGCTAGAAGAATGTTAGACATAAGAACCAAAAATGGAAACTTCTATTTGGAAAAAAGTGTCAGAGTTTTGGAACCACTAAAAATAAGTTTCAGATAGTTTTTTGTCAATATCAAAAGAAATATAATTATAGCTTTATAATACTGGAAAGAACTCTAGTGTAAGGGAGTAGGCCTGCATCATTAACGATATTCTGAGCAGTAGAGTCCAACTATCTGTAATGCTGCAAAGTACATTCCTGAATTGGGAGATAGGTGAAGAATAGTGCCAGTGAGTTTCTCCTAATCATTACATGTCATCATTCTATTAACTTATAAAGTAATCTAACAGGAAATGGACTAGGCTTTTAATCTGCTTAATTCCTTATTCCCACTGTCCATTCCTTTGCTACTTGAAACGGGGAATTTTTCATTTCCTGAAGGTCACGAAGACTCCCATAAGCAAAGGCTGCAGTCATGGTGACTTAACACCACACTCATGTGTGGATATATAGGGATCAGGAACCTGATTAGTCATCAAAGCTGGTAATTAAAAGCCCAGACAGAAGACATGAGTGTATTGTGTCCTCACATGGGTGATAACTGCAAGACCTAACCCCTCCATGCTTGTTATTAAAAGAATGAATCGCCAAAGGGCAAGTGACCAATTGCACTAAATGGTACCAGTTTGCACATACTTCCAGGATGTGAAGAAGACAAATATATGCCTATGCTGTCCTTTGCTGAATTTTGGCTCTTTTCCCAACAATTTATCAGCAGAATTTGTCGCAAACCTTCAGATTGGCTTTGGAGAATACTTAGCCCTTACTTGGGACCTCTCTTTGCTCCTGGCTTCAGACAAGTGTGACAGATACAATCCCTAAAAGATGAGGAAGAGACATTTCCTTTCCCCAAAGTCCAGTCTTCTCTCACCTTGGGGCACAAAGATGTTGACCAAGAGGGAAAATCCCATCAGGAACATGAAAAGCATCTGGGTTATTCGACGGCCCATATGATTCAGTGATAAAAGTGCAAGACATCGACCTGAGGCAGTGAGAACTCCAAAGACTACCTGGAACAGGAAAATATTGCTTCCAAAGTGCTGTAGGTTGATAAAGATGCCATAAAAGGGTAATGTGTTTGTAAATCTGTAGTGAACAAAAGAGGAAAGACACATGCCATATTTAGAGCCTACGTGCTGCAGCTGATGATCATATTGACCCAGGCAGCCAGTGATCAATGTACAGAATAAAGGCCCAGTCATGTTTGCATAACACTTCTTTTTAAGATGATAATTTAAAGTTACCATAAATAATTGCATGACAATATGTGAAAACGATACTCCTTCTATTGTTCTCTTGTCCGAGTCCCTAAGTGTTGGCAATGACAGGGAAATAGAATCTGACCCAATCACCGAACTGCATGGGATATAGAAGTTGGACATAGAAGAGTTAAAACTTGGAAATTAGGGAAAGTACACTTTTTCTGAGGGTTATCAGTATGCTGTGAGTCCTCCCTCTCTCCTCCCAACCCCCATACCATGAAGAAATTTCACTTTGCTCAACTAGTAATTGAAGCTTCAAAGAGACTATGTGAATTCCCTTGATTTGGAAGCACAGTGTCCTGGGCTCTGACTGAATTCTAGGGAACTTAAGGTTCATATCTGACATCCTAAGGCTAAGAGAATACAGGCAGACAAACATGCACCAACTATATGATAGGAAATGAAATCAAAGGTTCCCCCTGGAGATTTACGATTTACCCAGAAAGCATCTAAAGGAAAGGAGTCCACTTCAATAATATACATCGCACAGAGAGAGCTAGAATTCAACATTACAGCAGAAGAAACCACCACAGACCACAGCAATCCCAAGCTAGTAAGTCCTTTCCTGATCATAATCTCTACTTTTTCTTTCCATTCTGATTGTTTAGGATTCAGATATGTGAGTCTGTGACCTAGTAAATAGCGGAAATGTGAAAAAGCACAATGCAGTGAAATGAGGAACAGTATCCTAGGATATGCCTAGGAAGAGGAAAACTGTACACTTCAATAGTTACATTCTTAAGCTTGGCAGGGGTAGGGGGATGTATATATTGTCTTCAAAGTCTTCAAAATTGCCCTTCCTGACTCTACCAAAGTAAGTAGTTATATCCCCCAAGATATAATGGACAAGATTTTCTATAGAAGCCCTAGTGTTAACACCCCAAATTGGAAACAAATACACATCCACCAACATTCAAGTACATGAAGAAATTGTAGTGTATTCATCTAATGGAGTACTGAAACAGTGGGAGAAAACAACCTACTGCTACATGCAACAAAATTGATGAATCTTGCATGGCTAAGCTTGAGGAAAAAGTGTGTGTCACAGAACCATTTTGTCATTTATGTTATGTGAAGGTCAAGATCAGGCAACAGTCCTCTGTGGTGTTGGAGATCAGAACAGTTGTTAAGTTTTATTTGTCTTGGGAGAGGGCAGTGAGGAGGGAATAAGAGTGGGTCAGTGGTAGTGGTGCTGGCTATTGTTATAGGGGATACATGAAGGGACCTTCTGGAGAATTAGGATTTTTCTATCTTGGTCCGGAAATTGGTTACATTTTTACATATTGCAATATTCACTGAACTGTATATATTCATCATGTCTTCATCTTACTGTTTGCAAGATTTCTTTCAATTAAAATTGAAAACAAAAATGAAAAAATTAAACGCCAAAATGTGTACTGTGATGGAAGTTCTCAACATCAATCTCCAGTGAAGAGACTGATAAAGTGATATGACATAATTAACTCCTCAGTGTATAATCAGTTCCATGTGAGTCTTTTTATAACCCTTTGATGATCTCCAAATATAGCAATCATTTGGTGTATTTTCCTCATCTCTTATTTCCAAATCATCATCTCCCCCTCACAACACTGTTATAACCCTTGAAATAAATAGGTTCATATCCCCACTCCTTTAATGTTGTGATGCACTGTGTAAAGCCCACCTCAAAAAGGACCCGAGACATATCCTTTTACGCATTTTGGGTGTGCGGAACAAGTCACACATAGTAGTTTTGTTCTGTGCTGCCTCCAGCTCCTCCTGCATGGTGGATCTCAAAACCTTCAAAACAACAAACACGTATCATTTGCCAGCATAGTGCCAGGCCTTGTGGTGAGCACTGGCACTCAATAGGACGAGAGAGATATGTTCTCTTTTCTTCTAGTGTAACATATTATACATGCAATCACAGGTGTGAAGTGATATGAAGGAAGATGTAGGTAGTTAAAGGAGAGTCCAGGAAATTATTCAGCCGCAATGGTATTTTGAAAATGAGGGGTGCAGGGCATCCATGAGACTGCATAGGTTATAGATGCAGATCAGGAAGTGAACTAAAGGAAGAGGTAGTTGCTTAGTGCTCAGAGCTTCTTTTACATGAGATGGCCGTGAAAGACTAGGGAACTGGGCTCGCATTCTCATTAGCTGCCCTTGTTAGAGAGCTGGTTTGTCTATCTCAATAAGAAGGCAGATGTCAGTTTTCCCTCCAACCCAGTAAGTGCCTTCCCTGTCTGGCTCACCTCCATGTTCAGAGTTTCTTCAGCATTCTTCCTTCCATTTGTGTGTGCAGCTTTTCTAAGTTCCTTTAAGCCTTCATCTGGTTTATTGGTGACAATCAGCCAGCGAGCAGACTCCCTCAGCCACCTGATGAAAGAAGAGCTTACAAGTGCATTCAACTCTCTCTTACTTATTTGTCTTATGGTTATTGACTACAGATGCTTTTTCCCTTCCATCTAATATCCACCATTTGTAGGGTTTGGGATAGAAACTCATGTTCTATTATACAAATGCTAGGAAAGTATGAGAATGACCACTCCACGTAGTACACCTTCATGGTTAGGAACACAGACTTTGGAGTCAAATTTCCTCTCTGCTTACTTAGCAAAAAATTTGCCGAGAAGCTTATGAACCCTAAGCTTCAGAATTCCTCACATACGTAATTACCTTCCAAAGCTTGACATGAGTTCTAGCAAATTTATGCTCATAATATATATTCTTTTTTTAAAAAAGGAGGTCTCACATTATGAAAGCTTAAAGCCCAACAAAGATTGGGAGTACTCTTGCCACGACCAGCTATGTTGGTACCTTACTACACAAGTGAGTCACTTATTTACATCTGCCTAAGTTTTCTCATCAATAAAATGAAGACAGTAGTGCCATCTTCCTTGTAGGGTTGTTGAGTATAGAATGACACAACGGATGAGTCTGACATGGATTACACTCTCCTCTCTCTCTGAACTCACCTTGCTGTTTAAATCTATATCATCTCTCCATGATCGATAAATCTGACTCTCCCCTAGACTTGTTTTAAGTGTAGGGATGAAGTTGTCAAAAAATAAATGTTTGTTACAATTATTTAAGTGAGCAGGGAGTGGTGAACACATGATGTAAATCACCCAATCTGCATGACCGTTTTCAGTACTAGAGAAACGTGGCTGCTATTCTGTCAAATAGCTATGTGAATATATTTGCTGCCTCTTCCTTTTATCCAATTTTATCTACAAAAGTGAAAATTACTGAAAACTTCACTATAACCTGACTCCTTCCAAAGCCAAAAAAGAATTGAAGATATTTCTTTTTAAATATTTGAGTCTGTATTCTATGTTAAGGAATATAATGTTGGTATAACTCTATGACCATTCTACAGGGTAAGACTTAAGAATAACGATGGCAGAAAATGCCCAGAACTCCCAGGTGGAAAGTTCGTTGCTACTCCCTATTCTGCTTCTCAAATTGCACTGAGTGAACAGATAAGATGCATGGGGTTTAGGTCTAGATGGTAAGGAAGGGTCCAGGGAATAAGAAAATCAATTATGTCTCAATTCAATATTCATTTTCATACCATGCTCCCATAAGACACAGTGAGAGAGAAGGCTCATACCTTGAGGAGAGAAACAAGACAAAGAAAGGTACAGACACCACCAGCTGCAGGGTGCGCCACTCTCGAAAGACAAAAGCCAGGCCTCCCAGGATTATCTGTCCCATACTAAGGGCGCAAGATACCAGTGTTATTACCATGGCTTTAGACTGAGACCTTGTCCACTCTACAACTGAAAGAAAACCCAGTTAGGATATTAGTGTCAGATAAAGGTGGAATTTCCAGGTCAAATTCAAGGCTTGGAAAATGGAGATCAAAATTAATGACTTACTAAGCATACTGCTATTCATCATGATGGCCATGGAAGAACAACCTGACAAGAAGCGTAGTAAGCAGTAAACGAGGAAGGTGGGAGCAAAGGCTGCGCAGGTCCCAGAGATGGCCAGCAGGAGCAAACAACATCTGAGAACCACCTTTCGGCCAAACCTAAGAAAAAAAGTGTTAGGTTAGATTATGGGAATAATAATAATTTGTGGTAAAAACTTCAGAAAATGAAAGCATACTCTGAAATTTGGAGAATTTTAACAAGTGAGTCTTTGTACTTGAAAGCTTGACAAATCAAGAGCTAAATCAATAACAGATATTTCCTCAAATGTAATGCTCCCAGTTTATAATATAGACTGAGAATATCATATGGTATTTCCATTTTTAGTCTTTTGAGAAATCTCCATACTGTCTTCCATAGTGGCTGCACTAGTTTGCATTCCCATCAGCAGTGTATGAAGTTTCCTTTTCTCCACACCTTCTCCAATGTTTGTTATTTTTAGTCTTAGTGATTATAGCCATTTTAACAGGTGTAAGTTGGTATCTTAGTGTAGTTTTGATTTACATTTCCCTGATGATTAGTGATGTTGAACATCTTTTCGTGTGTTTATTGGCCATCTGTATATCTTCTTTGGAAAAATGTCTGTTGATATCCTCCGCCAATTTTTTGATCGGGCTGTTTGTTTTTTTGTTGTTCAGTTGTATGAGTTCCTTATATATTATGGAGATTAAACCCTTGTTGGTACATGCTTTGCAAATATTTTCTCCCAATTGGTGGGCTGTCTTTTTGTCTTGATCCTAGTTTCTTCTGCCTTGCAGAAGCTTTTTAGTCTGATGAAGTCCCAGTTGTTTATTTTTTCTTTTGTTTCCCTTGTCTGAGAAGACATTGGATTGGAAAAGATCCTTTTAAGTTCAGTGTCAAAGATTGTACTACCTATATTGTCTTCCAGGAGTTTTATGGTTTCAGGACTTATCTTCAAGTCTTTGATGCATTTTGAGTTTATTTTTGTGTATGGCATGAGATAATGGTCTACTTTCAATCTTTTTGCATGTGGCCGTCCAGTTTTCCCAACACCATTTGTTGTAGAGACTATTTTTCCTCCACTGTATGTTCTTGGCACCTTTGTCAAAGATTAGCTATCCTTAGATGTGGGGTTTTATTTCTGGGCTTTCAGTTCTGTTCCATTGATCTGTGTACCTGTTTTTGTACCATTACCATGCTGTTTTGATAACTATGGCTTTGTACTACATTTTGAAGTCAGAGATTGTGATGCCTCCAGCTTTGTTCTTTTCCTCAGGATTGCTTTAGCAATTTGGGGGTCTTTGGTTGCCACATATGAATTGTAGGATTGTTTGTTCTATTTCCATGAAGAATGTCATTGGGATTCTGATTGGGATCGCATTGAATCTGTAGATTGCTTTGGGTAGTATGGGCATTTTAACTATATTTATTCTTCCAATCCATGTGCATGGAATCTTTTTCCATTTCTTTTTGTCATCATCTATTTCCTTCAATAATGTCTTATAGTTTTCATAGTATAAGTCCTTCACCTCCTTGGTTAAATTTATTCCTAGATACTTTTTCTTTTTGCTGTAATTGTAAATGGAATTGAATTCTTGTGTTCTCTTTCTGTAAATTCGTTATTAGAGCATAGAAATGCAACTGAGTTTTGTAAGTTGATTTTGTACCTGGCAGCTTTACTGTAGTTGTTTATTATTTCTGATAGCTTTCTGATGGATTCTTTAGGGTTTTCTATATATAAGATCATTTCATCTGCACACAACCAGAGTTTCAATTCTTCACTCCCTATTTGGATTCCTTTTATTCCTTTCTCTTGCCTAATTGCTCTGCCCAACACCTCCAGTACTATATTGAATAAGAGTGGTGAAAGTGGGTAACCTTGTCTTGCTCTTGTTCTCAGAGGAATGGCGTTCAGTTTTTTCCCATTGAGTATGATGTTGGCTGTGGGTTTGTCATATATGGCCTTTATTACGTTGAGGTAATTTCCTTCTATCCTCATTTTTTAGGAGTTTTTATCATAAGTTGATGTTGGATCTTGTCAAATGCTTTCTCTGTGTCTATTGAGATGATCATGTGCTTTTTATTCCTCATTTTGTTAATGCGGTGTACCATATTGATTGATTTGCGGATGTTGAACCATCCCTATGTCCCTGATGTAAATCCCACTTGATCATGATCTATGAACTGTTTGATGTATTGCTGTATTTGGGTTTCGAATATTTTGTTGAGGATTTTTTCATCTATGTTCCTCAGCGATATTGGCCCATAGTTTTCCTTTTTTTGTGTTGTCCTTGTCAGGCTTTGATATCAGAGTGATGTTGGCTTCACAGAATGTCTTAGGAGGCATTCCATCTTCCCTAGTGTTTTTGAATAACTTGAGAAAGATAGATATTAAATCCTGTCTGAAAGTTTTCTCTTTGTTTTTTTTTCTTCTCCCCAAAGCCCCCAATATTCTAGTTGTGAGTGGTTCTGGTTGTGGTATGCGGGAAGCCCCCTCAGTACGGCCTGATGAGTGGTGCCATGTCCACATCCAGGATCTGAACTGGTGAAACCCTGGCCCACTGAAGTGGAGTGTGCGAACTTAACCACTTGGCCACGGGGCTGGCCCCCCTCTATGAAAGTTTGTTATAATTTTCTGGGAAGCTCTCTGTTCCTGGGTTTTTATTTTTGAGGAAGATTAGCCCTGAGTTAACATCTGCTGCCAATCCTCCTCTTTTCGCTGAGGAAGACTGGCCCTGAGCTAACATCCGTGCCCATCTTCCTCTACTTTTGTGGGACGCCCACCACTTGCCAAGCAGTGCCATGTACACACCTGGGATATGAATCGGCGAACCCTGGGCCACCGAAGTGGAACATACACACTTAACAGCTGTGCCACTGGGCCGGCCCCATGGGCTTTTATTTTTTGGGCTGCTTTTGATTACTGTTTCAATCTCTGTACTTGTGATTAGTTTATTCAGATTATCTTTTTCTTCTTGATTCAGCTTTAGGGGGCTGTAAGAGTCCAAAAATTTATCCATTTCTTCTAGATTGTCGATTTTGTTGGCATATAGCTTTTCGTAGTATTCTCTTATAATCCTTTGTAGTTCTGTGGTATCTGTTGTTATTTCTTCTCATTCATTCCTAATTTTATTTATCCAATCTTTCTCTCTTCTTTTCTTTGTAAGTCTGGCTAGGGATTTGTCAATTTTGTTTATCTTCTCAATGAACCAGCTCTTTGTTTCATTGATCCCTTCTACTGCCTGTTTTGTTTCAATAGCATTTATTTCTGCTCTGACTTTTATTATTTCTCTCCTTCTGCTGACCTTGGGCTTTGTTTCTTCGTTTTCTAATTTGGTTAGCTGCCGTTTGAGATTGCTTATTTGGGATGTTTCTTCTTTGCTAAAGTGAGCCTGTATTGTGATGAATTTCCCTCTTAATACTGCTTTTGCTGCATCCCATACGAGTTGGTACGGTGTGAATTCATTTTCATTTGTCTCCAGATATGTCTTGATTTCTCCTTTAGTTTCTTCAATGATCCATTCATTGTTCAATAGCCTGTTGTTTAGTCTCCAAATCTTTGTCCCTTTCTCAGATTTTTTCTTGTAATTAATTTCTAGATTCATAGGATTGTGATCAGAAAAGATGCTTGTTATTATTTCAGTCTTCTTAAACTTATTGAGGCTTGCCTGTTTTCCCAACATATGGTCTATCATTGAAAATGTTCTGTGTGCACTTGAGAAGAATGAGTCTTCTGCTGTTTTTGGATGGAGTGTTCTATATATGTCTATTAGTCCAACTGGTCTAGCTTTTCATTGAATTCTACTGTTTCCTTGTTGATTTTCTGTTTGGGTGATCTATCCATTGATGTGAGTGGAGTGTTGAGGCCCCCTACTATTAGTGTGCTATTGTTAATATCTCCTTTTAGGTTTGTTAATAGTTGCTTTATGTACTTTGGTGCTCCTATGTTGGGTGCACAGATGTTTAGGTGTTATGTCTTCTTGGTGGAGTGTCCCTTCAATCATTATATACTGCCCCTCTTTGTCTCTGTTTAGCAGTCTTATATTGAAGTTTACTTTGTATTATATAAGTATTGCAACACCTGCTTTCTTTTGTTTGCCATTAGCTTGGAGTATCATCTTCCATCCCTTCACTCTGAGCCTGTGTTTGTTGTTGAAGCTGAGATGTTTCCTGGTGGCAGCATATTTTGGGTTCTTGTTCTGTAATCCATCTTGCCACTCTGTCTTTTTATTGGAGAATTCAATCTATTTATGTTTAGGGTGATTATCAATATATGAGGGCTTAGTGCTGCCCTTTTATTACTTGTTTTCTGGTTCCCCTGCATTTCCTTTGTTTCTCGTCCTGTATATTTTGGTCTATCAATTGAGTTATGTAGCTTTTTTATGTTCTGTTTCTTTGTTTTCTCCTTATTTGTTATTTGTGTCTCTGTTCTGCTTTTTTGTTTAGTGGTTACCATGAAGTTTGTATTCAAAATCTCATAGATAAGATAGTCCATTTTCTGATTGCTTCTTATTTCCTTAGACTAAACCAATTCAGTGCCTTTCCTCTTCCCCTCCGAAGTTGTTTTTCTCACATCTTATTCCATCTTGTGTTGTGAGTTTGTGATTAAAATGACAAGATTATCTTTGTTTTTGGTGTTTTCCTTCCCTTTATCTTTAATGCTATTCTTGAGTATTTCCTAACCTGTTCTGATACATAGGTAAAATTTTCTGAGTTTTTCTACCTATTTATCTCCTTACCCCATGATTTGTAACTCCTTTCTCCTTTTTTTTCCAGGTATGAGGTCCTTCTTGTGGATTTCTTGTAGAGAGGGTCTTGTGGCTACGAACTCCCTTAGATTTTATCTGGGAAAGTTTTTATCTCTGCATCATATCTGAAGGACATTTTCACTGCATGGAGTATTCTTGGCTGAAAGTTTTTGTCCTTCAAAGATTTGAATATGTCATTTGAGTCTCTCCTAGCCTGTAAGGTTTCTGCAGAGAAATCTGCTGAAAGCCTGATAGGAGTTCCTTTGTAGGTTATTTTCTTCTCCCTTGCTGCCCTTAGTATTTTGTCTTTGTCATTCACTTTTGCCAGTTTCACTAGTATATGCTTTGCAGTAGGTCTTTTTACATTTACATATTCAGGAGATCTGATCGCCTCTTCCACATGGATTTCCATCTCTTTCCCTAGGTTTGGGAAGTTTGTTATGATTTCTTTGCACAAGCTTTCTGCTCCATTATCCTCCCTCTTGAATACCTACAATTCCTATGTTGCATTACCTAATAGAGTTGGATATCTCTCGGACATTTTCTTCATTTCTTTTTAGTCTTAGTTCTTTCTCCTCCTTTATCTGGAGCATTGCAACATGTCTGTCCTCAATTATGCTGATTTGCTGCTCTGTGATGTCTGCTTGAGCATTGAAGGAATCCATATTTTATCTCTTCCATTGTGTCTTCCATCTCTAATATTTCTGATGGCTTCTTCTTTGTAGTTTCAATCTCTTTTGTGAAGTAGCTCTGGAACTCATTGGGTTGTTTCTCTACATTCTCTTTTAACTCGTGTAGTTGTTTGATGGTAGCTATTTTGAATTCTCTATCATTTAGATTTTATATTTCTGTGTCCTCAGGACTGATTTCTGGGTACTTGTCCTCTTCTCTCTGGTCTGGAGATTTAATATTATTTTTGATACTGCTAAATGATGTGGCTCTGTTTTTGTGCATCATGGTATTATTTGGTTATGGTTACTGCCTATTGCCACTGGGTAGTGGTCAAGAGTTGTGTATTCTAGCCCTCTGTGTTCTGCCAGGATCCCAAGTGCTGGAGCCAGTGTTGTCTGGGTGGGGTGGAGGGGCACTTTCTTCTGTGTACTCTCAGGGCTTTTGCACTCTGCCCTCACTATCTGCTCTCCTGGGGTGTTGTGATGAGGTCATTCCCACATTAGCTTTCACCTCTGTAGGGGCTTTCCCTGAGGCTGTGAGGGCCCTTGGGGATCTTTGATGTTCCAACAATGAACATCCCCACCTCTGTTCCTTCCCATTGGGAGGTTGCCCGAGGCCCCAGATCCCAGTGTTTTGGGGAGTGAGTGAAGTTTTCTCTCACCCCATTCTACCTCCTTGAAGGAGTGATCAACCCTCTCTGCCCTCTGTCATTTGGCTGCGTGGGTCTCTTAGACGTCTTTTGTGTTGTGTTTGGATGTCCTCTCTTGAAATATGAATGTCTTTTTCATTGTATGGTGGAAGGGAGAGATTACCAGTTCAGCTCACTCCACCATGATGCTGACATCTTTCCCCAATCCTTATTGCTTTTTTCTTTTTATTTATACACTAGAGTTAAAAGTGATTTAAATGCCACCATTAGAGGATTATAATATTCTGTTTGTCTTTATATTTACTGTTAGCAGTGAGGTGTACCCTTTCATACACTTTTACATTGTTATTTAGTGTTTTTAATTCAACACTTCTTGTAAGGCAAATCTTGTGATGATAAATTCTCTCAGTTTTTGCTTGTCTAAAGAAGGCTTTATTTCTTCTTTAGTCTTAAAGGAGAATTTTTCCAGATAAAATATTTTTTGTTGGCCATCTTTTTCTTTCAATATTTTGAGTATATCATCCCACTCTCCTCTTACCTGCAAGATTTTTGAGAAATCCACTGATAGTCTTATGAGAGCTCCCTTGTTTGTGACAAATCACTTTTCTCTTGCTGCTTAATAATTTATTTATACTATGTCTTTGTGTAGACATCTTTGGCTTTTGCCTATTTGGAAACTTTTGGGTTTCATGAATCAAGATTTCCATTTCCCTTTGTAGATTTTGGGAGTTCTCAGCCATTACTTCATTAAGTAAACTTTATGCCCCTTTCTCTCTTCTTCTTTGGAGAAACCCATTATGCATATATTATTTCAATAGATTTTGTTCTATAAGTTACATATGTGTTCAGAACTCCTTTTTCTTGATTGAGAAAGATTGACCATAAGCTAAAATCTGTTGCCAATCTTCCTCTTTTTGCTTGAGGAAGATGGTCCCTGAGCTGAAATCCATGCCAATCTTCCTGTATTTTGTATGTGGAATGCTGTCAGAGCATGGCTTGATAAGCAGTGTGTAGGTCTATGCCTGGGATCCAAACCTGTGAATCCCTGGCCACCAAAGTGAAGTGCACAAACTTAACCACTGCACCACTGGGCCTGCCCTCAGAACCCATTTTCAATCTTTTATTTTTTGTTTCTCTAACTGGATAATTTCAAAAAATCTCTCTTTGAGTTCATTTATTGTTTCTTCTGAATGATCGAATCTTATGTTGAAGTTCTTTATTGAATTTTTCAGTTCAGTCACTTTATCCTTCAGTTCTAGGATTTCTTTTTGGTTCTTCTTTATGATTTTTATTTCTTTATTAGATTTCTCATTTTTTTCATATACTCTTTTCCTGGTTTCATTTATTTGTCTATCTATGTTCTCTTGTAGTTGATTGAGCTTCTTGCAGATGATTATTTTGAATTCTTTCTCAAGAAGTTAACTGGCCTCCATTTCTGTAGGGTCAATTACTTGGGCTTTGTTAGTTTCCTTTGGTAGTGGCATGTCTGCCTGATTCTTCATAATCTGTGTACCTCACATTGGTGTTTCTGCATTTGAAGGAGCATACAACTCTTCCAGTCTTTATGAATTCATTTTGGCAGATAAAGACTTCCTTCTGTGTCCTAAGACTGATGGGACCTCCTCTAGGATCACAGTTTAGTGAGGGTATATCTGGGTCATATGCCTGCTGCTGGGTCCATGGTCAGGTCTGGTCAGTGGGCCTTTATTGATAGTATGGATGGGTGTGGTTCCTGCCAGGCCCCTGGACTGACAGGACTCCTTGCACCCTGGTCAGCAAGGTTTAAGCATGGTCACAGTTCTGTGTCAAGGTCTACGGTAATGTCTAAGAACAGTGGGTCTATTATCAGGGGCATCAAAGGGTGTGGCAACTCCCAAGTCCCTAGGTGTATGGGGCTTGTGGTAGGACTGCAGACATATGAGGCTGGAACTATGGCTGCTTGGGGATATGCTGCTTCTGGGTCTGTAGATGAGACCATGGTCAGTGGGCCTGCCACTGAGGTGTAGGCCTGCTTTCTCAATGCTGCACTTCTTGATCTTGTGTTTCGCTGAGATTTTGCAATCTTTAACCTGAATCCCAAGTGTCCTACAAGGGCACTTTTGTCTGTGAATGACTGCCAAATCATTGTTTGTATGTGGGAATGAGAGCTGGGGCCTTGCTGTTCTGCAGCCTTGCTGACATCACTATTCCATTTTCTTCCTTTTTTTTTTTCCTGAGGAAGATTTGCTCAGAGCTAACATCTGTGCCAATCTTGTTCTATTTTGTATGTGGGTCACTGCAACTGCATGCTTGCTGATGAATTGTTTAGGTCCATCCTGGGAACTGAACCTGGACCACCAAGGCAGAGTGTGTTGAACTTAACCCCTAGGCCATGGAAGTGGCCCTTCTTCTTTTTAATGTAGATGTTTACAGTTATAAATTTCCCACTGAGCATTGTCTTCACTACAACCCATAAGTTTTGAGATGTTGAGTGTTTGCTTTAATTCACTTCTAAATATTTTCTATTTTTTTGTGATTTCTTCTTTGACACATCGTTTAAAAGTGTTTTGTTTAATTCCCATACATTTATAAACTTTACAGTTTTCTTCCGGCTGTTGATTTCTAGTTTCATTCTATTGTAATCAGAGAAAATAATTAGTATGATTTTGATGTTTTGAAATTTATTGATTGCTGATTTTGGGCCTCATATGATCTAAGTATGGAGAATTTTTCCATGTGCTCTTGAAAGGAATGCAATTCTGCTGTCACCAGGTAGAGAGTTATATACATGTCTATTAGCTCTAGTAGTTTGTGGTGTTGCTCAAGTCCTGTATTTCTTTAATATTCTTCTGTCTAGATGTTCCATCCATTATTAAAATTGAAGTATTCTAGTTTTCAACTATTATTAGAGAAATATCTTGCCCTTCAGTGATGTTAATTATTGCTTCACGGGTTTGCGGTCTCTATTCTTTGAGGCATATATGGTTAAAATTGTTATATTTTCTTGAGGAATTGACCCTTTAGTCAATATTTAATGTCCTAGTGTCTTGTAGCAGTTTTTGGCTTACAGTCTATTTGATCTATTATTAGTATAGCTAACCCAACTCTCTTTTGATTACTATTTGAATGAAATGTCTTTTTGTGTATTTTCTCTTTCAATCTACTTTCTCTTGATCCAAAATAAGTCTCTTGCAGGTAGCATATATGTGAATCATGTTTTGTTATGGTTGGGTCATGCTTTATTTTTCCATTCTGCAGATCTGTGTCTTTTTAGGAGGACTTAATCCATTCATATTTAAATAGGTTTTTGATATGGAATTACTTCTGTCATTTTACTATTTTTTTTCTTTATGGTCTTATACATTTTTTGTCATTCTTTTCTTCCTTTACTGACTTCTTTTACGTTTAGTTAATTTTGTTTGTGAACTATTTTGAGTCTTTTTTCTGCTTCCTTTTTTGTATGAGATATGTTCTTTGTGGTTACCATGGTGACGACATTTAACATTTAACTTTTAAATAATCTAGTTTGAGTTGTCCTAACTTTTAAATAATCTAGTTTGAGTTGATGTCAACTTCAACAGCATATAAAACTCTGCTCATAAACATCTTCATCCTCCCTTATGGTGTTGTCAAAAATCACATCTTTACAGGGGGCCAGCCCAATGGCTGAGTGGTTAAGTTCATGTGCTCCACTACAGTAGCCTGGGGTTCACCAGTTTGGATCCTGGGCGCAGACCTACACAAGGCTCATCAAGCTATGCTTTGGTGGCATCCCGTATAGAAGAACTAGAATGACTACAGTTATGTTATACAACTATGTACTGGGGCTTTGGGGAGAAAAAAGCATAAAAAGAGGAAGATTTGCAACAGCTCTTAGATCAGGGCCACTCTTTCTCACCAGATAAAAAAGCATACTTAAAAAAACGCTCTTCTTTAAGAAAAATTGTATCTTTACATATTCCATGCCCAACGACATACATTTTTAATTATTTTTAATGAATGTCTCTTTTAAAGCCTGTAGGAAATTAAAAATGGAGTTACATATCAAAAATATAATCATACTGGCTTCTATGTTTGCTTATGTATTTACCTATATCAATTATCTTTATTTCTTAATACAGCTTTGAGTTACTGTGTAGTGTTCTTTTATTTGAGGAGGTCTCTGTTGTATTTTTTGCAGGACGAATCCACTAGTAACATATCTCCTCATATTTTGTTTATAAGGAAATGTCTTAATTTATCCCTTATTTTTGAAGGACAGATTTGCAGATATAGAATTCTTGGATAACAGTTGTTTTCTTTCAGCACTTTAAATATATCACCTCACAGTTTTCTGAACTCGTGGTTTCTGATGAGAAATAGATTGCAAATCTTATTAGCAATTTTTAGTAAGATGTGGGATATATATATATATATACAACTCAGCCATAGAAAAAACAAAATAGTGCCATTTCTGACAACATGGTTGGACCTTGAGGGTATTATGCTAAGCAAAATAAGTCAGACGGAAAGACAAACACTATGATTTCACTTATATGTGGAAGATAAACACATATAAGATAAGGAGAAAAGATTAGTGGTATCAGAGGAGAAAGGTGTGTGGGGGAGAGTGAAAGGGATAGAGAGGCACATATGTATGATGATGGCTAAACACTAGACTCTTGGTGGTGAACATGATGCAATCTCTACAGAAGCTGAAATAATAATGTACACCTGAAATTTGCACAACGCTATAAGCCAATATGACCTCAATAAAATTAAAAAAAAGAGCTCACATACAAGATTTGTGCTCTTCAAAAGACATAGTTAGGAAACAATGTGTTAACCACTGAGCAAGTATCTCACATAAAGTATATGCTCAAAAATTTTTGTTACTTGATAAATGGGAAAAAATACACTAACAGATAAAGCAATAACTGAAGTCCTTTCAGCTCATATTTTTGCATTGGGCAATTCTTATTTCATTTTCTTTGATGTATACAAATCCTTTATATATCAAAGTTGATTTATCCATTCTATTGTTGTTGGATCCTTATATTATTTCCAGTTTGGAAATAGTAAATCGTTGCGTGTTATGTGTCAAAAAATCAATGTGATAATGCTCATTTCTTAAATATAAATCATTCAATAACCATTCCAATATCTGAACAAGTTGAACAAAATTTTTTGCAAAAGATCAAAGTTAACCGTATAATAATAACCATACATAAATGGTTTAAACACACCAAAGAACAGGATTGTCATATTAGGCAATAAGCAAAACTCTAGAAAAATTAACTGTATTACAAATGTGTGCAACAACTTCAGCGAAGGGGTAGGGGAAAGGTGTTGATCTGAACCATTTTGGAAATGAGTGGAATGTGTAAGACTAAAGCAACTGCATGTAAGCCCTGCAATCCAGTTAATAAATTTGTTTCCCTGGGGGATACAAGTTAGCAACTCTGACACTGCTGTACATGTATACTAGAATTGAACAAATGACCATATGGATAGTAGTTGATAGAACATAGCTTTCTCACTTTGGAGAGGGAATTTACAGGCAAGCAAGAGTGGAGACTAGAGTGGCCATTATAGTAATGGATTACAGTTGGAGACATCAATATGAACTCATTTTTAGCTTAATATACATACAGATAGTTAGATGTAGAAACATTTATACATGTGTTTATATACATGGTTTAGAATACACACATACAGTTCCTTGTTCTACCAGCTAAGAGGGCTTAGAAACAATTGCACCCCAGATCAAAAAGCAATCCTGGTGCTCTGATATTACTTAAGGTTTTACTTTTCTATTTTTGACATACAAAACCTGTATATAATCTATGTACACAATTTGATGAGTTTAGAAAAAAGTATACACCTGTGAAATTGTCACCAGAAAGCATGTCATACATATTACCAGCAAAGGTTCCTCCTACTCTTTTTTTTAAATTTTAGTAAGAAGCACTTAACATAACAAAAACATAAAAAAGAGGGAGTAAAAGGATAGAGTTTTTGTATGTGAATGAACTTAAGTTCTTATCAGTATAAATAAACTGCTACGTCTTTGAGATGTCTTATGTAAGCCTCATAGTAGCCACAAAGCAAAAAGCTATACTAGATTCACAAAGAAGGAGAAGGGAACCAAAGTATTCCTTTAAGTAATATTATCAACTCACAAAGGAAGACAGCAATAGAGGAAGGAAGGAACAAGGGAAATACAAAACAGCCAGAAAGCAATTAATAAGATGGAATTAGTCAGCCTGGCCTACCAATAATTACTCTAAATACAAACGAATTGAATTCTCTAATCAAAAGACATAGAGTAGCTGAATGGATTAAAAAAAGACTGAGCCGTAATCTGCCTACAAGAGGCTCACTTCAGCCTTAAGGACACAGAGGCCAAAATGAAGGGATGGAAGAACATATTTTACACAAAGGGAAATGAAAAGAGAGCAGAGGTAGCTATACTTATATCAAACGAGTAGACTTTATGCCAAAAATGGTAACGAAAGATGAAGAAGCTCATCACATAACGATAAAGGGGTCAATTCATTGAGAAGACATATAAATAATAAATAAATATGCAGCTAACATCAGAACATCTAAATTTATTAAGCAAATACTAACATATCTTAAGAAAAATAGAGACAAAAATACAATAACTGTAGGGGACTTTATTATCCATTTCCAACAGTGGATAGATCTTCCAGACTGCAAATCAAGAAGGAAACTGGAACTTTATAACAAATGAAAAACAAGAACAGTGTACTTTAGAGCAAATTCCCCTAACAGATACACAGAACATTCCATCAAACAACAGCAGGATACACATTCTTCTCAAGTGCACATGGAACATTCCTCAAAACAGAGCATATGTTAGGTCACAAAAAATTTAGCAAATTTAAGAAGATTGAAATTATATCAAGTATCTTTTGCAACCACAATGGGATAAAACTAGAAATCAATACAGGAGGCAAGCTAGAAAATCCACAATATGAGGAAATTAAATAATTGAAAAAAATTGAGTCAAAGAAGAAATCAAATGAGAAATCAAAAAAATCTTGAAACAAATGAAAATGGCAACATAACATACCTAAACCTACGAAATGCCACAAAAGCAGCTTTAAGATGGAAATTTATAGTAATAAATGCTTATGTAAAGAAAAAAGAAAGATCTCAAATAAACAACATAAGTTTACACCTCAAGGAACTAGAAAAGAGGAATAAACTAAGCCCAAAGTTAGCAGAAGGAAGGAAATAACAAAGACCAGAGCAGAAATAAATGAAATAGAGACCATAAAAACAGTAGAAAAGATGATTTTTTGAAAAAAGATAAACAAAATTGACAGACTACAGCTAGACTAAGAAAACAGGAGAGAAGACAAATAAAAACATCAAAAATGAAAGAGGAGACATTTCAACTGATACCACAGAAATACAAAGAATCATAAGAGACTACTATGAACATTTACATGCAACGAAGTGGAGAACATAGAAGAAATGGATAAATTCCTAGAAACACATAACCTACTGAGACTAACTCATAATGACATAGAAAATCTGAATAGACCAATAATGCTTAAGGAGATTTAATCAGTAATCAACAACCTCCCAACGAAAAACAACCCAGTACCAGACGATTTCATGGGTAAATTCCACCAAACATTTTAAGAAGAATTAACACTAATCCTTAAATATTTTCAAAAAATTGAAGAGGAAGAAATACTAAGAAACTCATTTTAGAAGGCCACTCTTTCCGTGATACCAAAACCAGATAAGGAGACTACAAGAAAACTACAGACCAACATCGCTGATGAATATAGAAGCAAACCTTTTCAACAAATATTAACAAACTGAATTCCACAGTACATCAAAATGATCATACACCATGATCAAGAGGGATTTATCTCTAGGACATAAGGATCATTCAACATATGCAAATTAATAAATGTGATACGACACATTAATAGAATGAAAGATAACCATCATATGATCATCTCAATAGATATAGAAAAAGCCTTTTGATTAAAAAAAATTCTTTCTTGATAAAAATGCCTAACTAATTATGTATAAAAGGAATGTACCTCAACATAATAAAGGCCATATATGACAAGCTCACAGCTAACGTCATATTCAATGGTGAAAGGTGGAAAGAGTTTTCTCCAAGTTCAGAAAAATAGAAGGGTGGCCACTCACACTACTCCTATTCAACATAGTACTGAAAGTCCTAGCCAGGGCAATCAGGCAAGAAAAAGAAATAAAGGCATCCAAATTGGAAAGAAAGAATTAAATTATCTTTGCAGATGATATGATCTCATATGTAGAAAATCCTAAAGACTCAACCAAGAACTGTTAGAGCTAATCTACAAATTTGTAAAGTTGCAGGATAAAATAAACATACAGAAACCTACTGCATTTCTATAGACTAACAATGAAACATCTGAAAAAGTAATAAAGGGAACAATCTTGTTCACAATAGCATGAAAAACACTAAAGTACTTAGGTATAAATTTAACCATTAAGGTGAAAGTTCTGGACACTGGAAACTGTAAGACATTGATGAAGGAAATTGAAGAAGATACAAATAAATGGACAGACAACTCATGTTCATGGATCAGAAAAATTAATATTGTTAAAATGTCCATACCATCCAAAGCCATCCTTTGATTCAATGCAATCTCTATCAAAATTCCAATGGAATTTTTCATGGAAGTAGAACAAAGTATCCTATAATTTATATGGAATTCCAAATGACCCCGAATAGGTAAAGCAACCCAGACAAAGAAGAACCAGGCTAGAAGTGTCATATTTTCCAATTTCAAACTAAACTACAAAGCTGTGGTAATCAAAACAGTATGATATTGGCATAAAAATAGACACATTGACCAGTAGAAACAGAATTAAGATCCCAGAAATTAAGCTTCACATATGGTCAACTAATATTTGGTAAATGAGCCAATAATACTAAATGGAGACAGGATAGTCTCTTCAATAATGGTGCTGGGGAAACTGGATAATCACATGCAGAAGAATGAAATTTGACCCTTATCCTACACTGCTCGCAAAAATTAACTCTAAATGGACTAAAGATGCAAACATTAGACCTGAAACTGTAAAATGCCTAAAAGAAAACATAGCGGAAAAGCAACAATTGTTTGGCTATAATAGCCATCTGAACTGGTGTGAGGTTATATCTCATTGTGATTTTGATTTGCCTTTTCCTACTGATTAGTGATGTAAGCACCTTTTCATATGCCTGTTGGCTATTTCCATGTCTTCTTTGTAGAAATATCTATTGAGTTCCTTTGCCCATTTTTCAATTAGGTGATTTATGTTTTGGTTATTGATTGTAGTAGTTGCCTATATTTTGGATATTAACCCTTTATCAGATATATGGTTTTCAAATATTTTCACCCATTCTGTAGGCTTCCTTTGCATTTTTTACTGGAAGCTTTTTCATTTGACGTAATCCATTTATCTATTTCTGCTTTCATTACCTGTGCTTTTGGTGCTAAGGCCAATGTCCAGAAGTTTTTTACCTATGTTTACTTCAAAATCTACAGCTTAGCTATAAGGCTCCCCATTCTTCACCAAATTTTCTACTCTCACTTCCTGTTATACCCCCTCTTCTCCACACAGAAGACACACAAACACATCTACTACCTTTTGCCCATCTAAACTGAAAAATTAGCATTTTATTGTGAGTCATCATAAAAGGCTTGATCAGAAGATTGGTTGATATAAACAATATGACTCTGAAATCTTTTATGAATTACATTTAGTGTGATGCACTCAGGGTTCACAATTTTCAGCAGAAAGATTCAATGACCTTAGGCTCATATAGGATAAGGACTACTTTATGTTTTGCATTTCCTCTAGGGGAGACCTGAGTGTGTGACTGCCATGGCTGCCTGTGTACGTCAGGATGAGCACTACCAGGTACAGGATACCCCAAACTTCTCACACCATGAATCATGACACCTGAGGTCTTTAGATTAATTACCTTATATGGTTGCAAAAATTACCTCTAACAAGCCTTTTTTTTCTTACCAGATCAAACATCCAGATTAAAACCCCAAGTCTTTCTTTTTTGCTTGAGGAAGATTGTCGCTGAGCTAACATCTCTTTCAATCTTCCTCTTCATGCATGGCTTCAGCATGGCTTGATGGGTGGTGTGTAAGTCCACACTCAGGATGCAAAACTGTGAACCCTGGGATGCTGCTGCCACTGCCGAAGTGTATTGTTCAAACTTAACCACTATACCACCAGGATAGCCCCCATAATTATTTCTTAATACATCTTCAGTGCCATTTCACTATGCATCTGGGTTTTATAGAAATGCCTACTCATTAAAGTGGGGCAATCATGACCTGACCACCAATCTGGGAACCCACAAGCATTTAGCTCACTGAGTCCAGGAGGCACTTCACATAGAAGCCCTGGTGAAGGCCTACAATGCTGTTCTCCATATCTGTGTCTTAAAAAGCTGAACCCCCTGTCTTGAAGCACCTTCTCCCTTTCCATAGTTTACTCCTTCTTATCTTTCTAAATGAAGTATTATTGTATCTCTTCTTGAAATACCGTTCTGAAATGTGCCCAGGTCTTATATAGATGTCATTTCTGTGTCCTGCACAGAGAGCTCTGTGGCAACAAAATGGCATTCATTAGACTGACTCTAATTCTACATTTCCATCTCTAGCTCCCTGGAAACCAAGGCTACCCGCAACAATGTAATTTTCATACTGGAACTCAGTAAAGACTTCTTAAGGAAAGATGTAATCATAAGTTGATGAAAAGGGTAGCAGCGATCTGGAGACACTCACCTGTCTGAGAGAGGGCCACATACGAGCATTCCCACCAGCATTCCAGCCATGAATAGGAACTGAACCACTGATTTCTGTGACTGATAGTCACATACTAGGTCCCACTGGAAGAGAAGGAAACCAGCACAGAGGAGCTTCACAGCAGCTATTAATCCCTCAATGTTCACTGGCTCCAACAGACCTCAGTGGATGCACTCTCCAGCCTGCCTTTACTATATTTACTAGTCTATATAATTCAAGTCTCAGCATAAGCATGGTCTTCTCTAGAAATCCTCAGCTAACTCTTCTAGTTTATACAAGGGCCAATCTTTATACTCACTTCGCACTCCATACCTTAGTGGTTCTCATTCTTTGCCACACATCGAAAACATTGAGGAGATTTTTCTAAAAATACTGATGACCAAATTTCACACCTAGACTGAAACACACTCTGATTTGCTTCTCTGACAAGCAGCTGGGGCATGAAGAATTTAAAAAATCAATACAGATATTTCCAATTTGAAACTATACTGAGAACAAGAGACCAAGGAAGGATAATTTTTCACACATTGTGTCAAGTACTTACTTGTCTAATGTCTTCACACTAGAGTTCAAGCTCTGTGATAGTAGAATTCATGTCTAATTGGTCGGTTTCACTGGCCTCAAATTCAGTATAAGTGCTTGGCAGTTAAAAAGATAAGCAACCACTATTTGCTGAAAGAAAGCCAACTACAGTATATCTACACGGTAACTGAAGACTTGAACTACATTTATTGTATGTTATTCTTAACACCCACACCATGTACTCACAAGAGGTAGATGGGACTTCTTACCTCCGTCACAATGGTGGAGGAAAAGGAGCTTCGGTCATACACCCAGCCATCCACACAGGGCTCCGTGACTGGGTCGGTCATGTTGGGGAAGGTCCCATTCCGATGAAGAAGCTGCCACTCAGGGAGGAGGAAGCGACGACATTTCTCTGGCTTCAAGTTTGAGTCCAGTGGGATGGAGATTCTCAGGAGGACTTCACGGCTGAGGACCCCAGTGTCATTATTAAAGACAGTGTCATTATCAAGGATGTGGACCCAGCAGCGATGACCAGGAATGGCTGCAGTGAAATTCTCCAATAACGTATGAAAGACTAGTATCATGAGAGAAGAAAGAATTAAAACCATCTGAAGGATCTGGAATTTCCCCAGGCCACCAACCTGATCCAGGAGCTCCTCAAAGGCCATTGAGTATGAAGAGCTGATCCTCAAGAGGAGACACAATGACTTTATGTCAATAAGTTTAAAGGGAGGAAAAATTTCCTTTCATTAATTCACATCAAGTCTGTGTGATCTCACACCAGTTTCTCATCAATGGGCCTCACCCACCTCACCAGGGCAGCAGCGCAGTGGAAGCAGTTTCCCCAGTCCTTTTGAATCAGGAGGTATTACTTTTTTAAGAAAGTCACAGAGAAAAGTGCATACCAGAGATACTTCTAGCTGTTTGACAATGAACTTTGTTTAAAGATTTACTGTCTGGATGCACTTGCCCTCAGTGATTCTGTGAAATTAGCATTGGACTTTGTACATGATCTTGAAATAAACTAAAATGAGCCTGTTCCAGTCTTAAGTCATTTTCAGAAAATGGAATTTGCGAGATACAAAAGTGAGCTGCTTTATGATTTTTTATGTGGAAAGAACAGAAAGCAAGTTTTTTTCTTGTTTAGTACAGATTATATAACTAATGAGTAAAATTAGATTAAAATAATTAATGAATAAAATCCTTTGTTTCTAATTATAGCAAAGTGGAATATGGTACAATTATTACCTTTTAGCAACTGATATTATGTTCCAGTTTAAATCATACCAGGAACTGACAGTAATTTTCAATTCCTTGAAATGCAGATATGGGAGGGAATCAGTGCTAAGCTCATATAAGCATTTATTTCTCAGGTTTATTTGTTTTTTTACATAATATATTTGAGAATCTTCTTTGTGTTGGTGTTCAGAATCCTGATCATTCTATCATTATGAACTTGGCCTCTTTATCTTAGTAATGCTCTTTGATTTCAAGTTTGTATTTTCTCATAGAAATATAGCCATTCCAGGTTCCTTATACTTACATTTTGTGTGATATAACTTTCCAATCTTTTATTTATATATATATATAATTATTTTATTGAGGTCATATTGGTTTATAACATTGTGAAATTTCAGGTGTACATTTCTATTTACCAGTTTCTGTATAGCCTGTATCGTGCTCACCACCAGTATTTTAATTTTTTTCTGTTACCATATATATGTACCCCTTTATGTATATGTACCCCTTTATCCTTTTTGCCCTCCTCCAACCCCTTACTCTCTGGTAACCACTAATATGTTCTCTTTGCCCATGTGTTTGTTTATCTTCTACATTTGAGTGAGATCATGCAGTGTTTGTCTTTCTCTGTCTGGCTTATTTTGCTTAATACCATATGCTCAAGATCCATCCATGTTGTGGCAAAGGGAATGATTTCGTCTTTTTTATGGCTGAGTAATATTCCATTGAATATACATATACCACATCTTCATTATCTGTTAATCTGTTGATGGGAACTTGGGTTGCTTCCATGTCTTGGCTATTGGGAGAAATGCTGCAATGAACATAGGCGTGCATAGATCTCTTTGGATACTTGATTTCAAGTTCTTTGGATAAACACCCAGTAATGGGACAGGTGGATTATATAGTATTTAAATTTTTAATTTTTTGAGAAATCTCCATACTGTTTTCCATAGTGGCTGCACCAGTTTTCATTCCTACCAGCAGTGTGTGAGGGTTCCCTTTACTCCACTTCCTCTCCAACTCTTGTTATTTTTTGTCTGGTTAATTATAGCCATTTTGACAGGTGTAAGGTGATATCTCATTGTAGTTTTGATTTGTGTTGCCCTAATAATTAATGATGTTGAATATCTTTTCACGTCTGTTGGCCATCTGTATATCTACTTTGGAAAAATGTTTGTTCATATCCTCTGACCAGTTTTTGACCGAGTTTTCTGTTTTTCTGTTGTTGTTGTTGAGTTGTGTGTGTTCTTTATATATTTAGGATATTAACCCCTTGTTGGATGTATGATTTGCAAATATTTTCTCCAAGCTGGTGAGTTGTCTTTTCATTTTGTTCATGGTTTCCTTTGACCTTCAGAAGCTTTAGTCTGTTGTAGTTCCACTTGTTTATTTTCTCTTTTGTTTCCCTTGTCTTGGTAAAAATGGTAATAGAAAGATGCTGCTATGACTGATGTCAAAGACTGTACTGTCCTTATTTTGTCTTCGAGTTTTATGGTTTCAGGTCTTACATTCAAATCTTTAATCCATTTTGAGTTAATTTTTGTGTATGGTCAAGATAATGGACTACTTTCATTCTTTTGCATGAGGCTGTCCGGTTTTCCCAACACCATTTATCAAAGAGTCTTTTGCTGCTACATTTTATGTTCTTGGCTTCTTTGTTGAAGATTAACTGTCCCAAAGTTGTGTGGTTTTATTTCTGGGTTTTTAATTCTGTTCCATTGATCTGTGTATCTGTTTTTTTTTCTTTTGAAAGTACCACACTGTTTTGATTACTATAGCTTTGTAGTATATTTTGAAGTCAGGTATTGTGTGGCCTTCAGCTTTGTTCTTATTTTTCAGGGTTGCTTTGGCTATTTGAGGTCTTTTGTTGATCCATATAAATTTTAGGATTCTTTGTGCTATTTCCATGAAGAATATCATTGAGATTTTTATTGGGATTGTTTTGAATCTCTAGATTGCTCTAGGTAATATGGATGTTTTAACTATGCTTATTCTTCCAGTCCCTGTGCATGGAATGTCTTTCCAATTCTTTTTATCTTCTTCAATTTCTTTCAATAATGTCTTGTAGTTTTCAGTGTAAAGGTCTTCTCTTTGGTTAAATTTATTCCTAGATATTTTATTCTTTTTGTTGCTATTGTAAGTGAGATTGCATTCTAGACTTTTCTATCTGCTAGTTCTATATTAGTGTATAGAAATGCAACAGGTTTTTGCATGTTGATTCTACCAAACATTCAAAGAAGATTTAATTCTTATCCTCCTCAAACTATTCCAAAAAATTGAAAACTGTGGACCACTTCTTCACACTTTCTATGAGGCAAGCATTACCCTGATACCAAAACCAGACAAGTACAGCACATAGAAGGAAATTACAGGCCAATATCCCTGATGAACATAGATGCAAAAATCCAAAACAAAGTTTTTTCAAAATGAATACAGAAATACATTAAAAGGATCAGACACGATGACCAAGTGGGATTTATACCTAGAGAATTCTACCTTGGCTTGGCTCAACAGAAAAAAAGAGAGAAGGCTCAAACAAATAAAGTTGGAAATGAAAGAGGAGAAATTACAACAGATAGTTTGGTAGAATTCTCTGGAGAAGCCATCTTGTAATGGACTTTTGTGTTTTGGGAGGTTTTTGATTACTGTTTCAATCTCTTTACTTGTGATTGGTCTTTTCAGATCTCTGTTTCTTCTTAATTCAGTTTTGGGAGGTGTATTAGTCTAAGAATTTATCCATTTCTACTAGGTTATCCAATTTGTGGGTATACAGTTTTTCATAGTATTCTCTTATAATCCTTCACATTTCTGTGGTATTTGTTGTAATTTCTCCTCTTTCATTTCCAACTTTATTTGTTTGAGCCTTCTCTCTTTTTTTCTGTTGAGCCAAGCCAAAGGTTTGCCAATTTTGCTTATCTTCTCAAAGAATCAGCTCTTAGTTTCATTGATTCTACCGTTTTATTTTTTTAGTCTCTAGTTCACTTATTTTTGCTCTAATTTTTATTATTTCCCTTCTTCTGCTGACTTTGGGCTTTGTTTGTTCTTTTTTTCCCTTTCTGCTAGGTGTAGTTTAAGATTACTTATTTGAGATTCTTTTTGTTTGTTGAAGTAGGCCTGTATTGCTATGAATTTCACTCTTATCACTGCTTTTGCTGCATGCCATAAGAATTGGTATGTTGTATTTTCATTTTCAATTGTCTCCAGGTATTTTTTAATTTCTCCTTTGATTTCTTCATTGATATTATTGTTATTCAGTAGCATGTTGTTTAGTCTCCACATCTTTGTGACTTTCCCTGCTTTTTTCTTGTAGTTGACTTCTAGTTTCTTAACATTGTGGTCAGAAATGATGTTTGATGTGATTTCACTCTTCTTAAATTTATTCAGGCTTGCCTTGTTTCCCAATATAGGGTGTATCTTTGAGAATGTTCCTAGTGCGCTTGAGAAGAACGTGTGTTTTGCTGCTTTTGAATGAAATTCTCTCTATACATCTATTAAGTCCATCTGATCAAGTGTTTCATTTAAACCCACTATTTCCTTATTGATTTTTGTTTGGATGATCTATCCATTGATGTAAGTTGGGTGTTGAGGTCCTCTACTGTTGCTGAGTTGTTAATTTCTCCCTTTAGCTTTGTTAATAGTTGTTTTATATAATTTGGTGCTCCTGTGTTAGGTACACTTTTACTCATAAGTGTTATGTCCTCCTTGTGGAAAGTGTCTTTATCATTATATACGACACCTCACTGTCTCTGTTGTCCTTTTTATCTTGAAGTCTGTTTTGTCTGACACAAGTATTTCAACAGCTGCTTTCTTTTGTTTTCCATTTGCTTGGAGTATCATCTTCCATCCCTTCACTCTGAGCCCTTGTCTTTAGAGCTGAGATGTGTTTCCTAGAGGTAGCATATTGTTGGGATTTATTTTTTAATCTATCCATTCTCTGTCTACTCTGTATTTTGATTGGAGAATTCAATCCATTCAATCCATTTACATTTAGAGTGATTGTAGAGTGGGTACAATACTGTTGTTTTATCTCTTGTTTTCCAGTTATTCTATATCTCCATTGTTTCTCTTCCTTTGTATTTATGACTGCCATTTAATTATCAAGATTTTCTGTGGAGGTTTTCTCAGTTCTCTTGTTTTTCATGAATTATGGCTCTGCTTTGATTGCTTGTTTAGTTGTTAACTTGAGGTTTGTATAAAAGATCTCGTAGATGAGATAGGCCATTTTCTGATAGGTTCTTACCCCCCTTTGCCTAAGTAGGTTCCATCCCTTTCCTCTTCCCCTTATGAATTATTGTTGTTACAAATTATTCTATTTTGTGTTGTGAGTTTGTGACTAAGTCAAAGTTTTTATAGTTACTTTTGATGCTTTCCTTCCTTTTATTTTTTAAGTTATAATTATTTGTTTCCCTGTTCTGAAAGAGAGCTACAGTTTTCTGATTTTGTCTGTTTATTTCCTTGCTCAAAGCTTTGTAGACCTTTGCCTTTTTCTGTCAGGTGGAGGAGTCCTTGATCATTTCCTGTAGGGAAGGTCTAGTGGCCACAACCTCCCTCAATTTGTTTATCTGGGAAAGGTTTTATTTCTCTATCATATCTGAAAGACAGTTGTGCTGGATAGAGTATTCTTGGCTGAAAGATTTTGTCTTTCATTATTTTGAATATATCATTATATTCTCTCCTAGCCTGTAAGGTTTCTGCAGTGAAATCTACTGAAAGCCTAATAGGGGTCTCTTGGAGTTTATTTTCTTCTGCCTTGCTGCGCTTAATATTTTTTGTTTGTCATTGGCTTTTGCCAGTTTTACTATCACATGCCTTGGAGAAGGTCTTTTAGCCTTGATGTAATTAGGAGGCATATCGGCTTCATGTATTTGTACATGTGGTTCCTTCCCCAGGTTTGTGAAATTTCCAGGTATTATTTCTCTGAACAATCTCTCTGCTCTTTTCTCCCTCACTTCTCCCTCTGGAATACCTGTAATCCTTATATTGCTTTTCCCAATTGAGTGAGATAGTTCTTGCATAATTTCTTCATTAAAAAAAAATCTTAGTTTTCTCTCCTCCTCCACTGGAAGCAATTCTATAATTCTATCCTCAAAATCACTAATTCTTTCCTCCATAATGTCAGCTCTATTTTTTTAAGGATTCTGTATTATTTTTTTATTTCATTAATTATGTTCTTCATATCCAGAATTTCTGCTTTTTAAAAAATAGTTTCTATTTCTTTAGTGAAGAATTCCTTCTTTCCATTAATTTTATTCCTGAGCTCATTGAACTGTCTTTCTGAGCTTTCTTGGAACTCATTGAGTGTCTTTTTGACAGCTATTTTGAATTCTCTGTTATTTAGATTGTAAATATCTGTGACTTCAGGGTTGGTTTCTGGAGAATTGTTTTTCTCCTGCTATGAATTGTTGCTGTAGTTTCTCATGGTGTTCGATGCGCTAATATTTTGCTGGGGCATTTGTGGTAGTATCAGGTCAAAGATTCCACCTGCTGTCAGTGGGTGGAAGCAGGAACTGTGTTTCTGATCCCACCCTGTCTGCTGGAAGTTATAGGGTATTATGGGTGCTTGCACCAGCCAGGAGAGCATTCAACTGAGTATGTAGATCTGTTCCTGCCTCTTATGGTTGCACCAACCCCTGTGCTTGGTGGGTGGGGCTTCCTCAGAGGGTCCATGCCTGGGCCACTCCTTTGGACTGCAGTAGCACTGTGGGCTCTCCCACCAGTGGAAAACTGATCATACTGGGGTTCATGGCTGCCACCGCCTGCTTCCACCTCTGGAGCCACTGCAGTAATATGGGCATTTGGGCCAGCTGGGAAATCATTCACCCAGCCACATAGATCCACCACTGCTGCTTCTTATGGTCATACCAGTAGCTGGGCTTGGTGGGTGGGGCCTTATCACAGGGTTTGAGCTGGGGTACTCCTTGGGACCATAGTAGTACTGTGGGCTCTCCCATCAGAAGGGACACCAATTCCATGGAGGCTCAGAGCTGCCATCACCTGTTTCCATAGTTGTGTCATGGTGTGTTCCCACCCTCAGGGCCACAGCAGTACTATGGGCACTTGTGACAACTGGGAGAGTGGTCCCATATGTGCACATGGCTATTGAGGACAGAAGAGTGCTCACCCTTCTCTACTACCTCCCTGGGGGCTGTCCATCCACCTTCAGATGTATAGCTGCATGAGTCAGGTGTCCTGTTGTGTTGTGTGCATACTCTCCACTAATCATGAATGTCCATTTAGTTATAGTTCAAAGGGGGAGAGATAAAGGGAACAGCTTGTTCCACCATTTTGCTGACATCTGGATCAATCCTTTATATCTTTTAATTGAAGTGTTCATTGAGATCATAATAGATTCACAAGGAGTTGCAAAAAAATAAAACAAGGAGAAACTACATTTACTTCACCCAGCTTCCCCTAATAGTAATATCTGCAAATCCATAGTGTAATAGCACAACCAGGACATTGATACTGATGCAATCTACTGATCTTTATTCAGATTTACCCAGTCTGCACTTGTGTGTGGTGTGTATTTAGTACTATGTAGTTTTATAACATGTGTATCTTAGTGTTCCCACCACCACAGATGAGATAACAAACAGTTCCATCGCCACAGAAATTCCTCTTGTACTATTATAAGTATACTCACCTCCTTCTTGCCCTTGTCATTACCTTTCCTAATTTTGGAATCTGTTTTCCACTTTTTAATTTCTATCATTTCAAAATTGTTATATGCAAAGAATAATTTTGGGGGTGACATGATCAAGATGGTGACATAGGTCATTCCCAATTTCAAACCCTCTCAAAAGAAAATCAACTAGAAGATCAACCATATACAGACAAGACAACATTGTGAAAATTCTAGAACCCAGGGGTGAGGCTGAAGCAACCCCTGAACCACGAAGAATGAGAAAAAACACATTATAAGGGTAACAGGAGCAGCTACACTCTGCCTGCATCACCCCTCCCCTAGGCCAGCACAGCACCATACCCAGAGGAAGCCTTGGACCTATGGTTTCTTCAGTGAGAGAAAGAGAGCCCAAGGTGGACATCCAGCTCCCCTAAACTTGTGAGATGCTTCCCTTGAGGCCCACTCAGGTCTCACCTCATGGGGATCGTTGGGGGAATCTGTGGGGCTCAACTACTGGGACTCAAATACAGATGAAGGGGGCAGAGATAATAGCAACCAGTGTTCAGGTCTTGACAGACAGCATTTCTGCTTGCAGTGGTGCCAAAGCAGAGATCCCAGCCAGTGGCTCTCTTTGGCCAAGGAGCTAAGTTGGCAGTTCTGCCTGATTTGGGTCCCCAGCCAACAAACCATACCACTGTGGAAGTGGTTCCAAGAGCTTGAATGTGCAGGGAAGCAAATTCACAGCCCTATCTGGCTGCTGATTATATTATCCACTCCCACCCAGCTAGATAACCTGGTCAGAGAACCTGGGGAGCCATGGAGCCCATCCTGTGGTCCCACTTGGACAGAAAGCTAAACCAGAAGTCTTACTCAACTGCTAAGTATTTCTTCTGGCAACACATAACAAAGTAACCTGAACAGTGACCCTGGGCAGCCTAGAGCTCAGACTATGGTTTCATCCAGCAACAGAGCCCAGACAACTTCCCCACCCCACAGCAGAGCCCAGCTTATAGTCCTGTCTTATTGCTGAACACAGCTATGACCTCATCTAGATTTTATCCAGTGACCTCACCCAATTGTGGAGCATAGCCTGCAGCCTCACACAACAAGGTAACCCAGATAGCCACCCTGCCTGACCATGGGGCAGAACATCTGGCTGCATCCAACTGTGATATGCAGCTGTAGGCTCCTCCCAACAAGGAAGCCATCCAGCAAGCTCACCCAACAGCAGACCAGAGTCAGAGGCCTACTTGTTCATTAATCCCAGGCTGCTGAGTTGCCAAAATTTTGGCAGAGCTTGCAGCCCTGCTTAATCACAGAGCAGAGCCTGAGTAGCCATCCAACTGTAAAGCCCTGCCTGTGTTCCCACTGGAATACAGAGACCACCCAATGGCACCACCCAGGAGGGGAGCACAGCCAAAGACCTCACCAAATCAAAAGCAATTGTGGAGCTCTGCCTATAGTTCTGCCCAATCACACAGTCCAACTAGTGGTACCACCCTCCCAAGGAACACAATCTACAACCTTGCCAAACCAGAGGTAATTTCAAAGCCTGGCTAGTGGTCTCTCCTGACCATGGAGTACAGCAAGCAGCCTTGCCCAATTGGGAGCCCACACAACATCTCCACTTGAAGGAGGAGCCAGCAGGACAACCTAACCATGGACCCTAGCTAGCAGCAGCCATAACACAACCTCAGAGAACAAGTAGTGGCCTTGCTCAACCAGAGACCTCAATAGCAGACCCCACTTGCTCACAAACACTACCAGCTGACCCATTCAGCACCCCAAGCTGTGCTGACTGGTGAAAATCTTTCACTGTCAAAGTGAACCTATAAAGTTTGGAAGAGAAGACGGCTTACTCATGGCACAGATAACAGTGCTAAGAATCCAGAATCACGAAGAACCACATAAACATTACACCACCAAAGGAAATCAATAAAGCTCTAACATGATCCTAAAGGAATAGAGGTCTATGAACTGTCTGAAAAAGAATTCATTAATAATCCTCTTTAAAAAGTTCAGTGAAGTACAACAACGCACATACAGGCAGCTAAAGTAAATTAGGAAAACAATGCATGAACAAAATGAGAAGTTCAACAAAGAAATAGAAACTATCCAAAAGAAAAAAAAAAACACCAGAAATCCTTGAGCTGAAAAATACAATGACTAAAGTGAAGAAGTAAATAGAGAGCTTCCACAGAAGATTTAACTGTGTAGAAGAAAGGATCAGTGAACTAAGTAGAAGATGAGTCATTTAAAATTATCCAGTCAGTGGAGAAAAAAGAAAAAGAGTGTACAGGACTTATGGGAGACCACAAAGGAAACAATATATGCATTATGGGAATCTGAGAAGAGGAGGAAGAGAAAGGGACTGAAAGTCAATTTAAAGCAATAAAGGCTGAAAAGTTCCAAACTTGAGGAAAGAAACAGAAATCAGACCCCAAATAGATTAAACCTGAAATGAGCTACACCAAGACACAGTAAAATTAAATTGTCAAAAGTCAAACACAAAGAGAATTTTGAAAGCAGCAAGAGAAAAGTGATTTTCACATAGAAGGGGGAACCCTCATAACACTATGACCAGATTTCTGAACCGAAACTCTGTAGGCAAGAAAGAGTGGGATGATTTTTTCAAAATATTAAATTAAAAAAAAGTCAACCAAGAACGCTATACTTAGCAAAACTGACCTTCATTTTTGAAAAAGATGAAGATTTTTCCAGAACTAATAAAAGTTGAAGGGGTTCAACACCACTAGACCTCCTTATTATACATGCTACAGGGTGACCTTAGGGTGGAAATAAAAGGATACCATTAAGATCACCAAAACATATGAAATGTAAAACAGTATTAATGATAAATATATAGTCAAAGCCAGACTCTCTAGTACTATAAGGGAGGTATGTAAATTATTTACAACTATCCTTTGAAATTTAAAAAACAAATATATTAAAAATAATGATAGCTACATGAAATGTTATTGGATACACAATATAAAGAAGACGTAAATTGTAAATCAACAACATAAAATGTGAGAGGGAGCAGTGAAAGCATAATTTCTATATGCATTGGAGTTAAGTGGTATCAACTTAAAATAGCATGTTATAAATATAAGCTATGTTATGTAAGCATCATGTTAACCACAAAGGAAAATTCTGCAGTAGGCACACAAAAGAGTATGATAAAATATCCAAAGCATACTACCAGGAAGAGTCATCAAATCACAAATGAAGGCAGTAAGAGGGGAAGAAAGAATAAAAGGATCTACAAAACAGTCAGAAAGCAATTACCAAATTGGCAATAGTAAGTTCCTACCCATCAATAATTACTTTAAATTATAAATGGATCAAATTCTCCAATCAAAAGAGATGGATGAATGGATTTAAAAATAAGACTGAATCCTATGATATTCTGCCTACAAGACACTCATTTTAGCTTTAAGGACACACATAGACTAAGAGTGAAGGAATGCAAAAAGATAGTTCAAGCAAATGGTAAACCAAAAAGAAGCAGGGGTAGCTATACTTAGACAAAATAGATTGTAAGCTAAAAATGGTCGAAAGAGACAGAAAGCTCATGATATAATGATAAAGGGGTCAATGCATTAAGAAAATTTAAGAATTGTAAATATGCACAAAACATTGTGGCATCTAAACATATACAGTAAATACTAACAAAACTAGAATGAGTAATCAACATCAGTGCAAAGATAGTTGGGGATTTTAATACCCACTTCCCAACAATGTATACATCATCCAGACAGAGAAACAGTAAGGGAAAAGTGGATCTGAACAACACTATAGACCATATGGACCTAACTGTTCATCCAACAACAGGAGAATACACATTCTTCTCAGATGCACACAGAGTATTTTCTAGGATAGTTCATACGTTAGGACACAAAACAAATTTCAATATGTTCAAGATGATAAAAATTACATCAAAATATCTTTCGGACCACAATGGTATGAAATTAGAAATAAATCATAAGAGGAAATTTGGAAATTTCACAAATACATGGATATTAAACAACAGACTCCTGAATAACTAATGGATAAAAGAGAAATCAAAGGAAAAAATTTTAAATCTTGAGAAAAATGAAAATGAAACACAACATACCAAAAGTTAAGGGAAGCAGCAAGAGTAGTTCTGATAGGGAAGTTTATAGTGATGAACACCTACATTAAGAAAAAAGAAAGGTCTAAAGAAAAAAGAAACAAATCTAACTTTACACCACAATGAACTAGAAAAAGATAAACTAAGTACAAAGTTAGAAGAAAGAAATATTGAAGATTTGAGCAGTAATAAATGATACAGAAGAGGATACTATACCACAATCAAGTAGATTTCATCCCTAGGATGCAAAAATGTTCCAACATAAGCAAATGAATAGATGGGACACATCACATTAATGGAATGAAAGATAAATATCACATGATTCTCTCTGTAGATGCAGGAAAGAGTTTGACAAAATTCCACACCCTTTGATGATAAGGACTCTCAACAAATTAGATATACAAGGGACATACCTCAACATGATAAATGCCATATACAAGCCCACAACTAACATCATATTCAATGATGAAAGGTTGAAAGATTTTCCTCCAGGATGAAGAACAAGAAAAGTGTGCCTGCTCTCACCAAACCAATCAGCAAAGTACTGGAAGTCATAGCCAGATCAATGAGAAAGGAAAAAGAAAAGCATCCAAATCAGAAAGGAAGAAGTAGGGGCCAGCTGCATGGCCAAGTGATTAAGTTCGTGCACTCCACTTTGGTGGCCCAGAGTTTCACCAGCTCTGATCCTGTGCGCAGACTAAGCACCGCTCATCAAACCATGCTGAGGTGGTGCCCCACAGAGTAGAATTAGATGGACCTACAACTAGAATATTCAACTATGTACTGGGGGGCTTTGGGGAGAAGAAAAAAGAGGAAGATTGGCAACAGATGTTAGTTCAGGGCCAATCTTAAAAAAAGTTAAAGTGTCATTATTTGCAGAAGATATGATCTTATGTATAGAATTTCCTAAAGACTCAATGAAAACTGATGGAACTAATCTGTAAATTCAGTAAAGTTGCAGGATACAAAATCAAGATGCAGACCTCAGATGTGTTTCTATAAATTAACAATGAATTATCTGAAAAGGAAATGAAGAAAATAGTCCCATTAATAATAACATCAAACACAATAAAATACTTAGGAGTAAATTTAACCAAGGAGGTGAAAAATCTGTACACTGAAAGCTATAAGGCAATGATGAAAGAAAATGAAGACACACAGAAATGGAAAGATATTCCATGTTCTTGGGTTGGAATAATTAACATCGTTAAATGTCAATACTACACAAAGCCATCTATAGATTCAAGGGAGTCCCTATCAAAATTCCAATGGCATTTTCACAGAAATAGAAATCCTAAAACTCATGTGAAACCACAAAAGATTCCAAAAAGCCAAAGTAATCATAAGAAAGAACAAACCGGAAGCACCACACTTGTCATTCAAACTATATTAAAAAGATATAGTAATTAAACAGTAGGTATTGGCATAAAAACATAGACCAACAGAATAGAACTGAGAGCCTAAAAATAAACCTAGCACATATAAGGTCAAATAATATTTGACAAGGGAGCCAAAAATACTCAATGGGGAAAAGAGAGTCTCTTCAGGAAATGGTGTTGGGAAGCTGGTTATTCACATGCAAAATAATAAAACGAGACTTCTATCTTATACCACTCACAAAAAATAAAACTCAAAATGGATTAAAGACTAAAATATGAGGCCTGAAAATGTAAAACTCCTAGAAGAAAATGTAGGGGAAACACATCTTGGCATTGGTCTTGGCAATGATTTTATGGATATGATACCAAAAACACAAGAATATAAGCAAAACTAAACAAGTGGGACTATTTGAAATTAAAATATTCTGCACATAAAAGAAATGATCAACAAATTATAAGACAAACTATGGTATGATGCAAAATATTTTAAATGCATATATTCCACAGATGTATATATCCCAATCTATATGCCCCAAATATATAAGGAACATATATGATTCAATAGCAAAAAATCTAACAATCCTATTAAAGAATGGGCAAAGGACCTGAATAGACATTTCTCAAGAGAAGGTATTCAAAAGACCAACAGATACATGAAAAGGATTTCAACATCACTAATAATCAGGCAAACGCAAATCAAAACAACAATGAGATATTACCTCATACCTGTTAGAACAGTTATGATCTAAAAGACAAGAACTAACAAGTGCTGGTGAGGATGTGGAGAAAATGGAACCCATGTACACAGTTGGTGGCAATGTAAATTAGAACAGCCACTATAGACAACAGTATGGAGGATCCTAAACATATTAAAAATATAACTGCCATAGGATCCAGAAATCTCACTTCTGGGTATATAACTGAAAAAATTGAAATCACTATCTTAATGAGATATCTGCACTCCTATGTGCATTGCAGCATTATTTACAATACCCAAGACATGGAAACAACCTAAGTGTCCACCAACAGATGAATAGGTAAAGAATATGTGAGATTATATATATTTATATAACTGCATATTATTTAGCCATGAGAAAAAGGGAAATCCTCCCATTTGCAATGACATGGATGATACCTTGAGGGCATTATGCTAAATGAAATGTCATATAGAGAAAGATAAAAACTGTATACTTATATGTGGAATCTTAAAAAACTGAACTAATAGAAATAGAGAACAGATTAGTGGTTGCTAAGGTTAGTGGTGTGGGGGTGGTGGAAATGGGTGATGTGTTCGAAAGGTAAAAACTTCCGGTTATAAGATTAATAAATTCTGGGAATGTAATGTACATCATGGTGAATATAGTTAGCAATACTGTATTGTGTATTTTTTTTTTAAAGATTGGCACCTGAGCTAACAACTGTTGCCCATCTTTTTTTTTATTGCTTTTTCTCCTCAAATCTCCCCAGTACATAGTTGTATATTTTAGTTGTGGGTCTTTCTAGTTGTGGCGTGTGGGATGCTGCCTCAACATGGCCTGATGAGCGGTGCCATGTCCGCACCCAGGATCCGAACCAGCGAAACCCTGGGCTGCCGAAGAGGACCGCGCGAACTTAACCACTTGGCCATGGGGCCGGCCCCCAATGTATTGTGTATTTGAAAGTTACTAGAAGAGTAGAATTTTAAGGTCTCACCACGAAATATTGCACTTATGTGAGGTAATTGATATGTTAACTAATCTCATTGTGGTAATCATTTCACAATATATGCAAATATCTAATTATTATGTTGTACACTTTAAACTTGCACAATGCTTATATAGATCACATTTCAATAAAGCTGAAAAAATTTAACTAGAAAATAATATGGTATGTAATATTTGGGGATTGTTGTTTTTCACTAAGCCAAAGTACACAGATATTCATCCAAGTTGCTATGTGTCTCAATAGCGTGTTTCTTTTTATTGCTGAATACATAGAATATATATACCAAAGTTAGTTTAACCATTCACCTGGGGAAGACCATCTGGATTGTTTCTAGTTTTTGTTTGTTTTTTATTGAGATATGACTGATATATAAAACTGTATAAGTTTAAGGTGTACAACATGTTGATTTGGTACATTTGTATATTGCCACCATAATGTTAGCTAAAACCTCATTCATGTCACAAAATTATCATTTCTTTTTTGTGGTGAGAACAATTAAGATTTAGTCTCTTGCCAAGTTTGAAGTGTATAATACAGTATTGTTGACTATAATCACTAATTGTGTGTTCCATTTCCAGATCTTACCTACTAGTTGCAAGTTTGTACCATTAAATGAAATCTCCCCAATTTCCCCATCCCCCATTCTACTGATAACCTAACAACCACCATTCTACGTTGTTTCCATGAGTTTGACTTTTTTAGATTTGACTTGTAAGTTCTATATAGTATCTGTCATTCTCTGTCTGATTTACCTTACATAGCATAATGCCCTCACGGTCCATCCATGTTGCTGCAAATGGTAGGATTTCCTTATTTCTCATGGCTCAGTAATATTCCATTGTATCTACATACCATGTGTTCTTTATCCATTTACTCATTGATGAACACAGGTTTTTTTCCGTATCTTGGCTATTGTGATTAATGCTGCAAAAACATGGGAGTACAGATATCTTTTCAACAAACTGTTTCCATTTCCTTTGGATGTATGGCCAGAAATGAGATTATTGGTGGTTGTATTTTTGATACTCTGAGGAACCTCCATAGTATTTTCCATAGTGGCTGAACCAATTTACATCACCACCATGGTATATAAGGGTTTCCTTTTCTCCAGATCCTCTTTAGCATTTGTTATCTCTTGTCTGTTTGATGATAGCCATTCTACCAGGTATAAGGTGATATCTCATTGTAGTTCATTGTAGTTTTGATTTGCATTTCCCTGCTGATTAATGATGTAGAGCAACTTTTCATATATCTGCTGGCCATTTGTATGTCTTCTTTGGAGAAATATCTATTCAGGTCCTTTGCCCATTTTTAAATTGGGTTATTTGTTTTTTGCTATTGAGTTGTAGGAGTTCCTTATATATTTTGGACATTAACCCCTTATCGAATCTCTGGTTAACAAATAGTTTCCAATTCATACTATGTAGTACTCAGCAATAAAAAGGAGCAAAATACTGATACAAATACAAACATGTATGAATTTCACATACACTATACCGGGCAAAGAAGCCAAATACAAAGAATATTTAGTCTATTCCATTTATATGATGTTCTAGAACAAGCAAAATTAATGCCTGATGAAATATACAGTGGAGAAGAAGCGAAGGCTAGAGGACAATAATGACCAAGGAAGGAGCACAAAAGAACTTTCTGGGGTGATAGTACTGATCTGCCTGTTGATAGAATTGAGGTTTACAATGGTATATGAATTTACCCAAATAAATTGAACTTTGAACTCTGGATTTGTATGTTTAACCTTGTGTAAATTTTACCTAAAATAAAAGAGCTGTAAATAACAACAAAACGATATGTATGGAAACCATTATTACAAACGTCTAGAGGCTGGTTGCTCATAAAACGTCAGGAAGGAATATTATTCTGGAGGGACACGTGTGCCTTCTTAGTTACTAGTGTGTTACATTTTATAATTTGGATGGTGATTAAATACTTGTTATCTTTATATTCTTTGAAATATACACACGTTTTATATAGTCTTCTGTATGTAAATTTCAATGTTTATTCAAGGTTAAAAGTTTATTTGGAATAATAATTTTTTTTTTCTGATAGCTAGGTTAATTTTTGAAAAAGAAAAACAAAGGTAAGTGACTTTCCCTCCCAGATTTTCAACATGTACAAAACAGGTGAATTAGTGGAGTTATAAAAACACTGGGTTATTGAAACAGGAGAAGATAAGCCAACCAATAAAGCAGAATAGGATTTCTGAGCACAAAGAAGCTGTTATGTAATTTAGGAAGCAGAACATTTAAAGGGGGTGGATCGTCACTTTTTAAAAATGATTGTGATGGAAATATAACCCACTCTGAAAACAAATATGGGTGGATATCACAGCATTGGCTAGAGCGCAACCTCAATAAAACTGAAGACAATAACCAGGTAGATGTCCTTGCAAGCTACCTTTCCTGGTTCCCTTGCCAACTGGCTGATGCTTAGGTTCAGGCAGTAGGAGGAGATTCTGGAAGATTGGTGAGCAAAAGGAGAGACACTCCTACTGTTTTAGACGGTGCCTTCATCAGTGGCAATATCTCTTCTGTTGTTCCAGCCCCCACCATCTAGCCCATTTCTTCTAGGCTCCTCTGGGTGACCCTGAACCCTGAACTCTCATAACACCAACTCCTCTATTTGTTCTCTATGCTTGGGTAGCAGCTTCCTCTCTGTTATTGCGGATTGAAGTTGTCATGCCATGGCTTGTTTGAACCTTTGCAACTTAATTCCCCATATTAAATTCTTCCTATTGAAATAAATGATATTTTGCAATTTTTGCGAGTAGATTCTAATGCCTTGGACTATCTCATATCCCTTTTATTCAATATTCCACAATTATTTAATATGTTCCAAGAACACTCCAAGGTGATGAGGATGCAACAGAGAACAAAGCAGATGATTTTATTTCACAGGACTTCTGTTTAAGTAGTGAGGAAAGAGACAATATGCAAATATATTGCTGGAGTGCTAAATGGTCTGAAGAAATTGAAGCAAAGCAAGGAGATAGGGAGTGAGAGATGGAGGCTATATTAATATTCAAAGAGAATGCATAGAGATGGCCTCTCAAATGTGACAATAACATTTGACAAGAGGACTGAAAGAACTGAAGGAGTTTTTTAAGCATTTTGGGGAAAAGGAAGTACAGAAATTCTGTAGTGAGAGTGTGGCTGGTATGTTTTGAAACATAGAGGAGCCCAGTGTGGCTAGGACAAAGTTAGATAAGGTCACAGAGGTAAAGAGACAGAGGTGACTAAATCTAACAGGGCCTTGAAAGTAAGACGGTTATCAATATATTTTTAGGGATCATTATTGCCACTGTTAATACTTATTGCTCTGCATCCTCCTTTTTCCCCCTCATTACTCCAGGGATGCTTTACTGTTTCATCCGTGGAACATTCAATTCATTATTTTTTTGCATCCACTTTTGGTTGCCATGGTACTTACTTAAGTCCGTGGTACTCATTTTACCCTTCTTTAATTTTTCTGTGTTTTGTGGAAGATTTTGAGGACTTGGAACAATAATTTCAGCTTCTTCTTTCCATGTCAAATTGGCTCTAGATATGCCATCATTTCATAAAAACAATCATTGTGTTCGTGAGAATAAAACTTGTAAATCGAAGTGAGTAAAAGATTGTCTTTGGAGTTAAACTACATTTATTCATGATCTGGCATCACCACTTGCACTCTGAATATCCTTTTGCAAGTTACTTAATCTCTCTGGGCCTCTGTTTTCTCAGTGGTAAGATGCAGACAATAAGGAGGTGAAGACTAAGGGAACAAAAACCTGAAAAGTGCTTATGACAGAATTGACACCTAGTGAATACTCAGTGAATTCTTAGCTGTAATTATCACCATTTATATCATTTTATTCCTGTGGCTCCGAATGATCTGCCTTGCTGGACCACTCACTATTTTTACACAGTATCACTAACTTGATTAAAAGAAAAATATGATTGTGTGACCCTGAATTGTGTCCTCCCAAATTTGCATGTTGAAATCTCAACCCCCAATGTCCCAGAATATAGCCATATTTGGAGACAAAGTCTTTAAAGTGGTGAATAAGTTAAAATGAGGCCATTTGAGTGGCACCTTAATCCCATATTATTGGTGTCCTTATAAGGAGAAGAAGAGACACCAGGTATGTGCATGCACAGAGGAAAGGCCATGTAAGGACACAGTGACAAGGTGGTCATCTTGCAAGCCAAGGAGACAGGCCTCAGAAGAAACCAAATGTGCCGATACCTTGATCTTGAATGTCTAGCCTCCAGAAAATGGGAAAGTAAATTTACGTTGTTTAAGCCACCCAGTGTGTGGTATTTTGTTATGGTAGCCCTAGAAAACTAAGACATACTCCTTTCTAAAATTTTACAATAATGCCCAATGATTCCTTAAATTTCATCTTTGGAATTGCTCCATCAAAGTCATTTCCTGAAAAGGAATCTCTGTGTGCTGGATAGGAATCTGCATTTTAAGATGTTCCACTTGTGATGAATTTCAAATTCAACAATAAGAAACTGTAGTCTGTATAATAAATTCTAAATATTATTTTTGTTAACTGACCTTCTCCTATTACTACCCTCATATTCTTTAACTTATAGCTTTTGACTATCCTGTAGGTACGCAAACATTACTTACCTTTTTACTCTAATTGTGTAGCTATTATTCTCTTGGTCAGAAATTGGCTTTTTCAAATTCTTTGCATACTGCTTCAGTGTGTCAAGAATCTTCCTTCAATAGCAGGTAACAGTTCATTTCTACAAGGATAACTTCCCAACCCCATGGAATCTCTCTAGGAATCACTGAACATTTTCTCTTTAATTCTCCCATAGCATATTGTGTATCTTCCTTATGGTTATCTTTTGCATTGCAGTGTAATTATTGATGTACCTGTCTCTTATTAACTGGATTATGAGACCTTGAAACACTGACCTTACATTTTATTTGAAAATTTATAAATAAATATATAATATACAAATATATGTAAATACAAGACATTGTTTTATTTATAGCAGTAGCAGAGAAAGTTATTCCAAAATGTTATTTGAATGACTAAATAAATCTTGTAAAATAAAGTGTTACAGAAAAATACTAAGTACCTCTCTCTCTTTTGAAATTTACTAAAAAATCCTAAAGTCACTGTCACTGGTATGATTTGAACTGAAGCAGAAGTTCAGTTACCAAAAGTTAGTGTTTATGCACAGCATTCCACTTTGCTTTAATTTAACTAAGTATATTTTTGTTTAACTTTTAATAAAAAATGAAGAACCTAACCAGAAAAAGCCATAGTCTCTGCTCTTTTCACAGGAACATCCCAAAGCAGCTTACTTTTGTCTCTAAACATCTCTTTTCTGAAATAATAGCAGATCTTTGAATAGGTGTGTTTTAAGTTGTGTGGAGTACTGGTGTATTTCCACCTAAAGTACGGTTGACTTTTCAGGAGCCACTAAGCTGAATAGTCTTTTAAGCAGGTTTACTGGTCAGCAGCTGAAAGTCTTTTTGCCAAATAATTATATCTGTGACTTTATTGAAACTATCTAGCTGCCTAACCTCAAAAGACTTGGGGGCATCTCATCCCACTGCTCTTCTGTAGTGGTGAGACAGGGCCCATTGAGGAGAAAGTGAGATCAGGATCAACACACACTTAGTGTGACATAGTGAAAGGAAGTACTTTCTCTTTTTGAACTTGTCCGTTGTGCTTCCTCTTGGGGATCACCTGTTCATCCTTGATGTCCTTTCAGGACCTCCTGGATCAAGTAGGAAGACTAGGGAGATGCCAGATCCTTCAGAAGGCTTTATTTTGTAACTGCACCCTTGTAACATATCCTCATATTATATTGGAGAACTTCACTGCAGCCTTCCCTGGGCACCACTGCTGGATCCACATCCTTGACAATGACAGAATCTCTTCTAATGGCACTGAAATCCTCAGCTGAGATACTCTCCTGAGACTTTCCATTCCACTGGACTCAAACATGAGGTCAGAGAAGTGTCATTTCTTCATCCATCCCTAGTGACAGTTCCTTCACCTGAATGAGACCTTCTCCCAAACAACCATATTGGGTATGGAGCCCCTGGAGATGGCTGATTGTATGACTGAAGCTCCTTCTTCTTCATCATCAGGACTGAGATAAGAGACCCAATATAAATCTCCTCATTATATGATCAAAGTGTTTAGAACTAACACACAAAAAAGACTTGTTTTATAAACTTAGTCCCCAGATGGACAATGAACCAGCCCTTTTTCATCCCTTCAGCAGAGGGTAATTGCTTGTCTACACTATGACAGTCAAGAGTATTAGTATTTGGATTGATGAACTGAACAAACTAAACATGAACCTGTTATTTCATCATTTAATCTAGTGAGAGAGACCTATAATTTAAAAAGTAATGTCATGCTGGATCAGTGGTTCTCAATACTCATTGAAAACCCATGCCCAGAGTAAGTAAATTAGAACCTTCGGGCAAAGGATCCCCAGGCATCAGTATTTTTTAAGCTTTTCAAGAGACTGGATATGTGGCCAGAGATGAAGGCTACTGTAGGAATTGAGTATAGACTGCTAAGTGAATTCAAAAGCGGATCTCTAATGTTACCTGTAGGATGAGGGAAGGTTTCTTGGAAAAACGGTGTTTGGGATAGTATCTGAAGAATGTGTACAAGTTAATGCAATAAAGGGAACTGGTGGTCTAAGAGGAAAGTGAACAAATATTCACAGACAAGTGGACACTGACTGTGAAATGGATATGAGGGAAGAGAGAGTGTGCCAGCTGAATTTGAAGTATTGAGCTAAGTTCAGTATTTTTAGAGTGTGGGATCTTAGGGGAGAGTGGTTGGAGAGGGAGGCAGGACCCACACAGCAGCAGATTGTGTACTTCATACATGGGAGTTTGGAGTCAGTTTCCACTAAAGGGTTTAAACTCTACTAAAAGTGCTGTGCTGCTTTCCTCATCTTCCAGTGGGACATGTTGTGTGAATTTCAGTCACTAAGATGAGTGGCTTAGTCCATATTTCTGTCTGCCCAGGAGCTGGGAGTTCTGATATTTGGCCATCTTTTAGACAGACGAGTGTCACCTCACTTTCTTCTGGGCTGTTTCTCAGTTGTTGTGTTCAATCCTTTATTTTCAAAATCTTTACTGAGCTCCTAATGTGTGTTTTGCATTGTCCTATATGCTGACCTCTGTCTCTGACTCCTGGGAGCTACAACCTAATAAAAGTGTTTGGTACATGAACTGGAGGTTGCAGTCTAGTGTGTTAAATCTACTGTTTGTATTTCATGAAGGAGGGCAGAGAAGGACATCTAAATCAGACTGAAAGAAATTTCAGGGAAGGATTTTATAGCAGATGCCAGAATTTGAAGTTTATGACTTGGAGTTAGTTCAATACAGGGAAAGGAAGGGGTTTGGAGGCAGAAAGCACATATATGTTCAAAAGTACCAGTTTGTGAAACAGTATTATTGGCCTTGGCAATGTTCTGAATCAGTTAGTTCCTGTACGTTAAATGATTATGGACACTTCCATACTGGTCATCATTGCATACCTGCACTGTAGGTGCACACGTGGAATAGCTAATCATCATTGTCAAATCAGTAGCTCGCATAGCAATGTGGCACTGATAGTATGGTAGAACGTTGAACCTGTAACCTAGATGCCAATGCTTGTGTAATGGCTTTAATAGGTAACAGTTGTAACCATATAAAGTAAATCATAGTAAGAACCCCTAGGATGACATGGCTTCGGGGATGAGAAGTTTGAGAATTCCTGTGTCCTGGCAGAACTCCTTCTGAAGGAGGCAGTCAACCATTGCTGTCACCCAAGCATGTCTTCTGTGAGGGTACTGAGGGGACTTTATATGTTCCCAGACATTCCCAGTCCAACTAAAAATTATGACCTTTGAGTTTTTCACAGTTAAATATTACCTGTGTAGGTCTTTGTATCAGAGAGTTCATTTCCTCAGGTGGTCAGACTCAGGTCTCTGTACTGTTAATTCAAATATAATGAGTGAAAGAATGAATGTATAATGAATTAATGAATGAAGCAATCTAAAGGAAATCTGGATAAATAATTTTTCTTGGAGCATAGATGCGGGTTAATATCCATCAACAGTAGTAAGAAAAATTAAACTGTCTTAGATTCATAAAAGTTTATATTTGGCAATGAGAAAGAACAAACAATAGCCTCATACAACAACAACATGGAAAAAGCATTATATGACTAAGGATTTCATAATGCATGATTTCAATTTTTATAAAGGTCAAAAGCAAGCAAACTAATCCATGGTATTAAAGGTCATGATATTGGATATCTTTGGTGGAGTAGTGATTAGAAGGAGGCACAAGATGGCCTTTTTCTGTGACAGCAATATTCTGTTTTGTCCTCCACCTGCTTAAATGGATGCATTTATTTTGTGAGAATTAATAAACTTGTATGTATTTTGTGTGCACTTTTTGTATGTAACAAACTTCAGTGAAGTGTTTAATAAGATATAAAAGAATGATGAGGAATAAGACAATTGGGTTGGGAGGACAGTTAGATAGAAAATAATAGTGGCAGCCAGAAGACCAGTTGTGAGAGGACTGATTTCAATATCCATGGCTCAGATTTGTCAAGTGATCCTATCAGATCTTAAACAGTAGAGCATATTTTAGAGGATATTAAAGGAGCCTTAGAAGTATCAAGTTCAACTCTCTATTAAATGAAGACAGCTCTGCATTTCTGACTCTTAACCACCTAGTTTCTACTGGAAAACTTTTGAGACTGTGTAGCTCACTCCTTTGAAAGGCACCACTTGCTCATATGTAACTCTTGTTAATGTAACACATTTCATCAACATACTTAGCTTCTCTGTGGATTCTCATGCTTGGACTTTTTTCTGTCTTTCTTACCCCAGGACTGAAGTGACCCTCCAATGATGTTCAAGGTACTTAAAATAAAATCCAAGTCCTGTCACAACAAGATCTGGCCCCTGCATCCCTTCTCACCTCTTCTCCTACCACTGTCCCCTATTCCCTCTAGTCTTAAAAACATCAAGCTGGTTCCACCACACAGCCTTTACACTTGCTCTTCCTTTGCTCCTAATACTCCTTTCCCTGTGCATGACACTGCCATATTAGTCGTTAGTTAGCTACCCAAAATCTCAATCAATCACCTTCACGAAAGTATAGTGCTCACAGATGCTTCAGTCAGATATGGTAGAGTGACCCTCCTTGGTATCCATCTTTCAGGCAGGGGCTCAGGGAACCAGCTCCATCCATTGTAGGACTCTAACATCTATGAGAGAGTGTGTATGATCACAATGGGCATTCAATGGTCAGGCCTGGACTTGTCACGCCTTTCTTTGCCACATCCAATGGACCTAGTTTTAGGGTCCCCTGGTAACTACAGTGAGGTTTGGGAAATGTTGTTTTCCAGCATGCCCTGAAAGAAAGAAAGGGATGGTAACACTAGCAAGACTCTGCATCATCTTTTTTTTTTTCCTGGGGAAGATTCGCCCTGAGCTAACACCTGTGCCAGTCTTCCTTTATTTTGTATGTGTGTCACCAACACAGCATGACCACTGACAAGTGGTGTAGGTCCTTGCCTGGGAACTGAATCCAGGCCACTGAAGTGGAGAGCACCACTAGGCCACGGGCTGCTCCCTCAACTGTACTTTTAACGAATCAAAAAAGTTCAGTTAATCATTCTGCTCATTCACGATGTGGTACCTTCATTGGTTTGGGCAAGGCTTCTTTCTTAAGTGTATATCTGTTTGTATGTGTTTCCATTTGTCTCCATTCCCATCCTTCACCAGGGACCATTCTAATGTGTTTACTATTTATCTCTTTATTTGTATATGTTATTACAAACTATGTAATATCATTGGGTATGTAGCTAGGTACAGGTCTTACTCAATTTATGATGAGATTAGTTCCTGATGAACCCATCTTAAGTTGAAAATATCATTTAAGTCGAAAATGTGTTTAACATACCTAACCTACTAACATCATAGCTTAGTCTAACCTACCTTAAATGTGCTCAGAACACTTACATTAGCCTACAGTCAGCCAAAATCACCTAAAACAAAGCCTATTTTGTAATAAAGTGTTGAATATCGCATGTAATTTATTGAATATTGTACTGAAAGTGGAAAACAGAATGTTTGTATGGGTACAGAATGGTCGTAAGTGTATTGGTTGTTTATACTCATGATTGTGTGGCTAACTGGGAGCTGTGGCTTGCTCCTGCTGCCCAGCATCACTGAGAGTATCAGGAAAAGATAGCCTGGGAGAACATCAAAATTCCTAATTCAAGGTATGGCTTCTACTGCATGTGTATCATTTTCACGCCATCCTAAACTCAAAAACTCATAAATTGAACCATAGTAAGTTGAGGACTGCCTGTATTTTAATTTACAAAGAAGACATCATTGTATTTATCCAATCTTTTCTCACTTTTTATCATTCAGTAGTAAGTTTTTGAAATCGCTTATGTTTCTGTGTGTATATCTAGTTTGTGGCTTCAAACTACTCTGTCGCTGTCCATGGTGAGCCCCCAAAACTTTTCCCTATTCTCTTTCCCAGAGATAGATTTTCTGACTCCCACAACATCCCTCACACCACACTTATCTCTGTATTAACATCCTGATATTTGTCCCTTTACCATGACAATTTTTATTTTTACGAATAGGCTTTAACTTTTAGAGCAATTTTAGATTTACAGAAATAACGAATGGAAAGTACCGAGAGCTCTCATATCACACACACAGTTTCCCATGTGATTCACGTCTTCCATTGGTGTTGTACATTTGTCACAATTGATGGACCAGTGTTGATACATTATTGAATAAATCCATAGTTTACGTTAGGGAACACTCTTTGTGTTGTACCGTCTTTGGGGCAAATGGATAATGCCATGTAGCCACCGTTAGAAAAGTATCCCCCTGAAGTGCTCTGTGCTCCAACTCTTCATCCCTCCCACTGAATCTCTGGCAGCAGTACCATGAGGATTTATTTAGGATATACATTATGCGTATTGTATTTTCATTTCTCAGTCTTCCCGTCATGTCCTCAATCATAGCTCTTTTTAAAAGTGCAATTCAATTCTATCATGAATTCTCTGCTACAAATGTAATAAGGAAATATACGTTGTAAAAACACTGCTAATGGAACACATTTTACTTAAATATACTAATACTAAACTAACAAATGTTTCAGAGCAGGGGTCAAAAACAAAGGCTTGTCCATATGTTAATACTACGGGGAATGTACTATCAGCACATGTAATTTTGTTCAAATTGTCTCCAGAATGAGCCCCTTCCTGCCACTCCCTGACATACACAATTCCCTTCTCTTTGTTTATTTTTCCTCTTTGTTCCTTATTCTCTGTCTCACTTCATCCTCTCCTCCGTAAACTTCTTATCAGTTCCTGCAGTAAGTAGAATGGTTTCTGGGTTATCTTCTGTTTGAGCTGAAACATATTTCTCAAGGTCTTTAACCCCAGACGCTGCTGAGACTGGCTCTTATGCAATCTCTCTGCAACTTTGATGTCTTGTAATCTCACTCTTCCTCTCAAATACGTTTAACATTTAGCTTGATAATGCGGACTCAATTAGAGATCTCCTGATTTCACCCCTCAAGTGCTCTAAACACAGCACACAAATCCACTATCTGAAATGCATATTTTAAAATTTTTATTTTATTTATTTTTCTATTTTCTTTTTTATTGAGGTTATGATAGTTTATAACCTTGTGAAATTTCAGTTGTACATTATTATTTGTCACTCATGTAGATGCACCACTTCACCCTTTGTGCCCATCCTCCACCCTCCCTTCCCCCTGGTAACCACTAATTGGTTCTCTTTGTCTATGTGTTTGTTTATCTTCTATATATGAGTGGAGTCATACAGAGATTGTCTTTCTCTATCTGGCTTATTTCACTTAACATAATACCCTCAAGGTCCATCCATGTTGTTGTGAATGGGACGATTTTATCCTTTTTTATGGCTGAGTAGTCTTCCATTGTATATATATACACCATATCTTCTTTATCCAATCATCAGTTGATAGGTACTTAGGTTGCTTCCACGTCTTGGCTATTGTGCATAATGCTGCAGTGAACATAGGGGTGCATGGGTCTCTTTGAATTGCTGATTTCAAGTTCTTTGGATAGATACCCAGGAGTGGGATGGTTGAGTCATATGGTATTTCTATTTTTAGTTTTTTGAGAAATCTCCGTACTGTTTTCCATAGTGGCTGCACCAGTTTGCATTGCCACCAGCAGTGTATGAGGGTTCCTTTTTCTCCACAACCTCTCCAACATTTGCTATTTTTTGTTTTGGTTATTTTAGCCATTCTAATGGGTGTAAGGTGATATCTTAGTGTAGTTTTGATTTGCATTTCCCTGATGATGAGTGATGATGAGCATCTTTTCATGTGCCTATTGGCCTTCCATATATCTTCTTTAGAGAAATATCTGTTCATATCCCCTGTCCATTTTTTGATCGGGTCATTTGATTTTTTGTTGTTGAGTTGTGTGAGTTCTTTATATATTATGGAGATTAACCTTTTGTTGGATATGATTTGCAAATATTTTTTCCCAGTGGGTGGGTTGCGTTTTTGTTTCAATCCTGTTTTCCCTTGCCTCGTAGAATCTCTTTATTCTGATGAAGTCTCATTTGTTTATTCTTTATATTGTTTCCCTTGTCTGAGAAGACATGATGTCTGAAAAGATCCTTTTTAAGACTGATGTCAAAGAAAGTACTGCCTATATTTTCTTCCAGAAGTATTTTATGGTTTCAGGTCTTACCTTTAAGTCTCTGGTCCATTTTGAGTTTATTTTTGTGAATGGTGTAAACGAATGGTCTATTATCATTCTTTTACATGTGGCTCTCCAGTTTCCCCAACACCACTTGTTGAAGAGACTTTCTTTTCTCCATTGTATGTTCTTAGCTCCTTTGTCAAAGATTAGCTGTCCATAGATGTTTGGTTTTATTTCTGGGCTTTCAATTCTGTTCCATTCATCTGCATGCCTGTTTTTGTACCAGTACCATACTGTTTTGATTACGATAGCTTTGTAGTTTATTTTGAAGTCAGGGATTGTGATACCTCCAGCTTTGTTCTTTTTCCTCAGGATTGCTTTAGCAATTCGGGGTCTTTTGTTGCCCCATATGAATTTTAGGATTCTTTGTCCCATTTCTGTGAAGAATGTCATTGGGATTCCGATTGGGATTGCATTGAATCTGTAGATTGCTTTAGGTAGTATGGACATTTTAACTATGTTTATTCTTCCAATCCATGTGCATGGAATGTCTTTCCATCTCTTTATGTCATCATCAATTTTTTTTAGGAAAGTCTTGTAGTTTTCATTGTATAGGTTTTTAATTTCCTTGGTTAAATTTATACCAGATATGTTATTCTTTTTGTTGCGATTGTGAATAGGATTGTGTTCTTGAGTTCTCCTTCTGTTAGTTTGTTATTAAAGTGTAGAAATGCTACTGATTTATGTAAGTTGATTTTGTACACTGCAATTTTGCTGTAATTGTTGATTACTCCTAGTAGCTTTTTGATGGATTTTTTAGGGTTTTCTATATATAAGATCATGCCATCTTCAAAGAGCAAGAGTTTCACTTCTTCATTGCCCATTTGGATTCCTTTTATTTCTTTTACCTGCCTAATTGCTCTGGCAAAACCCTCCAGTACTATGTTGAATTAGACTGATGGGAGTGGGCACCCTTATCTTGTTCCTTTTCTCAGAGGGATGGTGTTCAGTTTTTCCCCATTGAGTATGATGTTGGCTGTTGGTTTGTCATATATGACCTTTATTATGTTGAGGTACTTTCCTTCTATACCCATTGTATTGGGAGTTTTTTTTTTTTATCATAAATGGATGTTGGATCTTGTCAAATGCTTTCTCTGCATCTATTGATATGATCATGTGGTTTTTGTTCCTCATTTTGTCAATGTGGTGTATCACATTGATTGACTTGTGGATGTTGAACCATGCCTGTCTCCCTGGTATAAATCCCACTTGATCATGATGTATGATGTTCTTAATGTATTGCTGTATTCGGTTTGCCAATATTTTGGTGAGGACTTTTGTATCCATGTTCATCAGTGATATTGGCCTGTAGTTTTCCTTATTTGTGTTGTCCTTGTCTGGTTTTGGGATCAGGGTCAAGTTGGCCTTCTAGAATGTGTTAGGAAATGCTCCATCTTCCTCAACTTTAAGGAATAGTTTGAGAAGGATACGTATTAAATCTTCTTTGAACATTTGGTAGAATTCTCCAGAGAAGCCGTCTGGTTCTGGACTTTTATTTTTGGGGAGGTTTTCAATCACTGTTTCAATCTCTTTCCTTGTGATTGGTCTATTCAGAGTCTCCATTTCTTCCTGGTTCAGTTTCGGAAGGTTGTAAGAGTATAAGAATTTACCCATTTCTTCTAGGTTGTCGAATTTGTTGACATAGAGTTTTTCATAGTATTCTCTTATAATATTTTGTATTTGTGTGGTATCCGTTGTTGTTTCTCTTCTTTCATTTCTGATTTTATTTATTTGAGTCTTCTGTATTTTTTTCTTAGTGAGCCTGCCTAAGAGTTTGTCAATTTTGTTTATTTTCTTGAGGAACCAGCTCTTTCTTTCATTGATCCTTTCTACTGCCTTTTTTGTTTCTATTTCATTTATTTCTGCTGTAATTTTTGTTATTTCTCTCCTTCTACTGACTTTGGGTTTTGTTTTTGATTCTTTTCTAATTCTGTTAGGTGTAGTGAGATTACTTATTTGAGATTTTTCTTGTTTATTGAGATGAGTCTGTATAGAGATGAATTTCCCTCTTAGGACCGCTTTTGCTGCATTCCAAATGAGTTGGTATGGTGTGTTTTCATTTTCATTTGTCTCCAGATAATATTTGATTTCTCCTTTGATTTCTTCAATGATCCATTGGTCATTCAGTAGCATGTTGTTTAATCTCCACATCTTTGCCCCCTTCCCAGCTTTATTCTTGTAATTGATTTCTAGTTTCATAGCATTATGGTTGGGAAAGATGCTCGATATTATTTCAATCCTCTTAAATTTGTTGAGGCTTGCTTTGTTTCCCAACATATGGTCTATCCTTGAGAATGTTTCATGTGCACTTGAGAAGAATGTGTAACCTGCTGTTTTTGGATGGAGTGTTCTATATATATCTATTAAGTCCATCTGGTCTAGTTTTTCATTTAATTCTACAATTTCCATGTTGACTTTCTGTTTGGATGATCTATCCATTGGTGTTAGTGGAGTGTTGAGGTCCCCTACTATTATCGTACTGTTGTTAATATCTCCTTTTAGTTTTGTTAATAGTTGCTTTACAGACTTTGGTGCTCCTGTGTTTGGTGCATATATATTTATGTGTTATGTTTTCTTGGTGGAGTGTCCCTTTTATCATTATAAACTGCCCCTCTTTGTCTCTCTTTACCTGTTTTGCCTTGAAGTCTACTTTGTTGGATATAAGTATGATAACACCTACTTTCTTATGTTCACTATTAGCTTGGAGTATCATCTTCCATCCCTTCACTCTGAGTCTGTGTTTGTCTTTGGGGCTGAGGTATGTTTCATGGTGGCAGCATATTGTTGGATCTTGTTCTTTAATCCATCCTGCCACTCTGCCTCTTTTGATTGGAGAATTCAATCCATTTACACTTAGAGTGATTATTGAAGTATGGGGGGCTAATGCAGCCATTTTATTGCTTGTTTCCTGGTTCTTCTGCGTTTCCTTCATTTCTCGTCTCGTGAATTTTGGACTACCAATTCAGTTAGGTAGTTTTCTATGTTGATTTTCTTCTTATTTGTAATTTGTGTCTCTGTTCTAATTATTTGTTTATTGGTTACCATGTGGTTGGTATAAAACATCTCGTAGATGAGATAGTCCATTTTCTGATAGCCTGTTATTTCCTCAGACTAAGCCAGTTCCATCCCTTTCTTCTTCCCCTTCTAGGTTGCTATTGTTACATCTTTTTTTCTTCTTGTGTTGTGAGTTTGTGGTTAAAATGACAAGATTATATTTATTCTTGTTGTTTCCCTTCCCTTTATCTTTAATGTTATACTTAAGCATTTGCTAACCTGTTCTGATGGAGAGCTACAATTTCCTGATTTTGTCTTTCTACTTATCTTCTTTGCTCAGGGTTTGGTAACCTCTTTCCTTTTTTTCTCCAGGTATGAGGGCCTTCCTGAGCATTTCTTGTAAAAGGGGTCTTGCGGCAATGAGCTCCTTTAACTTTTGTTTATCTGGAAAAGTATTTATTTCTCCATCATATTTGAAGAATATTTTCACTGGATACAGTATTCTTGGCTGCAAGTTTTTGTCTTTCAGAGTTTTGAGTATATCATTCCACCCTCTCCTAGCCTTTAAGGTATCTGCTGAGAAATCTGCTGACAGCCTGATAGGGTTCCTTTGTAGGGTTTTTTCTTCTGTCTTGCTTCCTTAATATTTTCTGTTTGTCACTGACTTTTGCAAGCTTCACTGCCATATGCCTTGGAGTTGGTCTCTTTACATCGAGATCTATTAGCTTCTGCCACATGAATTTCCAGCTCTCTCCCCAGGTTTGGGAAGTTCTCAGCTATTATTTCTTTGAACAAGATTTATGCTCCATTTTCCTTCTCTTCTCCCTCTGGGATACCTATAATCCTTATGCTGCATTTCCCAATTGAGTTGGATATTTCTCGGAGAGTTTCTTCATTTCTTTTTAGTCTTAGTTCTCTCTCCTTTTCTATCTGAAGCATTTCTATATTCCTATCCTCCAAACTGTGAATTCTGTGCTCCATATTATCAGCCCTACTGTTCAGGGAGTCCAGATTTTTCTTCCTCTCCTCCATTGTGTTTTTCATCTCCAATATTTCTAATTGGTTCTTCTTTATAGTATCAAGCTCTTTTGTGGCATAGCTCCTGAACTTGTTGAGTTGTCTATCTGTATTCTCTTTTAACTCATTGAATTTTTTAATGATAGATATTTTGAATTCTTTTTCATTTAAGTTATAGATTTCTGTGTCTTCAGGATTGTTTTCTGGGTCCTTGTCATTTTCCTTCTGTTCTGGAGATTTAATATATTTTTCATACTACTTGATGGCATGGATTTGTGCTTCCACACAGAGATAGAGTTTGGTTACTGCTTCCGCTTGCTCCACTGGGGAGGAGGGGGTAGCAGCTGCGTAATCTGCACTGACCAAGATGCCTGTCAGCTGTTCCTGACTGATCCTGGGCCCCTCCTTGGGATCATAGTGGCTTTGTGGGATCTCCCATCAGCTGTGGGAACAATCACACTGGGGCTTCAGGTTGCTGGTGCCTACTCCCACAGACTCAACTAGACATGCTCCCTCCTTAGGGTCTGCAGGGGTTTTATGGGCTTTTGTGCCAGATGAGAACTGGTTCACCCAGATTCTCAGCTCTGCCACTCTCTGGTCCTGCTGGACCTCACTTGCCCACTTTGAGTTGCAGCAGAGCTATGGGCCTCTAAGGCAGCCAGTGGTTAGCTCATCTGGCCACACCACTTCTTCTCTTAGGGCGTCCAGCCTTTGTGTTTGGTGGGCGGGGCCTCTCCTCTAAGGTTGATTAGAGACTCTCCCTGGGGCTGCTGTGGGACCATGGATTGTCCCCCTGGACCAAGGAGCAGTCACGCTGGGGCTCTGGATTGTCCCCACCCACTTGCATGATACAACTGGATCTCACTTGAACCCTTGGGACTGCAGCAGAGCTGTGGGTGTTTAATGAAGCTGAGTGGCAGCTCCCCTGGCTGAACCACTCCTGCTCCAAGGTCTCCCAGACTTTGTGCTTGGTGGACAGAGCCTCTGCACTAGGGCCAACCAGAGACTCTCCCTGTGCCACTTGGGATGGTGGAATTCCCATTGGACCAAGGACCATTCACACTGGGGGCTCCTGATTGTCACTGGCCACTCACACAGTCCTGCTGGACCTCACTTGCCCCCTTGGGGCCCCAGCAGAGCTGTGGTTGTTTAATGCAGCCAGCCGATAACTCCCCAGGCTGAGCCACTCCTATCCAAAGGTCTCCCAGCCTTTGTGCTTGGTGGGTGGGGCTTCTCCACTAGGGCCGACCAGAGAGTCTCCATGTGGCTGTGGTGGGACTGTGGATTTTCCCACTCATCCACAGGGTAATCACAGGTAGCTTAGGGCTGTAGTCACCTGTTTCCACAGTCACGCCAATGTGCACGCCCACCCTCAGGGCTGTGGTGGTGTCATGAGCATGTCAGCTGGGAGAGAGTCACTTGCAGTTACTAGACTTTCTGGAGGCTGGAGAGTTTTCACCTATCTCCACCTCCTCTGCAAGGGTAGTCCATCCACTTTCGTATGTATAGAAGCGTGGGTCTCTCAGGTATCCTGAGGTACTGTGTGAATATCCTCTATCAATGATTGTCCATTTAGTTGTAGTTCAAAGGAGGAGAGACAAAGAAAACTGCTCACTCCACCATGTTGCTGACATCACTCCAGCAATGCATATTTTTTAATAATAAACATTTGCGACAGCTTTACATATTTTATTTTATATGGTGTCACATAATGCAAGAGGCTTCCTGGTGATAGTTTGGTGAGAGAACTTTGAAATTTGACAATGATCTCACTTTGACCAATAGGGAGGGTACATCTGTGGTTTTTGCTGTTGATTAATATAAATATTCTTCCAGGTCTCAAGTCAATGTTTCACTAGTTAAACATTTAAATTTCAAGATATGTCAAGTTTTCCACATATTATCTTTGTTCCTAAGTAATCTACCTGGTTCACTATTTCCTTTTCTTTATTTTTCTTTTTTTTTTGAGGAAGATTAGCCCTGAGCTAACTACTGCCAGTCCTCCTCTTTTTTGCTGAGGAAGGCTGGCCCTGAGCTAACATCCATGCCAACCTTCCTCTACTTTATATGTGGGATGCCCAGCACAGCATGGCATGCCAAACAGTGCCTTGTCTGCACTCAGGATTCGAACCGGTGAACCCCAGGCCACTGAGAAGCAGAACATGCACACTTAACTGCTGTGCCATGGGGCCAGCCCCTGGTTCACTATTTCTTAGGTTTGGACAGAAGATGCTGTTCAGATGGTCTTTGCTCCAGTTCACCATTGCTGACACCTGTGCAGCCTTTGCTCCCACCTTCCTCATTTAGTGCTCATTATGCTTCTTGGGAGGGATCTGTAACATGACTATTATTGCAAACTGTTTCACTATCTGTAAGTTAATATTTCGAGCTTTTATTGTCTCCATGCCTTTAATTGACCTTGAAATTGCCCTTTATCTGAAATATAATTATCTTTGTATCCTTCCCATGTCAGAGTGGACAGTGAAACTGGCTCAACACGAGGTTGACATACAGGAAGCCACATTGTAGAAAAGAGACCATGTTATAACTTTGAATGACCTCTGACTAACTGACCCAGCTGGATTTGCATCCTCCAGGAGATCCACCTGTTCTGTGGATTTTATGACCCCTGCTAGTGCATATACCTCCCAGCTGCGATAAGATGATAACTTCATTCTTTTGAGTTCCTTAGGAATGTGATGACCCCCCCAAACAGAGAGTCTATACTGATAGTCATGATCAATGAAAAATGAAAGATCTGGTGTGGCAACTCCCAGTCTGTAACACCGGAGGGTCAACTTTCCTAACTCCCTCCCCTATAACTCACTGGCCTATATAACTGGTTCAAGATTCTGTGCCCCCATTAAGATGGTTCTTTTGGACATTAGTCAGCCATCTTCCCTCTTGCTAGCAAGCTGCAATAAAGCGCCCTTTCTCTGCCACCATCTTGCCTCTTGATGATTGACTTTTGTCTCATGGTGAGCAGATTGTGCCCTTTGTGTTCTAACAACAGTGCCCAAATGGATAGCTATGGTATCTGGACTAATAAAAAAGTTCTGCATTATTGGACAGATACTCCTGGGAGGACTGGCTATTGCCATTCGATACTGGCATACACTACAACTGAAATTGTCTATACCCTTATTTGTCCTCTTATTGCTCTCCAGGTATGGACAATCTCCAGATTAGTTGCCTATAAGGGAGGCTGTGGTGAGAACAGAGAGTAGAATTCTGACTCTTGGGTTCTGTTTGTTCCCCAGCCTGGTCTCATTAGTCCCCACTGTGACACTTCAGAAAAAAAAAGTGAAGAATAGACTGACATGATACCTAGGAGATTGGCATTTTTTACTAATCATTGTTGCATAGTAGACACAGAATTATTATGAAATCATTTTTCTTAATAGAAGATAACATAGCCACTTATTTATGAAGCAAATATACTATATATTTTTTTAACTTTATAAAGCACTGTGTGATGAAAATGATTTGAGGGCTTTTTGATGGGATAAAAGCAAAGGAAAACAAATTTATCTCCATTAATATTTGAAATTAGGTGTAGCCGCCCCTGACACAGGAAGGGTTAATAATCACTGGAAAAAGCTTGCCAACAAACTGTGATCCGGAGGTAAGAAGGCCGGTTAGCCAATGACGGGTAAGACCCCCGGGGGGGGGGGCAACCTAAGACAGGCGGCGGCCACCCGGGGGTACAGATGGAGAAACGATATCGATATCGGGAGCAGGAGGGACTGTTGCCTAAGAGACCTTGCCTGCTCCGAGATAAAAATATACGAGCACAGCAATAACATGCTAATATCAAAACAGACGCCGAGGGAGGGCTCCTTGAGAAATCACTGAGAATTCTTGGCATTCACTAATTATTTCATCCAGAACACCTGTGTATGTCTAACAGCTGTAAGCTATGTATGTATTGAAACGCTGGTTACAATAAACTCAGAGTGGCCATCAGCCCTCTCCACATCTATCCTGATGTGTACATTGGATTGCAACACCAACATTAGGAAAGCATATTTTCTCTAGTACTAAGAATTGGCAGGGGGGGCGACTTCCACAAAAATGACAGAATAGGACCTCCAAAAATCAGTTGATCCATAATAGCAAAGAAAAAAACATGGCATAAATTGTTAGAATAAACTTTTCCAGAACTCTAAAAAGGAACTAAAGACTTGCAGGAATTCAAGAAATGTTTTGTTAAAGAAAAATGAAGAAAATCCAATAAGAATAGTGAATGTTAGTGAATAGTGAATGTTAAGGTGTTTTAACATATGCTAGTCCCATTTCCTACTCCACAGCTATGCTGCAGCCTTGAAAAATGATGACTTACATTCTTAGCAAAAGAGAGAGAAGAAAAAAGCTTAAGTTATTCCAAAGCTTCATTCACAAAGAACTCTCACTATTTGATCTGCCTGTGGTTTCCCTAAGATCCCATTTGGAAATCAGTCTGGTTTTGACTGACATGAAAGGCCTCTCCTCGTGGAGCAATTGTAACAAATATTTACTGGCAAGCGTTTTGAGATTATGGGTTGGCTGAGTTGATGGATAACAATTTGGGAAACAATAGGAATAGGGAACAATAAGGAAGCTAACAAAAAAAGCTGAAATGAGAAGCTGAAGAGCAAAATATCCACAGTGGTGGGGCTGGCCCCGTGGCCAAGTGGTTAAGTTCATGCGCTCTGCTTCAGTGGCCCAGGGTTTCACCAGTCCAAATCCTGGGTGTGGACACGGCACCACTCATCAAGCCATGCTGAGGCGGCATCCCACATGCCACAACTAGAAGGACCCACAACTAAAAATACACATCTATATACCAGGGGGCTTTGGGGAGAAAAATGAAAAATAAAATCTTCAAAAAAAAAATCCATAGTAGCTTTGAAAACTCCGAACTATTTCTTAGTCTCTACAAGGTGATGTGCATGTGTAGGGCTCTGTGCATACTCATGAAAGTCTAGGGGATGCCCTAAGCTCTTTCTTCTGGATGACCTGGAAGCTCTGTACGAGTCGTAAGTGAAGGCAGACTCAGAGGTCTGACTGCCAGACTGCGTGCTGAAGGTATGCCCCAACACACATTCAGAGTCTCTCAGAAAAGTCTCAGATATTTATTGGTTGCGGTCCATTAACTCATTAACTGACCACTGAGTTAACTAAGTATAGAGTTCAGCGGCCACAAGTGAAAAAGGATGTGGATTATACAGAATTTGCTCACAAAAAGCAATGAAGCAAACAAACCACAACAAGCAGCCACAACAACAACAAACACTAGGAAAGGGGGAAGAATCTAATTTCCAGTGTTGCCACATTATATTATTTAAAAGATCCAGTTTTCAAGAAAAGTTCTGAGACATGCCAAAGAACAAGAATGTATGATTGCTATACAGGAAAAAAAAGCAATCAATATAAACTGTACCTGAGGAAACCCAGATGTTGGCTTATTAGATGAAGGCTTAAATCTGCTGCATTAAATATTCTCAAGACTTAAAATAAAATGTCCGGAAAAATTGAAGAATTAAAGAAAATTATGAGAAAGGTGTCTCACCAAACAGAGCATATGCGTGAAGAGGGAAATTATAAAAAGAACAAAATAGAAATTCTGGAGTTGAAATGTACAGTAACTGAATTAAAGAATTCAGTAGAGGGTCTCAACAGCAGAGTTGAGCTGGCAGAAAATAAGCAATGAATTTAAAGAGGGATCAATTGAGATTATCCAGTTCAAGAAACTTAAAAAAAAAGAATTTAAGAAAATGAGTAGAGTCTCAGACGCCTGTGGGACTCCATCAGGTGCACCAACATATGCATAATGAAAGTCCCAGAAGAGGAGAGCAGAGCAAAGTGTGGAAATATATTTTCAGAAATAATGGCTGAGTGATTTCAGTAAGATAGAAGAATAGGAAGACCCAGTCCTTACCCACCTAAGATAAGTGCTAATTTGACAGCAATATTTAGGCCACAATACCTATATGAGAGGTCCAGAATGCACTTAAATGTTTGCAGCACCCCAGACCACCAGAAAACTTAGACAAGAACAATGAAACAGATAAGAAGAGTGATTTCACTCAAAGCCACCAGAGATCAGCACTCAGAGAGATCACCTCAGCCTGTGGTTTCTCCCTCAAGGGAAAGAGAAATGGGAGTGTGCGTTGAACATCCCAGCCTTTCAGGGCACTGCCTCACCTCACATGAATCACCAACAGAGAGTGTTCCACACGCTTTCATAAATCATAAATGAGAAAAATATCACAGAAAATCTTTCCCAGACAAACAAATGCTGAAGGAGTTCATTGTCACTAGACCTGCCTTACAAGAAATATTGAAAGGAGTGCTCCTATCTGAAACAAAAGGACAAAGGTATACAAACACAACGTGGTTCAGACAGCTAGGGGCAGATAAGAATAAAGAAAAGTGGTGGTGGATTATTGCTGTTGGTACAGATATGAGAGATTGGGAGGAGGTATATAATTCTGAGACATCTCCCATGAGAGGAAGGTAAAAGTTAGAGTATGCACATACATAGAAAATGTTTAAGAGGCTCCCAGAATCTCTAGCTAGACTGATTAGTAAAGACATTTCCTTGTGGAAGTCAGTCCACACAGATTGCTGCAATGAATACAAAGGATAATGGAAATATGGCACGATCAAAGGAATAAAAACATCTACAGTAACTGAAACTAAAGAAATTGAAATCTGTGAATTTCCTAAGAAAGAATTCAAAATAACCACCTTAAGGAAGCTCAATGAGTAAAGATGTCCTATTACTCACATATAGACGACAAAATGAAGTGAGGAAAACAATACATGAACAAAATGAGAATACCAACAAAGAGAAAATAAGACAAAGAGAGATTGAAATAAGAATTTTGGAGCTGAAAAGTACAGTAACCGAAATGAAAAATTCAACAAAGAGCCTCAACATCAGGCTTGACAAACTGGAAGGAAATATCAGCAAACACAAACACAAGCTACTTGAAATTATCCTTTCAGATGAAAAGAAGAAATTCTATGAGAAATATCTGACTCAATTAGGAAAAGCAACATAAGAATAATAGGTATTCATGAAGAAGAGAGGGAGAAAGGAGAGAGAGCTTATTCAAAGAGATAATGGCTGAAAACTTCCCAAACCTGGGGAGGGAACTGGGTATACAAGTACATGATGCTAATAGAACTTGTAATAATCTCAATGCAAAAAGACCTTCTCCAAGGCACATTATATTAAAACTGTCAAAAATCAATGACAAAGAAAAAAATGTTAAAAGTAGCCAGGGAGAAGAAAATAACTTACAAAGGAATCCTCACCGGGCTATCAGTGGACTTCTCAGCAGAAACTCTACAGGCTAGGAAAGAGTGGAATTATATATTCAAAATACTGAAAGACAAAACCACCAGTCAAGAATAGTCTATCCAGCAAAGGCATCCTTCAGATACGAAGGAGAAACAGAAGCTTTCCTATATAAACAAAAGCTGAGGGAGTTCATTGTCCCCAGACATGCCTTACAAGAAATATTAAAAGGAGCGCTCCTACCTGAAACAAAAGGACAAAGGTATACAAAGCTTTGAGCAAGGTGGTAAATAGAATCAAAAAATTGCAACTCTGTATCAGAATAGGTTTGTAAACACTTAATTACAACATAAAAGATAAAGAGAACAAAAGCATCAAATATAACTATAACCACTTCAATTTGGTCACAAACTCACAACACAAAAAAAGGATAACTTTTGACAACAAAAACACGGAAGTGTAAGAGGAGATGGACGACAGCACCTGCATAAGCTACTGGAGATAAGACGTTGCCAAAAGAAAAGGGACTATCTCACCTATGAGATCTTTTATATAAACCTCATGATATCCACCATACAAAAAATCAGAGCAGAGTCACAATCATAAATAAGAGAAAAATATCACAGGAAACCACCAAACTGAAATGACAGAAATACAAAGAAAAATAAACTGGAAATATAGAATAACCAGAAACCAAGAGATAAAATGGCTGTATCAAGCCCTCATATATCAACAATCACTCTGAAGGCAAGTGAATTGAATTCACCCATCAAAAGACACAGAAAGGTCTGATGGATTAAAAAACAAGACCCAGCGACATGTTGCCTGCAAGAAACACATCTCACCTCTAAAGACCAACATAGCCTGAGAGTGAAGGGATGGAAGATGATGCCCTAAGTAAATGGCAACCAAAAGAGAGTGGGTGTAACTATACTTATATCAGACAAAATAGACTTCAAGATGAAAAAGATAACAAGAAACAAAGATGAGCATTATATAATGATAAAAAGGACATTCCACCAAGAAGACATAACACTTATTAATATATATGCACCTATCACAAGAGCACCAAAGTATATAAAGCAACTATTAATGGACCTAAAGGGAGAAATTGTGCTGGGAAAATTGGACAGCCATATGCAAAGGAATGAAATTGGACCACTCTCTTTCATGATACACAAAAATTAACTCAAAATGGATCAAAGATTTGAACATGAAAAGGTGTTTAGGGGCTGGCCCCGTGGCCAAGTGGTTAAGTTCTCGTGCTCCGCTGCAGGCGGCCCAGTGTTTCATTGCTTCGAATCCTGGGCACGGACATGGCACTGCTCATCAAACCACGCTGAGGCAGCGTCCCACATGCCACAACTAGAAGGACCCACAACTAAAAATACACAACTATGTACTGGGGGGCTTTGGGGAGAAAAAGGAAAAAATAAAATCTTTAAAAAAAAAAAGATGTTTAACATCAGTAATCATCAGGGAAATGCAAATCAAAACCACAATGAGATATCACCCTCCATCTGTTAGAATGGCTATTGTCAAAAAGAAGAAGGAGAACAAGAAGAAGGAGGAGGAGGAGGAGAAAGATAACTCAAATTACTAAAACCAGGAATTAAATAGGAGGCATTATTTCTGGCTTTACAGAAATGAAAAGGATTACAAGGAAGTACTATGAAAAATTATATGCCAGAAATTTGATAACCTAGATGGACAAATTCCTAAAAAAACAAAAAGGAGCAAAAAAGGCTAAAAAGAAAATCTGAATAAACCTGTACAAGTAAAAAGATTGAATTAGTAATCAACTACTTGCCACAAAGAAAAGTCCAGGACCAGATGGTTTCACTGGTGAATTGTAAAAAATGCTTAAAGAAGAATTAATACCAAAGTTTCACAAACTTTCTCCGAAAAGAGGAGGAAGGAACACTTCCTAACTCAATCACTGAGGCCAGCATTACCCTCATGCAAAAATGAGGTAAAGAAATAACAATAAAAGATAACAACAGACCAGTATCCCTTATGAATATTAAGGCAATGATAATAATAAAAAAATACAGCAAACCAAATCCAGCAATATGTGAGAAGGATTATACACCCAAGACCAAGTAAGATTTAACCTAGGAATGAAAGATTATTTTAACATTCAGAAATCAAGTAACACATCTCTCACAGAGTGGCTGTGCCAATAAATTTTGAAGAATGAATAAATAAAACAGGAAAGAATTAATAGAAGAAATGCCCAAAGTATTGCTTAGTTAATGATATATATGAGGAAGTTCTTGATGAACAAATTAGTTATTGTAAGATATAGTACAAGGAATACCAGGGACAACATTTTGTCCTAGTGGTTAATACAATTTGTCTTCTTTGAAATCAACTTAAAAAAGTAAATTGTGATTTTAATTTCTAAATGACAAGAAATTGAAACACCATACATACTATTGGAAGGAAGAGAGAGGTTTCATAGAAGTGCACAATAAACTAACAAAGCTCAATATTATGGCTCAAGAAAACATATGGTTATAGTGTCATACCTGAAACAAATTGTCAACTTTATCCTGACATGTTAAGGATCTTTATATTTGAAAATATATAGTAACTTGCACATATGAGGCATTTGTTCCTCGCACAAGCAGATTATAGAGTTCTTAAAATTTTTTCAAATGTAATCAAATGTATAGGGTTATACTGTAAAAAATATACATTTATTGGAGCTGGCCCAGTGGAGTAGCAGTTAAATTCACGTGCTCTGCTTCAGCATCCTGGGGTTTGCTGGTTTGGATCCTGGGTGTGGATCTATGCACCGCTCATCAAACCATGCTGTGGTAGGCGTCCCATGTATAAAGTAGAGGAAGATGGGTACGGATGTTAGCTCAGGGCCAATCTTCCTCAGCAAAAAGAGGAGGATTGGCGGTGGATGTTAGCTCAGGGCTAATCTTCCTTAAAAGATAAATACATTTATCAGAGTGAGAGAGTATGCTCCCTAAGTGCCTTGAGCTTGAATCTCTGATATCTTTCTACATCACAACTCTCTGCTTACTTGTCAGTATCTTCTCTGCTGGATTATGGCCTCTTTGTGTCTAGAAAACATGTCTAATCTGCTTTTTTATCACCAGCAATCATCTCAATGACTAGATCATAAGGAGGAAAGTCTGTAAATATTTGTGAAATAAACGATAGATTGAATTAGCAAAACGATATCACATAATGTAAAACATCGTATCAATATAATAAGGAACAAAGGCACATGAGCATACCAATAAATGCATTAAAAGCACTTGACAAAATGCAACATCTTTTATTAGACTGATGGAGACTCAAACTTTACACAGTAATGTAATCTGTTGTTATTTTTTATTGATGTAAAATTGGTATATAATATTATATGTTTCAGGAGTATGACATAATAATTTGATATTTGTACATACTACAAACTGATCCCCACTATAAGTCTAGTTACCATTCAGCAGCAGCCAATTGACCTCTTTTCCTGTTTCACCTCCCCAGTGCGCTTCCCCTCTGGTAAACACCAATCTTTTCTCTGTGTCTGTGAGTTTGTTTTTGTCTTGCTTTGTTTGTTCATTTGTTTTGCTTTTTAGATTCCACACATAAGTGAAATCACATGGTATTTGTCTTTCTCTGACTTATTTCACTTAGCATAATACCATCAAGTTCCATCTATGTTGTCACAAATGGTAAAATTTCCTTCATTTTTATGGCTGAGTATTCCATTGTATATATATACATACCACATCTTCTTTACTCATTCATTTGACAATAGACTAGGTTGTTTCCATATCTTGGCTATTGTAAATAATGCTGCAATGAAAATGGGGATGCATATATCTTTTTGAATTAGCATTTTTATATTCTTTGAATAAATACCTAGGAGTCAAATAGCTGGATCACATGATAATTTTATTTTTAACTTTTTGAGGAATCTCCATACTGTTTTCCATAGAGGCTGAACCAATTTACATTCCTCAGCAGTGTACGAGAATTCCCTTTTCTTCACATACTCTCCAACACTGTTACTTCTTGCCTTTTTGATAATAACTACTCTAACAGGTGTGAGGTGAATCTCATTTTGGTTTTTATTTGCATTTCCCTGATAATTAGTGATGTTGAACATCTTTTCATGTGCCCATTGGCCATATTTACATCTTCTTTGGAAAAATGTCTATTCAGGTCCTCTGCCCAATTTTTAATCAGGTTGCTTTCTTGTTGTTGAGTTGTCCAAGTTTTTTATTTATTATAGATGTTAGCTCATTGAATATATGATATGCAGATATCCTTTTACATTGAAGAGGTTACCTTTTCATTTTGTCAATGGTTTCTTTTAATGTGCAGAAGCTTTTTAGTTTGATGTAGTCCCATTTGTTTATTTTTCCTTTTGTTTCCCTTGCCTTTGGAGTCAGCTCCAAAAAAAAAAACATTGCTAAGACCAATGTCAATGCTTTCTTCTAGGAATTTTATTGTTTCAGGTATTACGTTCAAGTCTTTAATCCATTTTGAGTTAATTGTGTATAGTGTAAGAACGTGGTGTAGTTTCATTCTTTTACATGTGACTGTCCAGTTTTCTCAACATCATTTTTTGGACAGACTATCCTTTCCCTACTGTATATTCTTGGCTCCTTTGTTGTAAATTAATTGTCCACATGTGTGTGTTTATTTCTGGGTTCTCTAATCTCTTCCATTGATCTGTGTGTCTATTTTTAGGCCAATACCTGTCAATGCAAAATAACCAATAGCCATTCTATAGATAAGAGAGATGAGGTGAGTTTACTTGAGCCTGAGTCAGAGCGGCCATCCCTTAGCAGTCTATTCCAGCTGTTTTGAAAAATATGCTACCAGCCTGGGGGTATTTCCCAAGCATTGTGTTAGTATTCTTGGGCTGATGTCTTGTCTCTCATGTACATAGAGGCTAAATGGCTTTGCAAGGTCAGAGAGGCCCAAATCAGGGGCTCATACCAGTTTGGCCTTTATATCATCAAAGGACAATTGGTATTCTTTAGTCCATTCTAAAGGCTCTGAATCCAGCCCTTTTATAGCCTCATACAAGGGTTTGACAATTAAGCCATAATTTGGAATCCGAATGCGACAAAGACCTGCCATGCCCAAAATCTTTCACAATTGATGTTGGGTCCTTGGGGGAGCAAGACAGGCTATAGCCTTCTTCTGATCTGGCACTAATTCTCCTTGTCCTTTAGAAATTGCAAAACCCAAATATGTCATCTTCTGTTTACATATTTGGGCCTTTCTCTGAGAAACTGTGTATCCATAGTCAGCCAAATAGTGGAAGGTTTTTATGGTATTCTGCAGGCATAATTCGTAAGCGGGGCTTACAAGCAAGCAAGAGGTCATCAACATACTGTAATAATAGAGCATCATCTACTTTGAGGCCTCTTAAGTCTTTTGCTAATACCTCCCTGAATGTGGTGGGGGAATTTTTAAAGCCTTGAAGGAGGGAGTACTATCCAACAATATTGTTGTGTGCTCTGAGTATCTGGATCTCACCATTCAAAGGCAAACAACACTTGAGCTTCTTTAGCCAGAGGAACATGGAAAAAGGCATCCTCCAGATCCAGGACAGTAAACCATTCACAATGCTCTGGTATGTTAGTTAACAAAGTATATGGGCTGGGCACTACTGGGTGCAAATCTTGCACCACCTCACTGATGGCCCAAAAATCCTGAACAAATCTATCCTCATCAGAGTTAGGTCTTTTAAATGGCAGTATAGGGGTATTGTAAGGTGACTGGCAAGGCTGAATAAGTTCTGCCTGTAAAAATCTTTCAAAGATGGGTTGGATTCCCTCTAGGTTTCCTGTTTTAATAGATACTGTTTGAGATTAGATTTGGCCTTCTATTGCTTAAGAGGAATTTCCACTGGTATTGTGTTTCCGCCTTTCCAGGATTCCTGTCTGCCTACACTTTGGGCCTTACCTGGTCGTAGAGCTTAGGAGGCAACAGTTCAACGTCTGGTTATCAGAAGTCCAACAAGGCCATCTGTAATCTCAAAGAATGTTCTAGAGAGACTTGAATGTTCAGTTTATCAGGAGAAAAAGTGACAAGCATTTAATTTACACAATAATTCTCATCCCAAAAGAGGTATTGATGATGAGGATTTTAGGCTGGTTACTTTTAAAAACTGCAGGTGAGAAGGAGGCTCTGAGGAGTGGAATTTACTTGGCCTTTGATGAGAGACATTTGCATTTGTGAAGGAAGTCTCCATCTGTGGGGAGTGTCTCCCTCTCTGCGCCAGGAGGAAGGCAGGATGGTCTTATCTCTGGAAACTCTTAATGGGGAAGGCAAGGACTTAAGTTGTTTACTGTCTGGCAACCTCATGTAACTAACCCCCCACCCCCCACAACATCCTCCTTTGTCTTTAGGTGAAGATAATATTTAAGCGGTGGCCTCTGCCATTTACTTAATCCAGTTTGATTCTTATCTAAAAGTTATAGGACCACCCAATAACCAGACCCCACCTGCCCTGATACCATTTTAACAACTTTTTTTTAACATATTCTTTCCTTTGTCTTGTAAAGAGGTACCTCACATACCTATGCCTTAAATTTAGCCCTACTCTCAACCCATGTTTGCAGTAGTGGTGGCAGCAGCAGCTCCTCCTGCCTGTGGGTCCTGTCCCCATGCAGCAGCTCTGACTGCCCATGGTCCTGTCCCCATGCTATTCCATACTATTCTCTAAATAAAAGAGCACTACTGCCAGACCCTGAGAGTCCAAGAAATCTTTCTTTCGACTCCTCGGCTCACTGACTCCGCATCATTGGATACTCAGGCATGTATAAAAAACTGTGTTTGAGAGTTTGATTTCCTATGTGACATTATAAAGTCTGTATGAAAGCATGATTTTGCACCTCACCAGATACTTCTGTAATTGGGGTCACCCTAGATGTCTTCTTAGTCAGTTGGTGTTCAACACTGAATATGTGGCTCTAGTGTCCACCAGGAAATCAACCAATTTATTCCCCACTGTCAGTTGTACTTGGGGCTTCTGTGGGGATATTAGGATAGGGTGACTCAGAAACTCTGGAGCCCCTGTGTCCCATCGCCTCATCTGAATAACTGTCTTTCTCAACCATCTGGGCAGCCCCTTTGTCAGGCGTCTTTTCTTTTTTCTTTTTAGGGCATTCATTTTTCCAGGGTCCTTCTTCCTTGCAGTAAGCACAGTGATTTTTTTCTCAAGCGCTGCCTGTTGCTATCCCCGTGGCGTCATCCTCCCTTTTTTCTCTCCAAACTTATGACTGCTCAGGGCCGCTGTGAGGAGAGTAGCACTTCTCTTTGCATCCTCCTGCTTGGTCTTCCATTCCTGGTTGTTATATGCTTTAAAAGCAATATCAACCAACTGGGAAGGATTTGTTCCTAAAGCCCTATCTAATTTTTGTAGCTTTCTCTGACTATCAGGAGCACTTTGCCCCATAAAAGTCATGTTAACCATTCGCAGTTTCTTAGGGACCTCTGGATCGGCATCCATATATCATCGGTATGCTGACATATTCTCTCTAGAAATTCAGAAGGGTCCTAATCTGGCTTTGGATGAATTCCCTGAACTTTATTTAGGCTTTTCTGTTTGGGGACCCCATCCCTTAAACCTGCCAGAATATACCTTTTATAGTGTTCCAGCCTAATGCTCCTAGCTACATCATTTGGGTCCCAAGCAGGCTGAATGATAGGCATTGCTGAGTTAGCATCTGGAGTACCATTAGAATCCACTAGATGGAGCCTATGGGCTTTGTCAATGACCATTTGCTTCTTACCTCCTGTCAAGAGCATGTTCATAAAGGCATATATATCTGCCCAAGATGGGTGCTAAGTGGTGAAAACAGAGAGAACAGCTCAGTCATTCAGGAGGGGTCCTCTCAATAAGCTGGGTTATTGTTTTTCCAGTTGAACAAATCAAAAGTGGAAAAGGGATTATGCATCCAAATAAAACCAGCCAGTTGGCTCTGTCCATTCATACCCACAAGGTATTACCACAAGGGAAATGGCCCAGCCCCAGGTGGCTCCCTGACCAAATTGAGTGCCTTGCCTTGTTCGGAAGGTGAAACCCACTGGCGACTGTTTCCTGCATCCACTATACCCAAAGCAGGAGAAGGTGGAGGAGGGGCCACAGAAGGTGGCCCCCATAGTCCTTGTCCTCTGACTGGTGGGTTAAGTGTTTGTAATATTGTGATATCATCCTCCTAATTGTTGTCCCCAGCTTTCAGTACAGAGCAGACTTTTCCTTGTGACCTGCTCCTCCCCACCATCACTAGGTCTTTTACTTCTCTCTGATCACTCTGATAAAACAAAATAGAGGCCTGAACATAGGGTATTTCATCTTCTTTCCCCCCCTTTTTACAAAATAATTCTAACTGTAAAATAGTATAGCAATTCAAAGATCCATTTGGAATCCACTTCTTCCTGGATCCCAGAGAATACTGTGGCCATGCAGTGTCACAATAGAAAAACATCTTTCTCTCTGACATGGGCTCATAGCTGTAATCAGCCCACTTAGACAAAAGGTGGCCCAATGGGTTCTTCTTAGGAGCTGATGGTGTTCCCTCCATACTATGGTATTTTACACAGAGACATGCACAAAAACATACAAACAAGACCCCCAACCTAAAAGATGGGTTTACCTTAACAGATTCCGGGTAGTCCTTCAACTATTTCCCTTGCTAGTTGGTGCCCAGACCCTACAGGTCGAGATGTCCCAACAGGATTTCCCTTGCAAGAGAAAGGGGGTTTTGGTAGGCTGGCTGAGGTGACTTACTCTACTTCAGATGCAGACCTGCTGTTCCCGCTTTCTGTTTCTATTCTATTGAAGAAGCCGTGAAGACACCTGGAGCATGAAGGGAGAGCAGAGGGGCCATTCCCTGGAAGAAAGTTTTCCAGGCAGCTGCTAGGACTTCCCTGGGGTGCTCCCGGAGGTCTGCTAGCCACAAGCAGAAGGCAAATCCTACCAGAGTCACTGAAAATTGTTACAGAGTAACAGGCTCCTTCTGCTTGCTGCAAGACTAGCCAAAAAGTCATGGGGCAAGTCTGTAGAATAGAAAGGGTTTATTCATTTTTGCCAGGAAAGATGGAAGATGGTGAAATAATTTCCTAACACTAAGCATAGAATGACAGAATGGAAACAAAAAATAAGATACAACTATGCGCTGCCTATAGGAGACTCATTTAAGCTTTGAGGACACCAAGAGAGTGAAAGCAAAAAGACGGAAAAAGGTATTCCACGCAAACGGTAAACAAAGAAGAGCATGGATGGCTATTTATGTTAGACAAATAGAGTTTAAGTCATAACCTCTCTAAAGAGACAAAAAATATAATTCCATAATGATAAAGTGTCTATTCATCAAGAAAATAACGATTGTAAATATATATGCACCCAATGTTGAAACGCATAAACATATGAAATAAATATTAACATAATTAAAGGAAGAATTAAACAGTCGGGACTGGCCCCATGGCCGAGTGGTTAAGTTCGCGCGCTCCACTGCAGGCGGCCCAGTGTTTCATTGGTTCGAATCCTGGGCGCGGACATGGCACTGCTCATCAAACCACGCTGAGGCAGCGTCCCACATGCCACAACTAGATGGACCCACAAGGAAGAATATACAACTATGTACCGGGGGGCTTTGGGGAGAAAAAGGAAAAAATAGAATCTTAAAAAAAAAAAAATTAAACAGTATTACAATAAGAGTAGAAGTCTTCAATATCCTGCTTTCAACAATGGATAGATCATCCAGACAGAAAATCAATAAGAAAATAGTGGACTTGAATAACACTATGTATCAAATGGACCCATAAGACATATACAGAATATTCCAACAAACAGCAGCAGAATATATATTTTATAACCACAGGCTGAATATTCTATAGGATAGATCATATTAGGCCACAAAAGAAATCTCAAAAAATGTTAAAAGATTAAAATCATATCAATTATCTTTTCCAACCATAATGATATGAAACTAGAAATCAATAAAGATTAAAGTAGGAAAATCCACAAATATGTGGAAATTAAACAACACACTCCTGAATGAGTAATGTGTCACAGAGGAAATCAAAAAGTATCTTGAGACAAATGAAAGTGTAAATACAACATACAAAAGTTACAGAATGCAGCAAAAGTAGTTTTAAGATGGAAGTTTATAGCAATAAATTCCTATGTTAAGAAAAAAGAGTTCTCAAATAAACCACCTAAATTTACATCTCAAGGAACTATAAAAAGATGGACAAACTAAGCCTAAAGTTAGCAGAATGCAGGTTATAACAAAGAGCAGAGCAGAAATAAATGAAATAGAAACTAGAAAAACAATAAAAAAAGATCAACAGAACTAAGAGCTGATTTTTGAAAAGATTAATAAAACTTTAGCTACAAGAAAAAAAGAAGACTCAAATAAATAAAATCAGAAACGAAAGAGGAAGCATTAGAACTGATACCACCTAAATCTGAAGAGTCCTAAGGGACTATTATGAAGAATTATACACCAAGAAATTGGATAACCTAGAAGAAAAGGACAAATTCATAGAAACAAGCTATCAAGACTGAGTCATGAAGAAATAGAAGATTTGAGCAGACCAATGACAAGTAAGGTGATTGAATCAGTAATTAAAAATCTGTCGTCAAAAATTTCCCAGGATCAGGTGCTGGCCCCGTGGCAGAGTGGTTAAGTTTGCGTGCTCCGCTGCAGGCGGCCCAGTGTTTTGTTGGTTCGAATCCTGGGCGCGGACATGGCACTGCTCATCAAACCACGCTGAGGCAGTGTCCCACATGCCACAACTAGAAGGACCCACAATGAAGAATATACAACTATGTACTGGGGGGCTTTGGGGAGAAAAAGGAAAAAAATAAAATCTTAAAAAAAAAAAATTTCCCAGGATCAGCTGGCTTCACTGGTAAATTCTACCAAACATTCAAAGAAGAATTAACACCATTTCTCAAACTATTCCAAAAGGTTGAAAAGTAGAGAACACTTCCAAACTCATATAATGATACCAGAATTACCCAGGTGCCAGAGCCAGACAAAGACACTACAAGTCAATGATGAACATACGCAAAAATCCTCAACAAAATATAAGCAAACCAGATTCAACATCATATTAAAAGAATCATATATCATAATCAAATGGGATTTAAATCTGGGGTTCAAGGATGGTTCAACATATGCAAATCACATAACGTGAAACATCACCTTAACAGAATTAAGAATTGAAATCATACGACCACTTCAACAGATACAGTGAAATTATTTGACAAAACTCAGCATCCTCTTGTGATAAAAACTATAAATAAATTAGGTAAAGAGGGAACTTACCTTAACACAGTAAAGGCCATATATGATAAGCCCACAGCTAACATCATACTCAGTGGTGAGGGCTGAAAAGTTTTCTCTAAGTTCAGGAGCAAGATAAAGATGCTCAGTTTTGCCACTTCTGTTCAACCCAGTACTGGAAGTCCTAGCCAGAGTAATTCAAATCAACAAGAAAAAAAAGTACATACAACCTATGGAATGGAAGAAAATATTTGCAAACCATATGTCTGATGAGTTTATCTCCAATATATATAAGCAAATCAAACAGCTCAATAGCAATAATAATAATAATAAACTGGTTAAGAAATTGGTAAAGGGCCTAAGTAGACATTCCTCAAAAGAAGACCTATAAATGGACAGCAGGTATATGAAAAGGTGTTCATTGTCAGTAATCACCAGGGGAATACAAATTAAAACCACAATGAGATATCACTTCACACCTGTTTGAATGGCTATGATCAAAGAGATAAAAGACAAGAAGTGTTGGAGAGAATTTGAGGAAAAGGGAATCTTAATACAATGTTGGTAGAAATGTAAATTTGTACAGCCATCATGGAAAACAGTGTGGAGCTTCATAAAAAATGCAACTACCAGGGCCAGCCCTTTGGCCGAGTGGTTAAGTTCGCGTGCTCTGCTTCGGCAGCCCAGGGTTTCATCTTTCCTGGGCGTGGACATGGCACCGCTCATCAAGCCATGTGGAGGCAGCGTCCCACATAGCACAACCAGAAGGACCTACAAGTAGTTTATACAGCTATGTACTGGGGGGCTTTGGGGAGAAGAAGAAAGAAAAAAAAAGAAGATTGGCAAGAGATGTTAGCTCAGGTGCCAATCTTTAAAGAAAAAATGCAACTACCTTATGATCCTGCAATCCCATTTCTGGTTGCATATCCAAAGGAATTGAAATCAGTATCTTGAAGATGCGGGGAGTATGAAATTGGGAAGTGTAGGTCAAAGGTTAAAAAGTTTGTTTGCAAGACGAATTAAGCTGTAAAGATCTATCGTTCAGCATGGCAGCTACAGTTTATAATACTGTATTGTATACTTGTAATTTGCAAAGGATATAGATCTTAAGTGGCCTTACCACACACAAAAAACTGGTAATTATGTGAAGTGATGGATATGTTAATTAGCTTGATTGTGGTAAACAATGTATGTGTATATCAAAACACCTCGTTGTACATCTTATATATATACAATTTTTGTCAATTATACCTCAATAAAGTTGGAAAAAGAATACTCATTATGTAACATTCTTTTATTTAAAATTTTTAAAATATAGTATGGATCATTTGAGACGTACAAAAATAATAAAGTTATAGTACTAATAATAATAATGAATATTATAAACATCTACATGTTCACTTCCAAGATTAAGAAATCCAATCTAACTAAGACAATTGATGTTTGTAATCCTCCTTAGGCACATACCATTTTTTTCAAATGCTACCGGCATACCATTTTTTATAACTCCCAACCCTTTCATTATAGCTTTCTACATTGGTATTTATCCCTAAGTAATATATGTTATTCTTTCATATTTATAAAATGTATATATAAATTGTGTCATATTCTATGTTTTTCTAAAACATACTTTAAAAAAATTTTGACCATGATTCTTATCACAGTAATTCATGTTGAATAATCAGAACACAGAGGGTCATACAAAAACCATAATCCTCACCTCATATCTCCTCATCTTTCTTTTTAAACTTGCTCCATGGTTCTTTTCCTATCCCTAGAGGAAACCTCTGACAGGCCAAATAATGTATACTCTCCTCATTAAAGAAAAACCTCCCATCCTTTCACTCACAAGAACAAGCTCATTTTATTAATTAATGTGTTTTCCAGCCAAGTAAAAAAATTAGACCTCAGATCTTCACTCAGAGTTATAGCTTCTCTATCTCCCTAGTTCAGACCTGCCTTGGAAGGCTTGGGGGTTGAGAAGGCAACAGGGAAAGATATTGTTGACTCTTCCTCCATTTAGTCATGTTCCGCTTCCTCTTCACCCCTCTAACTTACAGGTCAGGTTTCTGAATTCCATGTACTCAGAGTTGGGGAAGGAGCTGAGTTAATGGGAAGGAAAAGTCTGAGCATTGGTAAATGTTGGAAGCTGGACTCAGTAGATGATCAAAGCAGACTTCTTTCCTTGGAGCACTTGTATGTAAATTCTCTAGAGGCTTCCACTGGAACCATTTGTCATGGCACTCCATTTCCTGTGACATAAGAAATGCATTTTTTTCTGGCTCCTGCATACATTTCCTCTCCAGGCCCTGCAAATTTGGTCATGTATTGCCCTATTCTTGGTAACTTTGCCCATCCCAAACCCTTTCCCCTTCCCTCTTCTCACACAGAAGTTAAAATGACCCAGACCCACTCCTTCTTCCAGAGCCTAAACTAAACTATGAGCAAATTCATGCATCCTTGCTTATGTTACTGGAGGTATTCTTAGATGCCGGTCTCTTTATCTCTCTTCTGATGCTTCAGGCTAATAGCTAATTGCTTCTAGATCTTCGATTACTCAGAAAAGTCAGGCCACTCTACTCTTGAATCCAGGAAGCACATGTCAAGCTCTCCCCTATAGTATCCTTGAAATCTCACTCAGATTAGGTGAAGAAGAAGGTCTCCACACTGGGGACAAAGAAGAGAGACTCACACAATGCTGAACCTCTGCAAATAAACTATTCCCTGATTTCCAACATCTACCCTATCTACCTTCAACCCTTCATACCCTCCAGTTGAGTGATGAGGTCAAATTTAATATTACTTCTTTGCAGGGGGGGCAGTTTATAACGTTCACTAGAATATGTGTGTCTTTGCCATCTCTTTTCTTGAGAGCTCAGTAAAAACAATATCAATAAACAGCTCATTTTAACATCATGTTCCACAATAATTTTATCTTCATTTAGGATCATTGCCCTAAAAATAAATGTTCTATGAACAAGATGGACCTTTTTCTGTAACACTGACCACAGGCCAGTTCTGTAACACTGACCCACCTGGGCCAATATTCTCATCAGTTGTAGGGCTTGTCTTAAAAATCTTAGGGAATGTGTCTTAGGTTCTATATCTTATGAAATATGTTTCTACTCCATTTACCACTGTAGATTGACAGCCACTCTACTCTTTTATGGCCTGTCTCTCAATCTGCAGCACTTGGGGAGCAATATTTTCCTCTTCCAGATTATCCTTGGAGCTGTCACCTTCACAGTCAGATGTAGTGTTCTTTCGACAATGAATCACAGGTCGTCAAATAAGCCAGATGTTGTTCTCGTCCCTGTTAGGAATGCCCATTCTGGTCAACATCTTTTTGTCCCAAGGTGAGAGAGATAAGAGTTTGGGAAAGGAAGAGATTTCCCTCCATTCCTCAGGGATTACATTGGTCTTAGCTGCCTAATGCCAAACTAATGGCATTTTCTGTCAAAAGCCAAAGGATTTCCTGAAGTCAATATGAGGGTTTAGAACTGATTCTGACAAAAAGTCATTAGCAGGACTTAGGCTCTTACAGAACAAATGTCAGCAAGGAGTGGGTCAGATACATGCTCATCTTCATCACATCCAAAATGAATCTGGACGTCAGTTCCAATTATTCCTCAAGTTTCTTTAGAAAAATAACTAACCACTTGCCCTTTGGCCAATCATACTTTCAACAACCATGGAAGGCCTGGGCCTTGCAATTATATCCCACAGTGGTGACAGAATGCTCTTATTTCCTCTGCCTAGGATTCTTAAACTGACTTTTAAGGGCTCTCTAACATGCCTACTTCCTCATCCTCATACCCACTACTTTACTGGCAATACTCAAATATGCAATGAGAGTTGAAACGTAATTTGATCCTTTCATTCAACGTTGAAGCTCTAACATCCTACAGTCTGCATTTCTCAGTTTATCAACCATTCTATCGTCTCTGGCATGTTGCTGTTTGTCTACCATATATTTCACACTTAGAATAGGATCTTTTTGTGGTTATTGGGGGTTGACAGATTCTTCAGCCAAGATTTCCTGACTCTCCCTGGTCTTCCTCTCCAGAAATGCAGACCCTGTGTGTGGCTCTAGCAATTTTGGGAATTGGAGCTGCTGCCACTTTCACTATTTATGTAATCCACCACAACAAACTCATTCCCACTGTGATCAGGTACATGAGCATCTGTCTGGTTTCAAAACAGGGCTTTCTGAACTAATTGACATTTATTGTGGGGATAGAACTGAGACTGCTTAGGTATCAGAAGAATGAATTGTAATAGGAATCAAGACAGCAACTGAGAGCCAACAATTATGAAAAATGACTTTATGTCCAGTATTGTGCCAAGTCCTTTCATGCGTCACTCATTTAATCTTAAGAACCACTCTACAGGATTGGTACTATGGGTATCCATATTTTAATAATGATAAAACTGAGGTTTAGAGCAGTTACCAACATGACACTGTCAATCAGAAAACAATAGAGGTAGAACTTAGGACTTGCCATCAAAGCCCATGTGTTTAACAACTCTGCAGTATTGTCCCCCAGAATGAAGTGAAAATGATAAATAAGAACTTAACATGTACAGATTTTTTCAAAATCTTCTTCCTGTTGTTATTTGTACCATAGGTCAATAGCTGGAGGAACCAATACAATGTTCAATAGGCTTGGAAATCTCCCCATCTATATATCCAAGTTTGTCACTTACAAATATTACTTTCTACATACTGTGGGACACAAGTCCACTAAGCTTTCTGACACTATATATGAAGGATGCTGCCTCCTTCAGTTTCCAATAACATGTTCTTCATTTCCTTCTGTCCTCATCAGCAGCAACTTTAATATCTATATTTCTACCAACAGTCTGTTTATGACAATTTAGGAGTTCTCCAGAATTATATAGATTTTTTCCTACCATGTTCTTCACTTCATTATAAATCCTACCATATGTATCATTAACATCCATATTTCAACTAACACTCTTCAAGGCAATCTAGGCTTTTTCTATGGTACTCCTCAAGATTCTTCCAACCTCTGCCTACTGCACAACTAAAGGCAAGAGTATTTTTAAAAAAATTGATAAGACACTAATTCAATGCAATATGAAGTGCAATATGCTAAGACATCTTACACTGATGCTGGTAAAAGTATGTGTGGAACACAAAAAGGATTAATTGGATAAATTTACAAAGCTGGTAAAACGGTATGATTGGTAATTTTATTGCTCTTCAGCAGGAACTTTGCAGTAAATATTTGAATCTATTGTGTGTTATTGAATTAGACTTTCTCTACCACATGCTAATTTTACTGAGGCTGATCTGTGGATTACCATGGTATGCTTTTATTAAAATTTTTTGAGCTCAGGGTCAAGATTGAAATTTTTCTAAATGTAGACAAAAACATCCTCTATTATCTAATATCGTATTGCTTAGGAAATTGCTTGTGCTGCAGACTTGATAATGTTTCTTAATTAATGTTTCTTAGTTCAACCTGAAATTACAAGGTGAAACATCACTCACAGGTAACTTTTATACTGTAATAAAAGTAGAGTCATCAAAATCATTTCCTGAAAGGGAATCTCTGTGGGCTGAACAGGACTCTGGAATGTAAGATGTTCCACAGGTGGTGAATTTCAAATTCAAGAATAAGAAACTCTAGTCTGCAGAATGAATTCTGAAGATTCTTTTTATCAACCTACCTTCTCCTATTATTGCCCTATGTTTTCTTTAGCATCTAGCTTTTGAATATCCTGTAGGGTCACAAATGTTATTTTCCCTTTTACTATAATTGTGTACTTATTATTCTCTTGGTCAGACATTGGCTTTTTCCCAATTCTTCCAGTACTGCTTCATTGTCTCAAGAACCTTCCTTCAAGAGCAGATAAAAGTCCATTTCTACAAGGATCGCTTCCCGACCCCGTGGAATCTCCCTAGGATTCATTAAACATTTTCTCTTTAATTATCCCATAGCACATTGTGTATCTTCCTTAGGGTTATCTTATGACATTGCAGTGTAATTATTTTTTTTATTATATCTTTTTGAGGAAGACTAGCCCTGAGCTAACATCTGCCGCCAATCCTCCTCTTTTTGCTGAGGAAGACTGGCTCTGAGCTAACATCCGTGCCCATCCTCCTCTACTTTACATGTAGGACACCTACCACAGCATGGCTTGCTAAGCAGTGCCATGTCCGCACCCGGGATTTGAACCAGTGAACCCTGGGCCACGGAAACAGAAGGTGCAAACTTAACTGCTGCACCACTGGGCTGGCCCCTGCAGTGTAATTATTTATGTAACTGTCTCTCATTAACAGCATTATGAGACCTTGAAACACTGACCTCACATTTTATTTATAATTTATAAATAAATATACAATGTATTAATATATGGAAATACAAAACATTGTTTTATTTATAGCAATAGTGGAGAAGGTTAGTCCAAAATACTATTTGAATAACACAATATATCTGGTAAAATAAACTGCTACAGAAAAATGCTACTTCTTTCTTCCTTTTTGAAATTTCTTTATTCCAAAAGTCTTAAAGTCACTGTCACTGATAGGATTTGAGTCAAAGCAGAACTTCAGTTACCAAAAGTTATTGTTTATGCACAACATTCTACTTTGCTTTAATTTAACCAAGGATATTTTTGTTTAACTTTTAATGAAAAGTGAAGAACCTAACCAAGAAAAAGCCCTGGTCTCTGCTCTTTGCTCAGGAACATCCCAAAGCAGTTTACTTTTGAGTCTCCAAACATCCCTTTTCTGAAAATAGTAGCAGATCTTTGAACAGGTGTATTTCAGGTTGTGTGCAGAACAGGTGTATTTCCACCTAACTTTCTATTGAGTTCTCAGGAGCCTCTAAGACTGCGTAGTCTTTTAAGTAGGTTTACTTGTCAGTAGCTGAAAGTCTCTTTCTCAAATAATCATATCTGTGACTTTATTGAAATTACCTAGGTGTCTAACCTCAAAAGATGGGGCATCTCATCCCACTGCCCTTCTGTATGGTGAGGCAGTGTCCACTGAGGAGAAAGTGACGTCACAATCAACAGGCACTTAGTGTGACACAGTGAGAAGAAATATTTTCTCTCTTTGAACTTATCCCTGTGGAGTCATTGTGCCTCATCTTGAGGATCACCTGTTCAGCCTCAATGGCCTTTGAGGACCTCCTGGGTCAAGGTGGAAGCGTGGGGAGATGCCAGACCCTTCAGAAAGCTTTCTTTTGTATCTGCACCCTCATAGCATACCCTCATATTCTATTGGAGAACTTCACTGCAGTCATCCCTGATCACGGCTGCTGGGTCCACATCCTTGACAATGATACTGTCTCTGTTAATGGCACTGAAATCCTCAGCCAAGACACTCTCCTGAGAATCTCCATCGCACTGGGCTCAAACATGAAGCCAGAGAATTTCAGTCACTTCATCCATTGACAGTTACTGCACCTAAAGGGGACCTTCTCTGAAACAAGTGAGCTGGACACAGACCCCTGGGTAGATGGCTGGTTTTATGACCAAAGCTCCTTGTCCTCTATCATTGTTACTGAGGTAAGAGGGCCCATATAAATCTTCTGCTTTTATGATCAAAGTGTTTAGGACTAACACAAAAACAGACTTGCTTTATACATTTAGTCCCCAGGTGGGTACTATAATCAGTCCTTTTTCATTTCTTCAGCAGATAGTAATCGGTTGTCTATATTATGACAGTCAAGAATATTGGAAGAAATGAATAAATTCTTAGAGTCATACAACCTTCCAAAACTGAATCAAGAAGAAATAGAAAATTTAGATAGGCCAATCACCAGTAAGGAGATTGAAATAGTAATTCAAAACCTCCAAAATAAAAAAAGAGTCCTGAACCAGATGTCTTCCCTGGTGAATTCACCAAACATTCAAAGAATACTTAATAGCTATCCATTTCAAACTCTTCCAAAAAAATTGAAGAGGAGGGGAAGCTTCCTAACTCATTCTACAAAGCCAAATTACTCTAATAACAAAACCAGACAAGGACAACATAAAAAAGAAAATTACAGGACAATATCACTCCTGAACATTGATAAAAATATCCTCAACAAAATACTAGCAAATCAAATAACAACAATATATGATAAAGATCATACACCAGATCAAGTGGGATTTATTCCAGGAATGTGAGGATGGTTCAACATCCACAAACCAACGTGATAGACCACATTAACAAAATGAATAAAAATCACATGATCATCTCAATGGACACAGAAAAAGCATTTGACAAGATACAATATCCATTTATGATAAAAACTGTGAATAAAATTGGCATAGAAGGAAAGTACATGAACATAATAAAGCCCATATATGACAAACCCACAGCTAATATCATTCTCAATGGAGAAAAACTGAAACCGATCCCTCTAGGAACAGGAATCAGACAAGGATGCCCACTTTCACCACTCTAATTTAACACAGTATTGGAAGTCTTAGCTGGAACAATCAGGCAAGAAAAAGAAATAAAAGAGATCCAAATTGGAATGGAAGAAGACAAACTGTCACTATTTGCAGATGACATGGTTTTACACATAGAAACCCCTTAAGAAGCCACTAAAAACCTTTTAGAAATAATAAATGAGCATGGCAAAGTTTCAGCATACAAAATAAACTTAAAAAATCAATTGTGTTTCTAATCACTAACAATGAAGTAGCAGAAAGAGAAATTAAGAATGCAATCCTATTTACAGTTGCAAAAAAAAAAAGAGAATAAAATACCTAAGAAGAAATTTAACCAGAGAGGTGGAAGATCTGTACACTGAAAACTATAAAACATTGTTGAAAGAAATTGAAGAAGACACCAAGAAGTGGAAAGATATTCCATGCACTTGGATTGGAAGAATTAATATAGTTAAAATGTCCACACTTCCTAAAGTAATCTATAGATTCAATGCAATCCCTATCAAAGTTACAACAACATTTTTCACAGAAATAGAACAAAGAATTCTAAAATTTATAATGGAACAACAAAAGTGTCCGAATAGCCAAAGGAATCTGAGAAAAAAGAACAAAGCTAGAAGCATCACACTCCCTGATTTCAAAATATACTACAAAGCTTTTGTAACCAAAACAGCATGGTACTGGTGCAAAAACAGACACACATATCAATGGAACAGAATAGAGAGCCCAGAAATAAACCCACACATCTATGGACAGCTAATTTTTGACAAGGGAGCCAAGAGCATACAATGGAGAAAGGAAAGTCTCTTCAATAAATAATGTTCTGAAAACTGGACAGCCACATGCAAAAGAATGAAAGTAGACCATTGTCTTACACCATACACAAAAATTAACTCAAAATGAATTAAAGACCTGAATGTAAGACCTGAAACCATTAAACTAGAAGAAAATATAGGCAGTACGTTCTTCAACATCAGTCTTAGCAGCCTATTTTCTTTTTTTTTTTTGTTGGTTTTTTTTTTTTTTGGAGGAAGATTAGCCCTCAGCTAACTACTGCCAGTCCTCCTCTTTTTGCTGAGGAAGCCTGGCTCTGAGCTAACATCCGTGCCCATCTTCCTCTAGTTTATACGTGGGACGCCTACCACAGCATGGCTGCCAAGCAGTGCCATGTCCGCACCCGGGATCCGAACCAGCGAACCCCGGGCCGCCGAGAAGCGGAACGTGCGAACTTAACCGCTGCGCCACCGGGCCGGCCTCTTAGCAGCCTATTTTCAAGTGCCATGTCTGACTGGGCAAGGGAAACAATAAAAAAAATGGGACTACATCAAACTAAAAAGCTTCTGCACAGCAAAGGAAACCATTAACAAAGTGAAAAGACAATGTAACAATTGGGAGAAGCTATTAACAAACCATATATCTGATAAGGGGTTAATATCCAAAATATACAAAGAACTCATATATCTCAACAACAATAAAACTAACAACCCAATTAAAAAATGGTCAAAAGATCTGAACAGACATTTCACCAAGGAAGATATGCAGATGGCCAATAGGCACATGAAAAGATGTTGAACATCATTAACTATCAGGGAGATGCAGGGGCCAGATTTTGTCCTGGTAGGACTTGGAGTTTATTCTAAGTGCATCGTAATACCATTGGAGGGTCACTTGTGTCCTGGGGTAAGAAAGACAGAAAAAAGTCCAAGCCTGAGAATGCACAGATAAGCTCAGTATGTGGATGAAATGTGTCACATTAACAAGAGTCACATAAAAGAAATTTGGTGCTGTTTAAAGGAGTGGGCTACACAGACTCAAAAGTTTTCCAACAGAAGCTAGGTGGTTATTAGTCAGAAATGCAGAGCTGTCTTCATTTCATACAGAGTTAAACTTGATACTTCTAAGGCTCCTTTAATATATTCTAAAATATCAGTTTGTTAATTCTCACAAAATAAATGTACCCATTTAAGTAGTCGGCGGTCAAAATAGAACATTGCTATCATACAAGAAACCCATCTTGTTCCTCCTTCTAATCACTTCTCCCACCAAAGATATCCAATATCATGGTTTTTAATACCATAGATTAGTTTGCTTGCTTTTGACCTTCATAAAAATTGGAACCATACAGTGTGAAATCCTGAGTCACATGATGGTTTTTCCATGCTATTGCCTGTAGCTAGTGTTTGTTCTTCTTATCACCGAATATCAATTTACATGCATCTACCACAATTTACTTTTTCATTTTACTGTTGGTAGATATTAACCTGTATGTATGCTCCAAGAAAAATTATTTATCTAGATTTCTTCATTAGATTGCTTCATTAATTAATTCATTACACATTCATTCATTCACTCATTATGATATTTGAAATAATGGTATAGAGGCCTGTGTCTGAACACTGGCAAAATGAACTCTCTGATCCAAAGACCTATACAGGTAATATTTGTGAAAAACTCAAAGGTCATAATTTTTAGTTGGACTAGGAATGTTCTGGTGACATAAAGAGTCCCCTCAGTACCATCATGGGAGACATGCTTGGGTGACAACAATGGTTGACTGCCTCCTTCAGAAGGAGTTCTGCCAGGACACAGGAATTCTCAAACTTCTCATCCCCCAAGTCACGTCATCCTAGGTTCTTAATATGATTTACTTTATATGGTTAGAAATGTTACCTATTAAAGCTATTTATCAAGGATCGGCATCCAGGTTACAGACGCAATGTTCTACCATACCATCAGTGCCACACTGCTATGCAAGCTGCAGATTTGACAACGATTACCCATTGCACATGTGTGCCTGCATTGCAGTTATGCAATGATGACCAGTCTGAAAGTGTCTTTTATCGTTTAACTTTCAGGGACTAACTTACTCAGAACCGTGCCAAGGCCAATGATACTGCTTTACAAATTTGTACTTTCAAACATGTAGGTACTTTCTGCTTCAAAATCCATTCCTATCCCTGCACTGAACTAACTCCTAGTCATAAACCTCAAATCCTGGCATCTACTCTAAAATCTCTTCCTGAAATTTCTTTGAGTCATATTTAGATGTCCTTCTCTGCCCCCCTTCATGCAACGCAAAAAGCAGATTTAACACACCAGACTATAATTTCCATTTCATGTATCAAGCACTCTTATTAGGTTGTAGCTCCCTGGAGTCAGAGTCAGAGGCCAGCACATAGCTGCAATGAACATATGGGTGCAAGTATCTTTATGCCTTTAATTTAACTACAGATATTTCTCTCTAACTTTTAATAAAAAATGAAAACCTCACCAACAAGAAGCCCTGGTGTCTGTGCTTTGTACAAGGATATAACAAAGAGCTTACTTTTGAGTCTCCAAACATCTCTTTTCTGAAAATATGAGCAGATCATTGAACAGGTTTACTTTAGGTTGTGTGGAGAATAGGTATATTTCCACCTAACGTACTATTGACTTCTCAGGAGCCACTAAGACTGAACAGTCTTTTAAACAGTTTAGTTGTTAACAGCTGAAGTCTTTTTGCCAAATAACTAGTTGTTAGGTGGGATGCTGCTCAGTTCATGAATCACTTAGTAAAGTCCATTGTATCCTCAAATATACTCATTTAAATCTTGTTTTTTAATAGATTTGGTGACCGTGGCAGGAATGAAGTGAACTTCTGGATGACGTTTGAGGACAAGAAACACAGGCATGATGACCCGTGAACCCCATTTTGAGTTCACTGTTTTTCTCACCATTTCTGAAGGCCACTGGTCAGTTCCTCTCAGTCTGAGCTCCTCTTTATTTTTACATTCAAACTCACAGACTAATTGACTTTGCTTTACAGGGCAGGTGACTTGTAGCTGGTGGATGATTCTGCCTGGAGCCCACTGAGCCAGTAGAGAATTCTTCCAGGAGTCAATTGAGCTGGCAGAGGATTCTGCTCAGAGCCAATTGAACTGGCACAGAGCTCCACCAAGAGCCAAACTCCTACTCTTTCACATCACAATTCTTTGGTTGGATAATCCCAGTTCTTAGCTATGTCCCTGGGTTCCACATTGGGAACTGCTAAAAGTTTAGTCCTCAATTCCCCATTTGTTTGGATTCAGCCCCCAGATTCCATGCTGGCAATTGTTGGTGGCAGCTGTAGTTTTACATTTTGTTTGGAACCAGTCTGGAGTCTCCATTCTTTGGGGTTTGCTGGTTCATCCTTTTTCTCGGTTCAATGTTCCATGGAAATTGGTGGTGGTTACCACTCAAGCTGAATTGGGTCTGATTTAAGAGCCACACTGGGACTGAGATCAGACTGGGTACATTTTAAGCTGGAATGAGCCCAGTGAGAGGCCTCATGTGAATATTATATAAGAGCCAATTTGTATTGGGGATCTCTGAAGAAAAGCTGCAAAATTGGCGTGCGTGGGTTGAACATGTAAAGCACTTGCCACTTCCCAACCCTACAGCAAGTCTCTCTTAGGTATTAGTTTGGCTCAGAGGAACCCAAAGGACTTAGCTAAAAGAAATTGGATCCTCAAGTTTCAAAGAAATGAGTGTACCACCTTCTTGCACAACTCTTTATACCTTACAACGGTGGTCTCATGGGTTGTAGATATCTGTAAAAATTATCTAGAGAAAAACTTACCTAGAAGTATAATGGTCACTCTGGGAAACATTCCAATTAGATAAAATCAATGCAAAATCTTAGAAAAGACCTCAAGGTTCGGCATTTAAACATTCACTGCAAAAGAGTAATAAAAAATTAAAGAGGTAAGAGGTACCTAAAACAGAAGACTATAAGACTGATGTAACACTGATTTAACGCCTACTGCCTCCTCTATCTGGTTCTATTTAAGTACTTATTCTAGTAATCTTCTGGGTGAATTTTTTTTTCCACTCTGAAAAGACTACATGACCATAAACAAAAGCTGCCCATGTTGATGGCCTTTCAGATACCCCAATATCTACCTTTGAAAATGGACCCTCATATGGGCTCCTATAAATGTTGACAGGACTCTGAGAGATTTCCTGGTAAACTGCTTTGTTATTCCCTTAAACACCCAAGGGGAAACTAAAAGTACAATTAATGAAGTTACCCAATACTGCTAGATATATTTACTGTTTGTTCTGGCTGAAACCTGACAAGATATTTATAAGGATTTAATAACTTTATGATCAGAAATTTGGCCAAATTGAAAACTTATATTTAGAGCCTGATAGGAATTTTTCTGTCGCTCTCCTCCTCTAAGTTACAATGAAACTATAACCCAGAGGGAAAGAAACATCCCAGCAGCAAGGGGGTGGGTGTGCCAGTCCTTCTTTCAATCCCGAAACTTTCCCTATTCATGTCAAAATAATTGTACATATTGAGATGTTAGAAGCAGAATTGTCCTGCAAATGTGCCTCAAAATCCCCACCTTGAAAAAACTTGAATACTTTTTTTGTACCTTTGTGATGTAGATTTTCTAAAAAAAAAAAGGAGAGAGAAAGTATCTGGAAATGGGCTAACGAGAAATCTTACAAATCTTCTCCACAAATATTAGTAACTATAAGTTCTCTGTGTGTGTCTAGGTATCTCTCTGTACATCTCTATATATGGATTGTAGATGTGCGGCAATTTCTATCTCCTGGTAGTATTGTTAGTTTGTAAAGGAGCTCTATCTAATTGCAAAACTTTGACAAACTTCCCAAAATCAAATTCTCAAAAGGAAGCCTTTTTGATAAACTGGAATTTTTCCAGAGAATCTCTGAAACATTTCAAAAGGTTTGTTAAACTAGTCAGGCTTATTTTTTCTGTTAAATTACATAGGAAACATTGTCAAATAAGAAGTAATATTGTGCCTTCTTTATGTTGCATTTGCATAGGTCTATTTAGTGTCCGAGAAATTGTGTGAAATACCTGGAAATCTGATATGTCCTACCATAATGTTATCACTTGTAATTCTAGCCATTATCTTAAATTTTGTATAACATCTTCTGGGACCTCAATCAAAAACAGGCAACAAGTAAATGATCTTCTTAGTGCTATTCTCTTACCTTCTGAAATTGCTATCATCAAAATTAAGGCCCACACTAAAGGAGTGAACCTGAGTATCAGGAAAACGCCCTAGCTAACTTTCAGACAAAGGCAGCAGCAACAGAATCTGTAAAGAGAGTGGCACATGTGGAGGAAGTCCATTCTGCTTCTGCAAAAAATGACCCCTCATTGCGTCTTTTGCCATCCTGATGTCCTTGTCACATGGCAACAGTTTGCTCCTGAATCAGAGAAATTAAGATGGGTAAACAATGGTGGTAAATTAAACAAACAGTCAGGATTAAAGGAAACTCAAGATGGCCTCTTGGTTCTTCCCAGCTCTCTGGCAAACCCCATTTTTTTGTTTTTACGTTCCTTTACCCACTATACTGCATTTAAGAAAAATTATTTTTGTCCCCAGAGGCTTCAGACCTCCTCTGTCCAGTCCCTTTGAACACATGCAGCTGGACTTCCTTCAAGTGCCACTTAGTATGGGTTATCAATATGTTCTTGTTAACATATGTATGTTTTCTGGATGGGTTGAAGTCTCCCATAAAACAAGGCTGATAACTTCACAGTGGCAAAGAAACTGTCAGAAAGTGTCTTTTCCACTTGGGGTATACCTTCCACAATCTCCAGTGATCAAGGCACCCAATTCACTGGGCAAAACATACAAGTCTCAATTATAACCTTGCAAACTTTTTGGATTTATCACTGTCCTGTAACCCTTAATTATCAGGCAAGGTCAAGAGAACTAATGGTTTAAGGTTTTTCCAGGTTTAAAGAAATCTTTTCATTTAAGCTATCAATAGTTTGGTAAGATGTGCCTTTGCGAAAAGAGATAAAGCATTACTTCTTTCTGCTACTTGATCCGTCAGAATTCAGAAAGGGTATTCTTATTTCACTTATATAAATAATAAGGCCAAGTTTTATTATGAAAAATTAGTTTTACTGTGACTATCTTTAGTAAAAGATAGAGGTAATTGTGGAGAGAAAAATTATGTTTGCACTTCTGTAGATATTAAAATCTAGTCCTGTTAATTGTCTTTGAGGTTTTGTTATATACCTGTAGCCTGGACTCCTCCAGCCTAAGGTATTTCTTTTGGTCATGCTGACTGTTTGCAGGACTCTCTTTGGAAAACATAAACTCACTCTAGATAGTCACTGACAAACCAATGTCTATTGGTATAGAACTTTCTGCTGATCCCTTGTTGTCTTATGCTACTATGACCAGCTACTGTAAGTCTCTAACATCTTATGCTCAAGCCTTTCATCAACAAGGTTAAAGGAGCTTTCCCAGATCCCCATTTAAATGATTCCATTAGTCACACTCTACAGCCTAGTGACTGATATTCTGGAAGCTTCATCAGAGGAAGACAGCCCTCATGCCCCATTGGAAGGGACCTTACCAAGTGCTCCTGACCACTGACAATGCCGCAAAACTAGAAGGCATTCTGTAGGTCTGACATTCAATCCTGTACAAATACTGAAGCCTCTAAATCAAATTGACTATGAAGAGAAGTAGCTGACACTGATGCAGACTGCTGCTACCCAAGACACCAGTGAAAACTTCCTACTTTAGCTAAACATGAAACCCTTTTCTATTTTCTTTCTTTCCTTTACTCTGGTATTGACCTGAAAAGATAATGCCTTCAGCTGTAGTGTCCAGGCCACTGCTAAGGGGAGTAACCTCTGGAGTTTAGAAGAACTTTTTATTTCAGGCTAGGAGAAAATTCTAACTGACCCCCAGCTTGATCAGACAAATGCAACAGTTCTTGTGAATGAATCCATTAACAGTGTTTACTATTCTCCTTGAATTTATGAATGCCTAGATGGCTGGTACACAGCTGGGCAAAGCCTCTTAAGTTATCTAACTGTACCCATAACTATTCTAGATAGGACCTACCAGGAGGCATTCATTAATTCAAAATTAGCTCCCTTTCCCAGATCCCTAGTTCCCTGGTTAGGAGTAAACATAAATGAGGCTGTGATCAGAAACCTCTCCTGAGCTCTTGAAAATATTACAGAATCCACTGTTAAAGCAATAACTGCTCAACAAAAATCCTTAGCTTCTCTGGTTGTTCTTGGTAATAGATTAGCCCTCAATTCTCTTTTATCTGAGCAAGGTGTCTTTGCTGTGGCTGACACCCCCTGCTGGACCTGGATCAACACTCCTGGGGAAGTTGAAACTCAGTTACATGAGATCACTGAAGAAGTCACTTGCCTTTAGCTGGTGACTCCTTCAATGAGGTCTTTCTTAGATGGGTTTGGATCTTAGGGACCATGGCTCCAAACTGTACTCTAAACATTGTGAATTATTCTGTCTTTTGTAATTATAATAATCTCTCTGGCATGTAATGTTCTCTTGAAGGTTTTAAGTGCATATTTCCAGCTGCTGAGCAACAAGCAAATGATCTCCCTAGGACTGGAATGTCAGAGACAGAACAAAGAATAACCAACTTAAAGACTCTAAACCTGAAGATGCGACCTATAGGTATCACAGGGATCAAGCAAAAACATCATGACTTGTGAATATCATACAGAAGATGAGAAAAAATTAATGGGAATTATGGAGCGGTGGCTGAGAGTGGCAATAGTGCCTTAATTTTTTATCACATCTCTGAGGCCGAGAGTTTAATCAAATGGGGGATAATTGATAAAACAAAAAATATCAAACGCAAAATGGCACACCTAACATCAAGACTTAATTACAGTTTCAGACCTCCAAGGAATGTGACCTTCAGGCAGTCAATCTGAAATTTCTGGGGGTGCACAAACAAGGTAATCTGTGTGATAAAACCCGTAACAGTTCTGTTCCCCAAATAAAGAAGTTCTAGCCCAAAATAACCCTTTCATTTGCTAGCGATTTCCTTATCCTATAAAAACCTTCCATTTTGTATAACTCCTCATAGTGCCCTTCTAGTAGCTGGATGGGATCCTGCTTGATTTGTGACTTGCTTAAGAAAGCCAATAAACATCTTCATGTTTATTCAGTTGAATTTTGCTTTTTAACAGATGGCATATGAATTATATCTCAATAAAGCTGTAAAAAAAGAAATTTTTAATAGATGATTTAGGGCTAATCTACAGTGCTATGACATTTTATCCTATATTTTATCTTCAATTCTTCTGTAGCATACTGTGCATGTACCAGATAGGTATTTTATGACATCACAGTGTAATTATTTATTTGCTTTTTCTCTTACTCGCTGGACTTTGAGTCATGAAGACCTTGTCTGAAACATTGCTTTATTCCTCAAACTAGCACAGAAAAGGTCCTCACATGTGTTATCTGGATGAATCAACAAACCAATACAAATAAGCCTCAGTATGCTCTTACCACTAGTTTACCCTTCTGGTCTCCATCGTTGCCCACTCTGCCCCTATTTCTAGTAAATTACTGTCAGTGTGAATTTCTATATGATTTTAACTGAAGCAGAATGTTGGTTATGAAAAGGAAAGGATTGCACCATGTTTCACTTGCCTTAACTTAACTCAGGACTATTTTCATTAACACCTTTTATCAAAATCCAGCATTAAACAAGCAAAATGCTTCCTCTTCTTTTCAAAGGAAAATTAAAAAGCATTTCACTTTTGAGTCTTACCGGTTAGATTTTCTGGCAAGAAGTGCATACTATGTAACAGGTTTATTTTAGATTGTTTACTAAGATTCTGTAGGTCAAAGTCCAGTGCTGACTTCGAAGCATTGCTGAAGACAAGAAATTTTGCAAAGTACTCCTTTAACAGATTTAATTGTCAACTACTGGAAGTACATTAGCAAAATATTTCTCGCTGTAACTAAGGAAAACGGCTACCTACCCGACCCTAACACAATTTTGAGAAACAGCTTCCATGGCCCTGCTTTGGAAGAGAGACAGGATCAATTGAGTAGAAAGTGTGGTCATCACACATTTAGTGTGACGTGTGGAAGGAAATATTTTCTCTCTAACTTTTCTAGATACAGTCATTTTGTCTCATCTTGGGGATCACTTCTTGAGCCTTCATGGCCTTTCAGGACCTCCTGGATCAAGTTGGAGGCCTGGGGAGGTTCCAGATCCTTCAGATTGTTTGCCTTTGTATTTCCAGCATTATAGTGTTCCCTCATGTGCTATTGGAGAACTTCACTGCAGCCATCCCTGGTCACCGCTGTTGGGTCCACATCCTCGACAATGACACTGTCTCTGCTAATGGCACTGGGCTCCTCAGTCAAGACACCCTCCTGAGAATCTCCATCCCACTGGATTCAAACCTGAGGCCAGAAAATTGTCGTCGCTTCCTTCATCCCCAGTGGCAGCTCCTTCACCTGAATGGGACCTTCCCTAATGTGAGTGAGCTGGACACGGAGCCATGTGTGAATGGCTGGGTGTATGACCAAAGCTCCTTCTCCTCCACCATCGTGACTGAGGTAAGAAGCCCTGTAGATGTGCTCTGAGTTCATACTGTGGGTGTTTAGAGGTAGAAAAAATAATAAAGATGCTTCAAGCCTTCAGTCACTACATAGGTACTCATTCTTAAATCTTTCAGCAAATATTAATTGCTTCTTTATTAAATGCTTTACATTTAAATAAATAATAATACTAATGAATTAAAAAATAGACTACTATTGTAGTGATTTTATTCTTGAAAAGACCAAAATGTAAGCAAGTAATTTATGTAATATGTTAAAAATGTTATTCTAGGTCAGTAATGCTTACCATTTGGTTGAAAATTAGAAATATTTGGGAGGTTAATGAAAACATCCATGCTCAAACTGTACCCCAGAGCAGTCGTATAAGTGGTCTGTGATGAAATTCAGGCATGAAAAAAATTTGAAAACTCAAATAATTGCACTCTATGCCAGGTTTAAGAACGAGTTAGCATAGAGTAAAACAGAGCATTAATAAACCCCACAATTTTACAGCAGCCTTCCAGAAAAAAGCTATGTTTAACCTGAGGTCTTAATTAGAATGTCAGGTAACGTAGAAAGGGAAGCTTGAAAAGAAGATAGGGGTCTGATATACTAAAATTTGCAAGTAATCTGAAGGTGTTTCCATGGAGGGGTTATAGGCTGCTGTGGAGCTCTCCTTTGCAAGTTTCCTTCTCTTACAGTGGGACCTGGTATGTGAATTTCAGTCACTGATCTCAGTGTCTAAATTCTTAGTCATGGCTGGAATGCTGGTGGGAGGCATCATATATGGCCATTTATCAGACAGGTGAGTGTCTCTGGATCAAAGCTGCCTTTACCCCTGGGTATTTTCATCATTTCATGAATCATTCTTTCCTCCAGAAATACATATTGCAAATTACACTGTCCTAGAGCTGCATTTGCCTCCAGTGTTCTAGAATTTCAAGTGGAGAATTAATCAGTATGGTCAGTGCTACGTTTTCAACATTGAGCTTGGTGTACAGGACACAGTAATGACACTTCCATCAAATTTGGAAGCACGTCATAAGAGCAGGTACAGAGGAGGTGTTATAACATCTGGTTTGGAAACATGAGAAAGTGTTAGCTATGGCAATGAAGAGGAAAATGTTTCATTGCATGAGATTCAGCCCGATTGAAGACACAGATATGGAAAACTGTGTGTTGCCCTTGGCCAGGGGTGCCACTTTCCTGGACCCTGTGAGCTGAATGCCTGTGGCTTCTGAGGGAGTGGTCATTATGGCTTGGTTGCCCTTGCATAATGAGTAGATTTTTCTATAAAACCTGTGGGGTATAGAGCAATGTGTCTTTGGTGGTGTGTTGAAAAATTATGCCAGGCATCTTAATTCTTGCATTTGCAAAAACAGGTTTTTAAAGGTAAGTTTTGCAATCATGTAAAGTAATTAATCTAATAATAACTGCTGTCACAGTCTGTCATGCAAGAAGTTTGGGGTATGCTATGGCTGATAGTACCTCTTCTGAAACAGATCTCTTCTCAAATCATTGCCAACAGCCAACCATGTCTCTCCTGAGGGAGGTTCCCCTTATCATTCACCAGCATAATATTTACAGTTGTCTCAACAGAGAAATGTGAACACCAAATATATCATGGAAGTGTAACATAGAAATGAGTTTAGAGTCAGAGTGTTCATTTTCAGCAGTCCAGTAACATGGCTTTCTGTGATGGTATCATGAGAAATTATAGATAAATCAATTTTTATGTGTCATAAGGTAGTTCAATCAGGGGATGGAAAGGGTCTAGTCACAGATTACAGTGAAGAACTAGCTGAAATTGGGGGAAAGATAATCCAAGGATTTTGAATTTCATCAGAAAGCTGAGAGGAAGAACTAAAGGATTATGTGTAGGAGAGAGGCATGAACAAACTGATACTTTTAAAATAACACTGCCAGCTATTCATAATATCCAAATGCTGGAAGCAATCTAGAGTCTATCAATAATAGAATAAGATGCAGGAAATTCACATAATTAATTCATATACAGTAAAGGGAATGAACAAGCTACTCTGTGCAGTAAGATAAATGAATATCAAAACCATATAGTTGAGCAGAAGAAGCAAAATATAAGTGGTTAACAGACTAGATAATTACACTTAGGCAAAGTTCAAAAGAGGCACGCTATACTATGTTGTTGGAAGTCAGAAAATTGGTTCTTTTTAGAATTGTATTGAGTTTGTCTTGAACCTACAGAATAGTTTGGGTTAGATTATCATTTTTAACATATTGAATTTTCTGATCGGTGAACATTATGGAGCTCTCTATTACTTTAGATTTTCTTTAATTTCCTTTTTCAACATTTATAGTTTGTGGAAAGCATGTCATTTTTCCATTAAATCTATTTCTAATTAACTTAGTTTTTGAGGCTATGAAGTTGTTTTTGTAACTTTAATTTCTAATTATTCATTGCTGTTATTTAAAAATGAAATTGACTTTTATATACTGATCTTACCAACTGCCATCTTGATAAATTTATTTTTTAGTTCTTGTAGCTTTATTGTGAATTCTTTAAAGTTTTCTACAGCATTATGTTTTCATCTGCCAGTAAGGATAGTTTTACTTATTATTTTCCTATCTTTTTCCTTTTACTCTTTTTCTGTTAATAGCTAGAACATTCAGTATCATGCTAACGAAAGTGGTGAGAGATGATAAAACCTTACCTTATTCTGACTTTAGGTAGAACACGTCGTACTTTTCCAACTTGATTATAATGTGAGCTATAGGATTATAGTAGATACCCTTGAAGTTGTTTAAGGAATTTTCTTCTATTTCTGGCTTTCTGAGAGTTTTATTTGAAAAGATTTTGACATACAACAAACACTGCTGAACACATATTATAGATCATCTAAGACCTGAAAGAGAGGCTTGGCTGAAACCCTTTTGGAAATTAAGACTTTCAAAAACAGCCATATATAAGGGGGAATTTAGAAAGTCATGTGTAAGGCCAGGCAAAACACATGCTCAGGAGAGACAGAAGAACATCTAAAGCTTTTACCTTATGTTGATACCTACCGACAGTGCAAGCCTAGATAAGTCTTTAAGGATTGCCCACAAAAAGATCAAATCTACAAACAGTGGGAGACCCTTGGGCAATCAAGGAAATTTCAGTCAAAACTTAGCTGAACATGAGCTAATAGTTTTGCAAAGCAGTTTGGAAAGGATGAAAAACAATAGACTACTAAGCCCTTCAACAATTAATAAAAGAATGAGCAAACCCTGAGGAAGACAGGATATCTGATTTCCAGAGTTAGGTCATTATGATAGTCAAATGCTCAATTTTCAATAACAACAAAAGAACCAGAAGTCATGTAAAGAAATGGAAACATGGCCCTTAAAAAGGAAAAAAAAACAAAACAAAAACCTGACAGAGACTGTTTATTAGTAATCCCAGAATTCAGACTTTCAGACAATGGCTTTAAAACAACTGTCCTAAATATGTCCATAAAGCTGAAATTGAACATGGAAAAAGAACTAAAACAACTCAAGAAAATACTGCATGAACAAAAAGAGAATATCAACAAAGTGATAGAAATTACAAAAATGGAACCAAATAGAATTTTTGGAGGTGAAAAGTATAACAAATTGACATTTTTCTCTAGAGGGATTCTTCAGCAGTTTTGAGCAGGTAGAAGAAACAGTGAACATGAAGATAGTGCAGTTGAAATTATTGAGTCTGATGAACAGACAGAAAAAAGAATGAGGGAAAGTGAACAGAGCCTAAGGGAGTCAGGGAACATCAGCAAGCAACCAACATACTAATTATGAGAGTCTCAGAAAAAGAAGAGATGAAAAAAGGGGCAGAGACATTATGTGAGAAATGATGCAGGAGACTGCCTAAATTTGATGAAAGCTATCAATCTGCAAATCCAAGAGCCTCAAGGAAATCCAAGTAGGAATAACTCAAAGAGACCCACACTGAGACTTATTATAATAAAAATGTCAAAAACCAAAATCTTTTTTTAGTTTTTGTGCTGAGGAACAATCTTCCTCTATTTTGTATGTGGGCTGCCAGCACAGCATGGACACTGATGAGTAGTGTAGGTACATGCCTGGGACCCAAACCAAGGTCACCAAAGCACAGTGCTCCAAACTTAACCACTAAGCCAACAGGGCTGGCTCAAAGAGAGAAGGTTGAAAGCAGCAAGAGAGAAGAAACTCATCACATACAAGTCATCCTCATTGAGATCATTTCTAAATTTCTCATTAGAAACTTTGGAGGCCATACGGCAGTGGGATGATATATTGAAATTGCTGAAAGAAAAAAAACCATCAAACAAGAGTTAGTTCTATTTCTGGCAAAAGATCATTTAAAAATGAGTTACAAATTAAGATACTTACAGACAAACAAAAGCTGATGGAGTTCAACATCACTAGACTTACCCTACAAGAAATGCTCAAAGGAGAAATTCAGTTTGCAATTAAAGGGATTTAGACAGTAACTCAAAGAAGAAATAGATATGAGGAAAAAAATTTTCTGATAAAGATAAATATATAGGCAAATATGAAAACAAGTATTATTGCAATTTTGGTGTGTAAGTTTACTTTTTATTTTCCAAAGGATTTAAAACACAAATGCATTAAAATAATTTTAAATCTATGTTTATGTATAAAGATGTAATTTCTGATATCAATATTATAAACAGGGAGAGCATATAGTTGTATAGATGTAGAGACGTTTATGCAATTGAAGTTATCAATTCAAACTAGATTGCCATAACTTTAAGATGCTATATGGTAACCACAGAGGAAATATGTATAGAATATACACAAAAGGAAAAACAAAGCATGTCACTACAAAAAAAGCAACTAAGCAAATAAGAAGTCAGCAATATAGGGAATGAAAAACAAAAATGCTATAAGACACACTGAAGATAAATAGCAAAATGGCAGAGGTAAGTTTATTTTTATCATTAATTACCTTATATGTAAATAGAAAGCACTCTCCTGTCAAAAGGCAAAGATTGGCAGAGTGGGTTAAAAAAATAGGATCCAACTATATGCAGTCTATGACAGATTCATTTTGGATCTAAAGACACAAATAAGTTGAAAAAAAAAGGATGGAAAAAGATATTTTATGTAAACAGTCACCAAAAGAACACTTGGTTGACTATTCCTAATATCAGATAAGATAGATTTTAACTCAAAAACTGTTATAAGGGACAAAGAAGGAATTCATATTTTAAGAAACTCAATTCAACAAGAATATATAACAATGATAAACATAGGTGCACAAAACAACAGAGCCCAAAACTTACGAGGTAAGCACTGACAGAGCTGATGAGTAAAATTGCCAGTTCCGTAATAACAGTCACCTGATTCAATAAACCTCTTTCAGTAATGCACAGAACCACTAGACCAAAGAACAATGAGAAACAGAAAACTTTAACACTATTAAAACAACGAGAACTTACAAACGTATGTGGAACCCAACAATAGCAGAATACACAAAATTCTGATGTGCACGTGGAATACTCTCTGGGGTAAACCACGTTTAGGACACAAACAAGTCTCAAGTAAAGTAAGACAGACACAAAAGGACAAATATTGTATGATTCCACTCACATGATTTCACAAATTCACAGAGGAGAAAAGTAGAGCAGAGGCGACTGGAGATGAGGGGGAAGGGAGGAAAGGGAGTTACTGCTTTATTGAACACAGAATTTCTGTTGGGAATGATGAAAAAGTTTTGGCAATAGATAGTAATGATGTTTGCTGTACAATGTTGCTAGTAATGATGTTTGTGAATCTAATTAATGTCACGGGTGTATACACTTAGACATGATAAAAATGGCAAATTTTCTTTTATATATATTAAATTGCAATAAAGAACCACAAATATTAATATCAAAGGAAAAACAAATATGAACATTGATAAACACTGTATGTGGCTCAGAAAGCATAAAACAATAATTATCTGTCTTTACTGTAAATCTTTGCTTACTCTGGTTTAACAGCACTCTGAGGCTCTGCGTTGATTTATTTAAAGCATTGTTTCTCTCTGTTCTTCACCTTCTATAACTTCTGTTGCTCTATCTTCAAGTTCACATAGTCTTTTTCTTGTGTCCACATGGCTACTAAATCTATACAGTGAACATTTATATCAGAAACCATACTTTCTGAGTTCTAGAATTTCTATTATTATGGTTTGTTTTGTCAATTTCTCTGCTGGGATTTCCTACTTCTCAGCTGTGATTTTCATACATTATTAAATCATATTTTATTTACATCTTTGAGGATACTTATACTACTTCCTTAAAATACTTATTAGTTAATTCAAAATTTGTCTCACTCAGGAGAAGATTTGAATTATTTCCATTCTCTTGAGAATGGATTTCATTTCTTTGGTTCTTCACAGATCAGAAAATATTGAATTATATCTTTAGTATTATAAATATTAAGTTGTGGAGACTCTGGATTCCAGTATTATTCATCAGTAATACCAATTCTTTCATTTTAGTGAGTAATACTCATGCCTGGGGTTGAACTAAAAACTTGTTTCTTATGCAACTGCCCTCAGTTCAGATCTTTGTCTTTAGCTGACCAGCTTTGAGCTTATCCTGCAAGTGTATGTTTCAGGGGCCAGTCAGGGATGTGTAGCACACACAAAGATCCTCCCTTTGCCACTTTCCATGGCTGGAAACCTCACTCTCTTCAGTGTACCCAGTCTCCCACAGTCTATCATCTGGTTCTCCAGGCTACAAGAGCGCAGGTTTTGCACATGCACTGCAATCTGTACTTACTATGTGGAATGTACCCTACTCCCGGGTATAGCCATGGAAACAGGATCTTCCTTATATTGTTCCCTATCTGCTCTCCTCTGAGGGCCCATACGCTCTCCACCACAGAGTACTTGCTTCTCTTCATTCTCCAATACACTTTCTTTGAGTAGTTGCTTTTTTGTGTTATGCACGGTTTTATACTTTTTTCTGAGGGAGTGGAGGGAAGGTTATAGAGTTAAATTCCTTTATTTCTGGAACCTGAAATGCACCCACCAAAGGATTTCAGGAGAAGTATTATGATGGAATTTTAATCTACATTATTAGTATTTCGTTGATAACTAACTGAGGGAGCAAAACTGGTGTGGGGATATCATTTAAGAGACTATCAAATATCTCTAAGGAAAAATGGTGGGAATTTTAATTAGGAAGTGGACCATGGAAATGGTAACAAGGAGTTGCATTAGGAAGCTATCTGTAGAATGCAATAAATTTTCCTAAACGTTTCAAATTTTTCAGAAGAAGCCTTTGATACAGCAAATAAAAGATCAAGGATCTTATCTATATCTTCAGCCCAAGAAAATGGATGAATGTTGATACCATTAAATAAGATGAGGGAAGACAGGAAAAGGAAACTACCTGGAGGAGAAAGTCCAGACTTCAGTTTTGGACATAATAAATTGGAAGTGCCTATTGGTCATGCAGCAGGAGATGTCAAGTTGGGGAAAGCAGTACTAAGAATATTTACCTGCTTGAAAACAACTTACCCCAAATATAACGTCTACCAGGCTGATATTCAGCTCATAAATACCAAGCATCCTAAATATTCACCATCTCCCCATGACCCATCCACTAAAGGGGAGCTATGTGGCCCAGCAGGCAACTTTATGTGAACACTTCAAGTGTTAAGGCCAATGTCCATTATTAATGATAAATGACCCTCATATATTGATTATTAAAAATTTGGAATATCCCTTCTTCCCATTAGAACGTCCTTCTCCGCCAAAATTAAAAGATTTGCAGTCTCATACTTTTCTCAGGAGGACTCCTTCCTTAAAAAAGTTGAATATCTTAATTTCCAGTTGTAAATAAAACAACTAAAATCTTCATGGTTTGAATTTCTCAAACAAACCAGACCTCACCTTTGCTCCATTTGAGGGGCAAGAGTCATGCTGGTGCCTTTGTAGAAACAAGTTATAAAAACTCTTGGTGAGGGTGACACAGGGTACAGGCATGGACTTCTGGTACTCAGACAGCTACTTTAGTAATCACAGTCTTGTGCCAATTGAACACGAATCTGAGCTTAGACAAAGCTGCTCAGCATCAGTTCCTAGAATCCCTTCCCTTTGCACACCCAATGCTATAGCCCAACTTTCCTTAAGTCTTGAGTGACCAGTCATCTCATGTGCCTGGGCACGCTACACTTAATTGTGAATAACTTCCCTTTTTGGTCTCAAAGTACCCCATTGAGGATGAAAATTCTATGGTAACTCTACTTATTCATGATGGAAAGAAAAGAGGACTCCTATATTTCAGAAGTTGGAGAAAGGCAATCATTGCTACAGCACTCAAGCCTTTTGATAATGAAGTTATTATGAACCCTTATCTAGGCCACTGACTTTGAGAATATATAGAATTTCATCACATTCTTTTCTGCTTAGCCTCTTTCAGGATCATAGAAGTATTAAATAATTGGGGTAAAGAGGAGGAAGTGATAAGTCATACTCACTGTCTTAGAGTAGAAACTGTTTATTGGTGGCTCTTTGCGTAATGTCAGTAACAAAAAGCCTTCCCTATTCCTACTACATATTAAGAGGACTCTCGAGATGTTACTTCTTCCCAGCTTGATCTATAGATTCAATGCAATCAAAACCAAAATCCCAGAAAATTATTATGTGGATATCAACGACTAATTCTAAAGTTAATATGGAGACGCAGAAGACCCAGAATTGCCAACAGAATATTGAAGATGAAGAACAAAGTTGGAGGACTGACATTACCTGACTTCAAGACTTACTATAAAGCTACAGTGATCAAGACAGTGTGGTATTGGTGAAAGAAGGGAAGAGTATAGAGTGCTCTGAAATAGACCCACATAAATAGAATCAATTGATGTTTGACAAAGGAGCAGAGGAATACAATGGAGCAAAGATAGTCTTATTGACAAATGGTAGTATAACAATTAGACATAAATGTGCAAAAAAGTGCATTTAGACAGAGACCTTACACCCTACACCAAATGAATTCAAAATGGATCACAAAACTAAATGTAAAACATAACACTATAAAACTGCAGGAAGATAGCATAAGAGACAATCTAGGTAACCTTGAGTTTGATGATGACTTCTTAGATACAACACCAAAGGTATAGTCCATGAAAGAAGAAAATTATAAGCTGGACTTCATTAAAATCAAATTTTCTGCTCTACAAAAGACACTGTCAAGAGAATGAAGAGACAAACCACAGACTGGGAAAAAATATTTCCAAAAAATATATCTGATAAAGAATTTTTAGGTAAAAAATACAAACTCAACAATAAAAAAACCCAAAACAAATAGCCCGATTAAAAAAGAGGCCAAAGACCTTAATAGAGACCTCATCAAAGAAGATATATGGATGGCGATGAAACACACGAAAAGATCCTCCACCTCATATGTCATCACAGAAATGCAAATTAAAAGAGCTATGAGACACTGCCACATACCTATTGGAAAGGTCAAAATCCAGAATGCTGAAAGCACCAAATGTTGAGAATGTGGAGCAACAAGAACTCTAATTCATTGCTGTAGGGAATGCAAAATGGTGTAGCTACTTTAGAAGACAGTTTAGTGGTTTCTTACAATACTAAACCTACTCTTATGAAATGATCTAGCAGTTATGCTTCTTGGTATTTACCCAAAGTAAAAGAGTTGAAAAGTGATGTGCACACAAAAACCTGCACATGGATGTTTATAGCAGCTTTATTTATAATTGACAAAGCTTGGAAGCAACCGAGATGTCCTTCAGTAGGTGAATGGATACATAAACTGTGGTTCTTCAGACAATGGAATATTATTCAGCGCTAAAAAGAAATGAGCTATCAAGCCATGAAAAGACATGGAGGAAATTTAAATTCGTGTTACAAAGTGAAAGAAGCCAATCAGAAAAGGCTACATACTGTACACTTCCAACTGTATGACATTTTAGAAAAGGCAAAACTAAGGAGTCAGTGAAAAGATCAGTGGATGCCGGGGGTTTGGGTGGAGGGTGGGAAGAATGAATAGGCACACATGGGAGATTTTTATGGCAGGGAAAATACTCTGTATTATACTATATTGGTGGATACATTATACATTATACATTTGTCCAAACCCATAGAATGTACAACACCAAGAGTTAACCCTAATGTAAACTATGGACTCTGGATTATTATGACATATCAGTGTAGGTTTGTCAGTTCAACAAATGGACCACTCTGGTGGGGGATATGGTAATGGGGGAGGTTATGCATGTGGGGGTGGACGGAAAGGAGGTGTATGGGAAACCTCTGTGTCTTCTGCTCAGTTTTGCTGTGAACCTAAAACTGCTCTAAAAAATAGTCTATTTAAAAAAGGATTCTCAAAGACATCGGCAAAGAAAATGCAAATATATTTTTTACATTTTTAACCTTTTGTTATTTTTCTGACCAAAAATGTGCCATGTAAAAATTAGAATATAGATAAAAATTTAAAATACATTTTAAATTGTCCTTAGTTCATACTCTATAAGACAACCAACCTGGATATTTCAAAAAGATAATATCATGAAAAAAAATAAGTGGAGTGATCATTCTAGATTTAAAAAGACTAATAAAACATAACAGAAAAATGCAATGTGTAAACCCCAACTATATCATGAATGGAATAAAGAAAAATAACAACTAGAAAGAGATTTTTTTGGACCTTTGTGGTAATTTGAATATGGTCTAATAGCTGATATGAAGGAATTATTGTTAGCATTCTTAGGTGTGATACCGGAATTGTAATAATATTGGAAACTATCCTTATTCTTAATACATCATGTTTAAAACTTTAGGAGGGACGTGTCATATGACTTCTAAATGCCTTTCAAATGATTCAACAACAACAAAACACAAAAAGAGTGTGTATGTTTTTGTCTATACAAAGAAATACCTACAATGCAGCAAAATGATATCTAGTGGTGAATCCAATTGAGGTTTTTACCAGGACTCACTACAGTATTCATTTAAATTGCCTTTCATATTTGAAAATTTTCAAAATAAAGGCATAAAGATACTTGCACCCCTACGTTCATTGCAGCATTATACACAATAGCCAAGACTTGGAAGCAACATAGGCACCCATCAAGGGACGAATGGATAAAGAGAATGTGGTATTTATACACGATGGACTACTACTCAGCCATAAGAAATGATGAAATCCGGCCATTTGTGACAACATGGATGGACCTTGAGGGTATTATGCTGAGTGAAATAAGTCAGAGGGAGAAAGTCAAATACCATATGATCTCAATCATAAATAGAAGATAAAAACGACAAAAAAACACATAGCATTGGAGATTGGATTGGTGGTTGCCATAGGGGAAGGGGGGAGAGGGGAGGGCAAAAGGGGTGATTAAGCTCACACATGAGTGGATGGACTATAATTAGTTTTAGGGTAGTGAGCATGATGTAATCTACACAGAATTCGAAATATGATGTACATCCAAAAATAAATAAATTAATTAATTAAAATTAAAAACAAGATAAGAGTGGTTGGGAATAAATCCACCCACTGCGAGCCAACATTAACATCATTTTGATATATCTAGATACATCGCAAATACACGTTTTAAGTAAAATTGGGATATGTGTGATATGTGTATAATTGTATAACCTCTTTTGACACATTCATTTACAGATATATATTACATTTTCTTTTCAAGTAAAATATTTTTTCAAATAAATTTGGTAACATATATAAAAAGAAATAAACACAAACCTTCTCTAGTTATCTTTTTTAAACATCATTATAATCACAGCATTATTGTATTAATCAAGGTAATCGGTTGCAGTAAAAAAAATCCAGAATCATAATTGGTTACCTGAATAAGAGAATGATTCTCACTGATGTCATAACTTGGTGTCAATCAAGGAGCCATCCAGGCTCCCATCTTCTAGGCAATGAATCAGGAAACAGCTCCTTCCATTAGGTGACTTTTTCATCAACAAGTTCTTTGTTTCCAGCCATGTTGTCAAATGGAATGTGTAGAATCAAAATAAATCTTATATGGACTGGCCTGAAAGTGGCCTATGTCACTTCTGTCCACAGTCCATGGTCAACTCAAAGATATATAGACCCTACTTAATTATAAGACTGGGAAGGACAGTCTTCCTCTGTGTCCAGAAAAAAAGAGAAGGAATGGTGAGCATCTAGCCAGCAAAAATTAATAATGAAACAAATAGACAATCAATAAGAAAACAGAGAATTTGAACAATACTAAGGACCAAATGGACCTAACAGACACGTGCAGAACATTAATCCAACAGCAGGAAAACACACATTCTTCTCAAGTGCACATGGAACATTTTCTAGGATAGACTATATGTTAGGCCACAAAACAAGTCTTAGAAAATTCAAGAAGATTGAAAGCATCTTCTCTGACCACAATGGTGTGAAACTAGAAATCAAAACAGGAGAAAAACTGGAAAACTCACAAATACACGGAAAATAAGCAATACTCTCCCAAACAACCAATGGGTCAAAGAAGAAATTAAAGGGGAAATAAAAAGTTTCTTGAGAGAAATGAAAATGGAAACACAACATAGTAAAATTTATGGGATGCAACAAAAGCAGTTCTAAGAGAGAAGTTCATAGTAATAAATGCCTACATTAAGAAACAAGAAAGATTTCAAATAAAAAACCTAAGTCAATGCCTCAAGGGACTAGAAAAAGAAAAAAATTAAGCACAAACTTAGCAGAAGGAAGGAAATAATAAATGAACTAGAGAACAGGAAAGCAATAAAAAAATTAACAAAATTAAGCATTGGTTCTTTGAAAAGATAAACAAAATTGACATACCTTTAGCTACAGTAACCAAGGGAAAAACGAGAGGGCCAAAATCAACAAAATTTTAAATGAAAGAGGAAACATTACAACTGATACCACAGAAATACATGAGCGCACTATAAACAGCCGTACGCCAAAAACTGGACAAAAAAGATGAAATGGAAAAATTCCTAGAACAAAACAACCTACCCAGACTGAATCAGGAAGAAATAGAAAATCTGAACAGATCAATTATTAGTAAGGAGATTGAATCAGTAATCAATACTCTATGAACAAAGAAAACCCCAGAACCAGGTGGCTTCTCTGCTGATTTTACGAAACATTTAAAGAAAAATTAACACCAATGCTTTTCACACTCTTCCAGAGAACCAAAGAGGAGGGAAATTTCTAAAGTCATTTTATGAGGCCAGCATTACCCTGATACCAAAACTAGAAAAGAACAATACAAGAAAAGAAAACTAGAGGAGTGACATCAGCCTCATGGCAGTGTGAGTTCTTCCCTTTGTCTCTCCCCTCTAAGGTGTAAGCAGTAGGACATCTACCGGCCAACAAAGGACTCCCTACAGAGCACATCAGAATGTCTGAGAGATCCATGCATCTGTATGTCTGAAGGTAGGTGGTCTGGACCTCCAGGAGGCAGGGGAACCAGAGGAGCAGCCCCTCCTTCTCCAGTGGTGATGGTGATCCAAAATGCAGAGCACCCTGGCAGTGGCAGTAGTGCTCTGACCTGAGGTTCAAAAATTGCAATGACATCAGAGACCAGAGGCTGCAGGAGCAGCAAGAACACACATGGCTTACCCTTTGCCCTCCCTTAGTACTCGCAGGGGGCGCTCACCATCTGAGGCTTCAGTACGCACAGCAGTGCTGATGGCCCAGCTCCCTCCCTCTTCCCCAGAGGTAGCAAACCAAAATGTGGAAACCCCTAGCAGAGGCAATGGTCTCCTGATCTGAGGTTTCAGAAAGCACACCAGCACTGGAGGTAGAGTCTGTAGGAGCAGTAGCAGCACTCATGGCTGAGCCCCTCCCACTCTCCCAGCAGAGGCAGGTAACACTTGAGACATGAGGCTTCACAAACCACAGCAGAATCTATGACTCGGCCCCCAGCTTTGGCACCAGTGACAGCAGCCCTACCAGCAGCAGGTGATGTATACAAGACCCTGGGTCCCCGGCAGTGGTTGCAACACCTGTTAGCACAGCCCCCCAGCAGTGGTGCTGTCAGCACAACCAGATAACCCAGGAGAAGCAGTAACCCAAGTGGTGCATGGGAAAGCAGCACCTGAACCCAGGGAGAACCCAAAGAAAGCCAGTAGGGGAACATAAGGCCCAAGAGATCCCAGAAGCAGTGAGGTGCTCACAGCCTGGTGACTCAGGTGGCAACACCCGAGAATGAAGCCACATCATAAGCAGCAAGGCATATGCAGAACAAGGAGGGTACTGATTGCCTGGGGCACAAGCAGTGATGGGTGGGAAGTGCAGAATCTCAGATACAACCAGAAGCATATCAGAATCAAAGTAACCAAAGCCTTACCCAAGTAAGAAAGGTGTGTACTACCACACATGCACTGGCAGAGGATCAACTCATCAAGCACCGTGAATAATTGCAGCAGCAACATGGTAGAACAGAAAGAAAATGACAACTCTCCAGAAACCCAACTTGAAGTCACAGAAGATTGCAATCTAACTGATGGAGAATTCCAAACAGCTGTCATGAAGAAACTCAATGAGTACAAGAAAACTCAAAAAGTTCAAAGAGCTCAGGAGTAAAACTATTGAAAATGGAGTACTTCACGAAAGAGATTGAAGTTCTAAGAAAAAAAAATCTGGAGATGAAGAATACAATTAATGAATTGAAAAATAAACTAAAAGGCATTGGAAATAGAGCAGACCATGTGGAAAAGAGAATTAGTGAGCTCAAAGATAGAAATCTAGAAATGATTCAGGTGGAAGAGCAGAGAGAAATAAGATTTTTTAAAAGTGAAGAAATTCTATGAGAAGTATCCAAATCAACTGGAAAGGCAAGATAGGAATAATAAGAATACACATTTTTCTTGGGTGCACATGGAATATTCTCTGGCATAGATCATAGCTTAGGTCACAAAAAAACTCTTAGAAAATTTAAGAAGATTGAAATCATATCAAGTATCTGTTCTGACCAAAATGGTATGAAACTGGAAATCAATAACAGAAGGAGACTTTTCACATAACTTTAGCCTTAGCCTGCAAGACCCTAGAGTCCCAAGTAGAGATTAAGATCCATTGCATTCTAGACACTACACAGACTTTCTACCATGCTAAATGAATGTCGTAGTACAAGGAATATTTATGATCTATTAATATTTCCAGTATTGCAGCCTGTCTTATTTTGTTCCAATTGGTGTCAAAGATCTACTGGTAAAAGATTAGATAAGAAGCTTTTTTGTACTTAGTATCTGTTTACAAACAGGGAGAGCTGCTTCTGAGAGGATCTACTGATGATTATCTGTTGATTCTTTAAGGCATTAAGTGCAAAGTTTCACCTGTGAAAACGTTCCCTAAATTTCAAAATGTGCCTCCTATTTCACATTTACTTTTACAATAGGTTGTTTTTGTTCTCTAATCTAACACCTACCTGTTTCTCAGGTTCGGCAGGAGGTTAATACTCAGCTGGTGTTTGCTCCAGTTAGCCATTGCTGACACCTGTGCAGCCTTTGCTCCCACCTTCCTCATTTACTGCGCACTACGCTTCTTGGCTGGCCTTTCTCTCATAAGCATCCTGGTAAATAGTAATATGCTCAGTAAGTCAACACTTTTGATCGTGTACATTTTCCAAGCCTTGACTTTGATTTTGACATTCCACTTTTGTGTAAAGTCAATATCTCGTTTGTGTTTTCTTTCAGTTGTAGAATGGACATTGGCCCGATTCCAAGCATTGGGAATGACACTGACAGGTTGTTCCTATAGTGTTGGACAGATAATATTAGGAGGACTGGCTTATGCCATTAGAGACTGGCGCACCCTCCAGCTGGTGTTTTCTGTGCCCGTATTTGTCATCCTTCTGTCTTCAAGGTATAAGCTCTCTCTCGGTTTTAGAGGATCCTGGAATGAAAGATGCATGCAACCAGGACACATGGATCTTTTTGGTCCTTGGTCAATATTTGAGCTTGTGCTCTACTAATCTGTGTAATTCCAGAAGCTGAGCAATCAGGGTTGGCAGATAACATCGTGGACATTAAATTAAATTTGAATTTCAGATAAACAACACATATTTTTGTATAATAACATAGCAAATGTTATATGGCATATAGTTACACTGAAAATTATTCATGGTTTGTGTGAAATTTCTATTTATCTGAGAGTTCTGTATTTTTATGTGCTAGGAGGATAAAATACAGAATGCCTCATTGAATTCAAATTTTGGATAAATAGCAAATAATATTTTAGCATAAGTATGTCCCAAATATTGCATAAATACTGCATAAAACATAGTTATACTAAAAAGTGATTTGCTGTTTATTTGAATACAAATTTAACTAGGCACAGGGAATTTTTAGTTTACAAAATTGGCACTTCTCCTGAATAAGAGGGGAGTCAACATGACTCCACGCCTGTGTTTCCAGCAGACGAAGTGTTTTCGTACTTATGGTACCGGAGAAGGTAAATTTATTTTCTGGCCTAAACGAACTGTGGTACTTATTAGATAGGATGGAAAGGCACCTGCAGGAAAGGAAAAACTTCCTTCTAAGCCTCTTAGATTCTCTGGATGGCTTAAGAACTAAACTGACATAAGACATCAACAGGAGAAACACACACAAATTTATTTACTGTTTTTACATGTACACATGAGTCTTCAGAGGGAAAACAAAGATTCAAAAAGCCATTGGGTCCAAAGACTTATATACATTTTTACACAAACAAAAAAACCTTGGAGACGTGACAAGACAAAGTAGCTTGGGCATGGGGCATTATTTTGTGGGACAATTACTAGGAAATATGTGGGGCAACTAAGAGAAAATAAGAGTTATTTTACTAAGTTTGTTTATACAAGTCCATTTCAGTGTCAACCCCTAGTCTCTGGTGATAAGAATGTTCTTCTCTTCCTGGCACTGGATGGGCATCTTTAACAAGGGAAATTTTAGGACCTACTTGTAGCTAGAAAGGGAGACTTCAGAGAGATCTTCCTGCATCTGCAGTTTCTCAAGTGCCTTCAGCTCAAAATTATCAATATGTTAAAGCAGCAAATTTTGAGTGGCATATTCCAAACTCCTGCACATCTCTGGACAAAGGTTACATGAAAAACGGGCAAGTGAGAGTTAACTGCACTTCTCCTCTTTCCTCAGGTGGCTGGCAGAGTCTGCTCGGTGGCTTATTATCACCAACAAACCTGAGGAGGCCTTAAATAAACTTAGAAAAGCAGCACACAGAAATGGAAGGAAGAATGTTGCAGACACCCTAACTCTGGAGGTGAGGAGGATGGGAGCTGGATATGGGATGTAGGGAAGATGTGACCTACATCTAGATTAGTCAATACCCATGAGAGGAATTGAAGGTAAGATCTCAGGAGTGGTTATGGGTCTTCTAACCTCACTGTCCTGGTTCTCAATGAGTGTCAACATCGTTTAGGTTAACCTAAGGAAAAGACATGCTGTTGATGAAGGTACTGGATACATATTTTACTCAATGGGGGCAGAGAGCACTGAATATTAACAATTATAAAGATTGTAGACTCACCAAGAAAAAAGAAAGAAGGCTCAAGTAAATGAAATCAGAAAAGAGAAAGGAGAAATTACAACAGATACAAGGAAATAAAAAGAACTGTAAGAGAAAACTATGAAAAACTTTATGCAAAAAATATTGGATAATCTAGAAGAAATGGATAAATTCTTAGACTTATACAACCTTCCAAAATTGAATCAAAAAGAATAGAGGATCTAAACAGATGGATCACCAGTAAGGAGATCAAAACAGTGATTAAAAACCTCCCAAAAAACAAAAGTCCAGGACCAGGTGGCTTCCTTGGCAAATTATACCAAATATTCACAGAAGATTTAATACCTATCCCTCTCACTCTTCCAAAAAATGAAGAGGAGGGGAGGCTTCCTAACTTAGTGTATGAGGAAAAACTTACCCTGACACCAAAACCAGACAAGAACAAAACCAAAAAAGAAAATTACAGGCCAATATCACTGATGAACATAGATGTGAAAATCATCAACAAAATATTAGTGAATTGAATACAAAAAATACATTAAAAGGATCATACGCCATGATCAAGTGGGATTTATTCCAGAGACACAAGGATAGTGCAAAATCTACGTTCGATGAACATTAACAAAAAGAAGAATAAAAAACACATGATCATCTCAATAGATGCAGAGAAAGTATTCAACAAGATACAGCATCTATTTATGATAAAAAATTCTAGATAAATGGGTATAAAAAGACAGTGTCTCAACTATCATAGAAAACCCTAAAGAAATCCACAAAAAACTATTAGAAATTATTGACAAAAACAATAACATTGCAGGGTACAAAAATCAATGTTCAAAAATCAGTTGCATTTCTATACACTAACAACGAAGTAGCAGAAAGGGAAATCAAAAATACAATTCCATTTACAATCACCACAAAAAGAATAGTATACCTAGGAATAAATTCAACCAAGGAGGTGAAAGACTGGTACCCTGAAACCTATAAAACCTTGTTGAAAGAAATCGAGGAACATGTGAAGAAGTGGAAAGATATTCCATGCTCATGTATTGGAAGAATTAACACACTGAAAACATCCATTCTTCCTAAATCAATCAACAGATTCAATGCAATTCCTATCAAAGTCCCAAAAACATTTTTCATGGAAATGGAACAAAGATCCTAAAATTTACATGGAACAAAATATCCCAAATAAATAGCCAAGGCAACCCTGAGAAGAAAGAACAAAGAGGGGAGGTATCACAATCCCTGATTTCAAAATATACTACAAAGCTATAGTAATCAAAAGACTCTGGTACCGGCAGAAAAACACACATGCACAGATGAATGGAACAGAATTGAGAGGCCAGACATAAACGTACACGTCTATGGTTAGCTAATTTTTGACAAAGGAGCCAAGAACTTACAATGGAGAAAGAAATTCTATTGAATAAAAGGTGTTTGGAAAACTGAAAAGCCACATGCAAAAGAATGAAAGCAGACCATTATCTTAGACAATACATAAAAATTAACTCAAAATGGATTAAAGACTTGAATGTAAGGCCTGAAACCATAAAACTCATAAAAGAAAATATAGCTGGTACGCTCTTTGACATGAGTTTTAGCACTATCTCTTTGAATATCATGTCTCCTCAGGCAAGGGAAACAAATGAAAAAATGAACAAGTGTGATTACATCCATCTAAAAACCTTCTTTGCAGCAAAGAAAATCATCAACAACAAAAAAAAGAAAACCCAACAATTGAGAGAGGATAGTCACAAATCATATATCTGATAACGGATTAATATCCAAAATATATAAAGACTCATACAACTCGACAACAGAAAAACAAACAGCCTAGTTAAAAAATAGGCAGAGGATCTGAACAGATATTTTCCCAAATAACATATACAGATGGCCGTGAGGCACAGGAAAAGATGTACAATACCACTAGTTATTAGGGAAATGCAAATCAAAACCATATTGAGATATTACCTCACACCTGTCAGAATGGCTATTATTAAAAAGATGAAAAGAGCTAGTATTGGTCAAGATGTGGAGAAAAGGGAACTCTCATATACTGCTGGTAGGAATGCAAACTGGTGCAGCCACTATGGAAAACAGTATGGAGATTTTTCAAAAAATCAAGAATAGAACTACCGTATGATCCAGTTATTCCACTTCTGGGTATTTATCCAAAAAACATGAAAACACTAATTTGAAAAGATATATGCATCCCCATGTTCATTGCGGCATTGTTCATAATGGCCGAGACTTGGAAACAATCTAAGTGCCCATCAAGGGAAGAATGGATAAAGATGTTGCATATATGAATATTATGGAGGACTACTCATCCATAAAAAAATGAAATCTTGCCATTTACAACCACATGGATGGACTTTGAGGGCATTATGCTAAGCAAAATAAGTCAGACAGAGAAAGCCAAATACCATATGATTTCACTGGAAGATAAAACAACAACAACAACAAACACATAGACACAGAGGACAGATTGGTGGTTACCAGAGGGAAAGGGGGAAGGGAGGAGGGCAAAAAGAGTAAAAGGGCACAAGGGTATGGTGATGGATGGCAATTAGACTTGGGTAGTGAATGTGGTGTAGTCTACAAAGAAGTCAAAATATAGTGATATACACCTGAAACTTACATAATGTTATACACCAAAGTTACCTCAAAAATTAAGTAAATGAAAATAATTATTTAAAAGAAGCTTGTATATTGGTCTCACCCTGTGTAAGAGAAAGTAATAAAAACTAATCCATTCCCTTCCAGTTAATGTTCTGATGGCCATTTTTCAGGACAGTAACACCAGTAGAAGGATTAGTGACCACGCGGAATAGAGGATAAGGAGGTTCTCCTATTTGTTCATTCACCCATTCACTTTCTTTCATGGTGTAGTTAGTAAGTGCCTACCTGTGGCCAGTTTTGTTCCATCCCTGGAAATATGGCAGTGACCACAAAAGTCCAAATCCACGTTGTGTGGAATTTGCATTCTCCTTATTACACGTTCCAAGAACATGACTGAGTGGGAATGCTTCAGAGAAGTCTTTCCTTTTCTTCTTTTCCATCCCAGGTATGGAAGGCAAATATTGCTGTGCATGATTAGTTAAATCATTCTTCATGTCATGCACATATATAAACTATTTATTGAAAAATTATGTAGTGCCAGGCATGATGCCGGTTCGTGAATATCGGAATCAATCCCAGCCTTCAAAGAGCTTTCACATTAATGTGAGAGAGAGAGAAATTCATAGACATTTTTAAGTTCAAAGGTTTACAGTGATAACAGAATGTAAAGAATTCTAACGGAGATAAGGAAAAAAAGTCCATCCTTCTTTTATTAATAAAGGAGAGGATTAGAAGCTTGCCACTCAAAAAGAAGGAATAAAACACTTCTGGAAACATGTACAATGGCACAACTGATGGAAGATATTATAGTCCTGGAAAAATCA